>NC_065579.1:4413904-4713904 GCF_024542745.1 Macaca thibetana thibetana | reverse complement strand
CATATTAAAGTACATTAAATAGTCTTTTTGCTTTCATTTAGGAAAAAAAACTGCTTACCTGTTAATTTTAGAAAAATCTGATTTTCATTTAGACCTTACAGAGTGAGACACTCGCATCAGAGTGGCTCTGGGTATCTTTCGATCCAATTGGATCTTGCTCTGAATAGTCTCTTGTAGGGAGTAAGGCTGCTGTGCCGCCTCCCTGCAGTAGTCCATCCAGCTTAGGATGGGGGTCACCAGTGGGGCAAAAGGATGGATAGACCTGGCCATGCACTGCCCTGTTGTTCTCAAATCATGTATCAAATGGAGTTGGACTTCTCTTCATACAGTACAGCATTCCCAAGTAGAAATATTTCTCAGTGAAATGTGGAGAGAAGCACCTGTTTGAGATTCCCATGTGTTGTGTAAGTTAGATGATTTTTTTTTTAAAAGACCACATTCATTTCCAGAATTCTAGGTAACAATTTAGAAAATGTCTTTCTCCTAACCCCCCCACTTTTTAAAAATCCTTCCACTGATGAACTGATATGAAACTTTCTTACATTCACTGAAAAAAAAAAAAAATAGGTTAAGCTGTTTCTAAGCAACTAAATGAATTAATTTTAAAACTAAGAATGTGGCCTTATTTTGGGAAAGCAAGAAAGTTTACTGGTTTGTCTGCTGTTTAACAAATGGAAGTGAGCCCACCAGAAAATTGAGACTCAACTTCTAAGAGATGGGTTAGGAATTTTTTTAAGTTTTTCTAGTTTAATTTTATATATAAGGAGTTAATGCTGCCTTCATAATAGCTATTATCATATCTTCTCAATACATAGTTTGAGTAAAACCATTGGACTTTCCCTTCCCCTCCCCCCACAGGTTTTATATCAGCCTGAATCGAATACCTAGAATGAGCAGTGCTGCAGCCAGGCGTACTGGCACTCACCTGTAGTCTCAGCTACGCAGGAGGCCGAGACAGCAGGATCCATTGAGCCCAGGAGGCTGAGTCTAGCCTGGGCAACATAGCAAGACCTACAAGTTTTAAATTACTGGAAAAATAATATGGAAAGAATAAATTACTGGTAAAAGAATATGAAAATGTTACATTCTTTATATCCAACCATGGTAGGCTTTTCTGAGTTCCTGCAGTGCTAATAAGAATTCATTAAAAGACAATTCTTCATTTTCTTGGGTACTCATCACTAATGCTGCCTCGCTGGTAAAAAGGAATACTTATATCTTCAATTGCAGATTGTTTACTTTTAAATATAAAAGATATAAATGTCAAATATTAAATGCATTTTACATGGTTTTCCTGCATAAAGTAGAATGCTTGCCAGTTTTGCCTCTAGGTCACTCACTTTGAACCAGCCAACCCACCTTAATTGATACTTTCCACTAATATGTTAAATTACATTAAAAGGACAAAAATATTTATCATGCTTACTATAACCTACATTTTAAAATAGAAGCCAGGCACAGTGGCTCACACCTGTAATCCCAGGACTTTGGGAGGCTGAGGCAGGAGGATCACTTGAGCCCAGGAGTTCAGGACCAGCCTGAGCAACAAAGTGAGACCCTGTCTCTACAAAAAAATTAAAAATAAAAACCTAGCCAGGCGTGGTGACACCTGCCTGTAGTCTTAGCTACAGGCGAGGCCAAGGCGGGAGAATCACTTGAGCCCAGGAGGTTGAGGCTGCAGTAAGCCCTGTTAGCGCCACTGCACTCCAACCTGGGCGACAGAGTAGGACCCCCATCTCAAAATATAAAATAAAATAGGAGGTGTATGACTAAGTTAGCAATGAAGTAGTATAGATCATGACTTTTCCACTTTTAATAGGGGATTTGGCGTGTACTGTGAACAGTTGACTTGTGGAGGAAATCTACATTTCAGAGAGAGATAAACTTCTCTTATTTATAGCTGGCAAAGTACTTTTTTGTATGTGTTTTTACAGAATCATTGCACTTCTCGTATTTATTGCAAGCGTCTCCCACAGTTTCCCTTGTCTTTTAATTTAGGACATATAAATAAAAGTATACATTTCAATGTGGCCATATTGATGGATCTTTTCCTTTGTAACTCATTACTTTATACTTAAGTCATTTCCCAGTCTAAGGCCACCTCTGCTTTCTTTTAATTTTTTAAAATGGTGTCATTGTTGTATATTTTCCTGTGACCCAGACATTTCTAACTGTGGGTTCTTGATTGGGCTCCAGAGAATCTGAGAATTCCTTAAAATTCTCTACATAATTGTACATGTACTTAATACATGCTGTTTTCCATGTTAAGAGTTCACAGTTTTTAGATCCTCAAAGGGGTCAGTCTGTCTCTCCTCCCACTTCCAAAATATGTCTGAGACCTACTGCTATAATCCATCTGGACTTTATTTGGATAAAAGGTGGTATGTTGAGACTCATTTTTCCTTTTTTCCCCAAATAGTTAAGTATACCAACCATTTAGTAAATAATTACTTTGAAAAATAAATGTTTTTCTTTAATTTATTTTTATCCCCACAGAGAAAGTTAGAGAAATTCAAGAAAAACTTGATGCTTTCATTGAAGCTCTTCATCAGGAGAAATAAATTATATTAAGTGAGTAAAAATTCTATAACTGTATTGGTGATGACTAAATACAAAATTATACTTTTCTTAATAGTTTATCCTTCTGCTTCACTTACATCCTGGTTGTTACTTATGCTGTAATTTCAGTGGCATCAATCTCTGAAACTAGCTTCCGAAATTCATTTGTGTAATGTTCCTTTGAATAACTTGATTGCCTTCTGGCTGAACTAAAAATATCCTCTAGAACTCATTTTGAATAGAACAAAGGTGAACAGAGAGCTAAGATATTGTATAATATGCAGGTGACTCATTTTCTAGGTGTAAAGAATTGAGCTGTAGTTGACATTACTTTATTCCTCATTGCTTATAGTCTGTCAATAATCATGTGTATGTTAAATATTTAACTTACAAAGTTTTCTGTTTGACTTAAAATTGTAATAATTGTTCTTAATCTTTATCTCTTTTGTTTAAAAACATTTAGATAAGTGTTTTTCCTACTTAATTTATATAGCCTTAGAATTTAGTACTCCTCTCAATGAATTTACTTTCTTGTCTGATTCTGTTTTCTGGCATTAGAGGCATGTTCCTAATAAAATGCATATTTAAGGACTTTTCCTTAGTAGCATAATCAATTAATTGTTGCTGAAAAATTGTAAACAGTAAGTCACTTGCATGAGGTGAGCCCTCGCTCTGTCACCCAGGCTGGAGTACAGTGGTGCAATCGCAGTTCACTGCAGCCTCAACCTCCTGGGCTCAAGCAATCCTCCCACATCAGCCTCTCAAGACACTGGGGCCACAGGCTCATGCCACCATGCCCAGCTAATTTCTGTAATTTTTTGTAGAGATGGGGTTTCTCCCTGCTGTCCAGGCTGGCATTTGCTTTTATAAAAGGAGTTGAGAAAAGAAAAATGCTGTAGTTAAGTCATTATCACTTCATATATTTTGTCACTTTTGTCTGTGAGCCTTACCCTACAGACAGCCTGCAGCAGGCTCAGAACTGGAAGGAGTAGAAATGTGCAAGCTTCCCTCCCTAGCTACACTCGGTTCAGGTCAGTTCAGAAACGGCTCTTAAACCAAACAACCTACTTTACTGTCAGGAAAATGTATTTGAGAAAGCAGGTGGAAAGGGAAGCACAACTCACATGGTACATCATTGGGAACAGTACTCCAGCAATGAAGGAGAGAAACAAAGCGTAGAAAACTTGAAAATAAAGCTTTGTTACATTGTTTCATTTGTTTCTTTAGTAAGTTAAGACAGGCCAGTGCGGTGGCTCACTCCCAGCACTTAGGGAGACCAAGGCGGGTGGATCACTTGAGGTCAGGAGTTGGAGACCAGCCTGACCAACATGGTGAAACGCCATCTCTACTAAATATACAAAAATTGCTGGGGCGTGCTGGCACATGCCTGTAATTCCAGCTACTCGGGAGCCTGAGCTAGGAGAACCACTTGAACCTGGAAGCAGTGGTTGCAGTAAGCAGAAATCGCGCCACTGCACTCCAGCCTGGGCGACAGAGCGAGACTATGTCTCAAAAAAAAAGTTAAGACAGATATGTGGAAATATACATAATCATCTTTAACACAAGGCAAACATAATTTTTGTGTTTTATAAGTGTCCATGTTCATAAATCCTTTCTACATCTTCTGTGTATGAATATTTTATTTTAAAACCATTAAGTGTTATAGTATCACCCTAGTCATGATAGTTACCATGAATACTTACTATTAGAAGTAAACATCTTTAGTACCTTGATCTCCAGCACCAGAGCTTACATGATAGTTTTGTTTACCAATCTGTATGTGCTTTGCAGGGAAAAACTGATGAAAGCCCCGGAAGCCCCATTAAAAATATAAGCTGTATTTCTGTTTTTTTAACAAAATGAGGAAGCTGAAAGCCAGCCAGTGTTTTACATAATGGTGTCTCTCCACTCAGCTGATCAGTGTGACATCCAGAATTGCTGTTGCTGCTACCTGTCTAGTCTCTAAGACCCTTTTCAACCCTTGTGACTTAAGACTCTGAACTTTTACAAAGTATCTTGTGAACTGGACAGATGATCTGTTTTGTACTCTGCAGATGCATTTAAAAGAGTAAATCTGGCAGAATGGTAACCTTGCTTCATTCTGACCGTTTTATAAAAGTTACCAAGGACCCTAAGGAATACTCTCTCCAGTGTAGTTTTAACACATAGGATTCCTAGTTAATTGTTACTCTGATATTTGCTGAAGATGTTTATATGCTATACAGCCATACACAGATTCTCCTCCAATTAATTTTAGTATATGCTTTTAACTTTTTCTACAAGAAATGAATTCCAGTAGATTTTTATTTATGTTTGATAAAAAAATTATGCCAATACTGTTATGGTAGGTGATAGACTATGTAAGTTTAGAAAAACTAGCAAATGTAAGCAGGTAGGCGTCAACGTTGTTATGATCATGCGGTCATAAACTTTGTTTAGAAATTTTGCATTTGTCTCCCCTGACCTCAGTTTGTTAAATGGGTTTATTTTTACAGATTCATACTCATCATCAGCTCTGCATATATCTGAAGAACAAAAACATCAACATCTTTTGTCCAGCCTCTTTTTCTTCTGCTGTTCCACCTTTCTAAACATACAATAAAGTCATGGGATAAAAACAATTGATGTGTGTTACGGGCGTTTTCACCGTCAGCTGCCTTTCGAATGGAAGAACAGTGGTAATGGATTAACATCGTACTTTGCTGTACTAAAGTGACAAATGGGAATAATAGACTTGGTGTGGCCATTAGGTTCAGTCCTTGAAGATAAGAAACTTGCTCTCTGTTGGTTGTCTTATCTGTGGTGGCACTAGTTTACCGCGTTAACTGAGGTTACTCAGTGTCAATTTCTTCTCCAGAAATACAATGCTAGGTGTTTTGAAATAAAACTTATATAGCAATTTTTTTAAAGTTATCAATTGTATATAAAATCACGATAGCCTGCTAAATCATTGTGTGTGTCTGTAGTATTCTATTCCCAGAAACTATCTGACCATGATAATTCAGTTTATATTCACCACATGAAAGAAAAGTAACAGAAGAACCCCTAAAACAGGTTAATTTGGATTGTAACAATTCAGTGTACATTCAGTGAAAGAAATTTCAACCCTTCATAGCCAGCGAAGAAATTTGCCTTGGAAGCTAAGTCAGTACCAGCTTTTACCAGCGAAGAAATTTGCCTTGGAAGCTAAGTCAGTACCAGCTTTTACCAGCGAAGAAATTTGCCTTGGAAGCTAAGTCAGTACCAGCTTTTACGTATTTGATTCAGTTGCTGTTTTCTCACTCTCTGTATCCATTTGAAATGATTTATTTTAGATGTTGTATACTTACGTTAGGCTTTCTGGTAATAGTGGTTTTTCTCCTGTTGACAGAGCCACTGGATTATGACACAGGATGAGGAAGATTAAGGATAATCAATTGACTAATTTCATTTAGAATATTATCAAACATTTCAACTAGACATCAGAAAAAGGCTTTCTTTCATAAGACTATTTTAAATAGAAATTATTTCAATAATTAAAGTAATGTTGACCATCCCCCTCTTAGCTGAATAAAGAAAAATTTAATTTATTGCAATTTAATTACAGTACTATCTTCACAACATTTTCATGTGTTTTAAATAAATATTTTTTAATTGGCTAAAGGACATTCAAGCAAAGAAATGCTTTTTTACTTACAATGTCTATCTCATTTGCTGCCTTTTCACTAAGGCTTCACTTTGTTAATAAAAATGTCCATTGTGTGATGTTTTTTCTTTTACAGTTCACTAAATCTTATTTTCTTGGAATTGCTTTTTGGTAACAGCTCCATTGCTACTCCCCATCTTATTGTTTTCCATCATGCATGCTTCGCTGTGATCCCTCAAGATGTAACACTTGGTACACACGGTTGAGGATATGGAAAAACACTTCCGAAAGCGGGAATTCAGTATATGTTTGTTTTATTCTGTTTGATAAGGAAAGTAGGTCCAGTTTGAAGCAGCACAGATGTGCTGGTAGATGCATAGTCAGGAACTTTTTTTCTTTCTTTTAGGTCTAGGGACAGGAGTGAATAGAAGGGGAGGAGAACTCTGTTATGTTGAATACACAGATTAGGAGATCACCTTACTGGATATACCCCTCTAACCAGTGCTTACAGGTTAATGCATGTTAATGAATATTTTTGCAGTTGTAAAGCATAACAATTACAACTACACATCTATTTCTAAAGAATAAAACAGGCCCATATTTATTTACTTCTGTCAACTATAGAGAGAAAGAAGTACCCTCAGCTGTATTTCCACAGATTTCTCCCAAGGAAAAGGCTAATATTAGTCACTACTGTTATCACATCCCTTTGTGTAAGTTTTAAAAAGAGGTGGAGGGAGAGCTTCGTTTCTTTGAGGAGATCAGTATTGTAACGTATATGAATAGATGATAACAATTAATATTACTGAAAGTCCCACGTGAGAGTCCTGACGTCCTCTCCATGCCGCACAGTAATTTGGCTTCTTTCATGGGTTTTTTTCTTCTTTTTAGCTGATCTCATCCTAAGCATGCTTTATTTTTCCTTGAAAGCTAGGTATTTATCAAGTGCAGACGTTATTGAAAGAAAGTAAAATTCAGTCTCCAGAGTAAACCCTGTGTCTTGTGTCGGTAGTTCAAAAGTTCGAAATGACTCAAATTTCAGCAAAAAGATACTAAATAGACAGAAGTTGAATTCGAACTAGCCACAGAATCATTTGTTTTTATGTCAGAATTTGCAAAGAGTGGAGTGGACAAAGCTCTGTATGGAAGATTGAACAACCGTAAATAGATGATATCCAAAATTAATTCGGCTAGGACTTCAGTCTTAAAAATCGGCGTACCTAGGCAGCGCACAGTAGGAAATAAGTGGTCCTTGCAGCTTCCCCGTTGGACCCACTGTGCTGTAGTTGCATGTGGAACAATCAGCCTTTCTAGTAGGTTACTGTATTGCCCTCTCATTGTATTCCCATTTTCCACAGTTTTTTTCCAGCAGACTTCTTTCTGCAAATTATTCAGCCTCCAAATGCAAATGAACGGTATAAAAATAAGTAGGGAACATGGCAGAGTGGTGCTTCCCAGCCTCACCATGTTGGAATTTGATGTGGGATAAGAGAGTATAGATTTAAAAGATAAAATCTTTAGTTAATAATTTTGTGTTTATTTATTCTAGATGTATGTATCTGAGGAAAGAAATATGGTATTTTTGCTTTCCAATAAAGGGGATCAAAGTAATGGTTTTTATCTCAGTTCTCTAAGCTGGTATATGTTGTAGCTCTAGCAGTATGGAAATGTGCTTTAAAATACGCTTACCTTTTGAATGATCATGGCTATATGTTGTTTAAATATTTAAAACTTACCTTGTTTTCACTTGTGCACTGTGAATGAACTTTGTATTATTTTTTTAAAACCTTCACATTACATGTAGATATTATTGCAACTTATATTTTGCCTGTGCTTGATCAAAGGTCATTTGTGTAGATGAGTAATTAAAAAATATTTAAATCACATTATAATTCTATTATTGGAGAGCATCTTTTAATTTTTTTCTGTTTTAATGAGGGAAAGAGAAACCTGTGTACCTAGGGTCATTATTTGACCCCACAGTATAACCAGATTCATGGTCTAACAAGCTTTTAATGTGGCTTTTCTCTGAAAGCTTAAATTTCACATGCCTTGCATTTCACAGTTGTACTCCATGGTCAACGGGTCCTTTTTTCACATCGTGGTACTGGTCAAAACATTTGTTATTTTCCTTGGTAAGATATATAAAAAAGGTTTTATAATTTCACTTTGCTGCCAAGGCTGTCATTTTCAATAATGCTGCTAACATGTTCCTATGAGGCTTACTAAAAAGTTATAACTAAGCCTTAAAACTGGAAGAGACTTTAATTTCATCTACCATCTGATTATAAACTCCTGTTACTCACTTTGTTATTCCTCCAGAACTTTGCTCATAAATGATACCTACTAACTGTTTGTTGATCATTGGATATGTCAAGTTAGGCAGAGTATAGGTGTGCCGCCTTAATTCCTTCAGAAGATGCATGGGCAAGAACATTTTCAATCATGTCAGCATTGGTTTTCTGTATCAGTGCTAACAGACTCGTCCTAGTGGGAGGCCCCAGACTTTTATTTTAAACTAGGTTTTCACCCTTTGTGTAATTCAAGTTCAGAATCTTCATGTATCAAAAAGTTTGAAGAATTTAGTTACCAAAGATTTAATGAGCAATGTATGTTTCTTTAGCATGTCTGATTGAAGAATTAATATATTTATCAAATTGAGATAGCTACCATGTGCCTATAGATAATACAGAGGTATTTAATTACAAAGTACATCTTAAAATAACCACATCCCCGATTCGTGATAACTAAAACAATCATATCCTGCACATACTGGACCCAGTTAATAAGTGTAGAAAACTTAAGGGTTCAAACAAGTACTACAAAAATTGTTGAAGGTTCAAAACCAGGGGACAGGAAGGCTTAAATGTGGGTGATCTGTAGCTGGAAGAAGACAACTTCTAAAACTAAGGGTAGGAAAAACCTGTATCATAAGGCATTCGTTTAAATTTATATCCTAAAATGACAGAATTTGGCTTGAAAATTGAGAGTATGTATGTGATTCCTCTCCAAGACTTACCGTGAGTTACGTACACATTCCGTAGAAGCAGTATTAACGTGTATTTGTGGTCAAGTTACTGACAAAGAGGTAAATACTACTTTTAAATGCTTTTAAATGAAAATCGTTTTCTTGGTTTGTTTGTTTGTTTGTTTGAGACAGAGTCTCGCTCTGTCGCCCAGGCTGGAGTGCAGTGGTGTGATCTCGGCTCACTGCAAGCTCTGCCTCCTGGGTTCAGGCCATTCTCCTGCCTCAGCCTCACGAGTAACTGGGACTACAGGCACCCACCACCATGCCTAGCTAATTTTTTGTATTTTTAGTAGAGGCAGCGTTTCCCCGTGTTAGCCAGGGTGGTCTCGATCTCCTGACCTCGTGATCCACCCGCCTCGGCCTCCCAAAGTGCTAGGATTACAGGCGTGATTGTTACTCTGTGATAAAAAAATTCTTGTTCCTGCTGTTAGTACTTTTAATTCATTAACCCAGGTGTCAACTGTTCCTATCCAAATATTTGGGAAATCGAAGATCTGTTTTTGAAAAAACTAGGCCAGAGGCGCTCCTGAAGATCTAGTCACAGTGCAGTGATATTGCCAGCAGCCGCCCACAGAGATATGTCTTATGGCTGTATTAAGAATATAAGCTACACTCTTTAATGTTCAGAACAGAATATTCATTCTGCTGCTTTTGTAGTTACTAAATCACAGAGCAACAATATGGAAATTAGAATTTTATCCATTTGTCAGAAAATATGCTCATGGTTTATGTGACCTAATACTTTCCAAAAGCTCTTGAGACCTCTCATATTTGTAAGAGAATATGTAGGGAATAGGTTAACCCCATTTTTTTGCTTTGGTAAACTTCATCTGAGATTAGGCCAAATCATCTGAAAGCAATACTGCCTGGGCTGCTACTTGCCTTCCTCTTTGATACTACGTCCTTGGCTTTCACAGGCAAAACCATATGAAACATCTGTTTGAAGAAAATACACAGTCTCTTTTGCAGAAGTCTCACCTAATTACATGTCTTGATTATCACTGAAATTCATTAAGGATTACTAGATAGTACCAGCGGTTACCCCTCCAGACACATGGATGTGCTGCTGGCCTTGTGGCAATGAGAACTCAAGACCTTACCATTGTCTTTGCTTCAGCTGCCAGGAAATGCTGAAATTATTTCCCTCTCAACCGAAGGAATGAACCTAACCATTTTTCTGCTCCCTTAGTTTGTGTTCTATTTTTGTTACTAATCTCTCTTTCCATACATCTTAACAGAGAAACAGCCCTGCGTCACTAACAAAATACAATGCTTAGTTATTTCTCCTTTAAGAAATATATTTGTCTAGAGGGTTTAAGTCAGGAATTCCCACATTTGCCATAATGCTCCAGGTGGTAACACAGCCACTCCCCTTGCATGCCTAATGTATATAATTTTTTTCTACAATCAATTATAGTAAAAAAATCAGAGATCACCTCAAGACACAGTACACACCCAGTGACGACAACGTGCCCGGCTCCCCGCCTCCGTGAGCAACACTTCACGGTAGCAGGAGGTGCCTGGTGTGTGTGGAGAGGAAGGATGCAGAGAGATGCGTAAGTTTGTAGCCATTCCAGAAATATCAACACATCCTAACTAAGGGTCTATCATAAAGGTCTGAGCAGGACTCGGAACATGACAAAGTGTTCTAAAACTGGCCAGCAGCATTTTGGGATCCATGAAGAAACTCCACTGAATTCTTTTTGAATGGTCAGTATCCTATCTTGCCAAGGATTGGTCCCATGAAACATTTTTGGTTTTCCTTTAAAATTTTGTAACTCAGAAGAGAACTTGAATCCAGAGCAGAGAAACCAGTATACCTTGCGTTTTGCACCCATTATCCCAGACAGTATTATTTCCATTTTATAGATGAGAAAATCAGCTCAGGTTTTGCACATGGTTATTCTAGCTGAAATTTGAAAACGAGTATGATTGCAAGCCTATGCACTTTCAAAATATGCTCCCTTTCAGAAATACTTCTAGGAAAGTAAACATTTATGATACTAGGAGCACAGTAGGGCACATGATATACCTAGAAAGTGCAAAATGACCTAACTCATAAAAACCGCCTACGATAGTCTTTCCTAATTACATGAGGCTGTTGCTGCATTGCAAGAATGGAACCATCTATCAGCAGAGATACGTGGCTGCCTCTGAGACCTCAATGGACAAGAAGAGAATGAGATTCAGTAGGTTCTCATTTCATGTTAACTCCAGGCCTTAAGTTTTAGGTGTAAAAAACAAGTGCTTTGCAATTCTCAACATGTTAATAATGTTAATTTTCTCATTTTAGCCTGTGCAGATTCTCTCAATCTTTTTTAGTTAGTCCAAGTATTAAAATAGGAATTACTCTTTCCTCAGTTTTTAAAAACTTGATTGAATATTTTATTTTTCCAAATTACTCTTTTTTTTTTTTGAGACGGTTTCCCACTCTGTCCTCCATGCTGGAGTGAGTGCAGTGACACAATCATAGCTCACTGCAACCTCGACCTCCTGGGCTCAAGAGATCCTCCCACCTCAACCCCTCGAGTAGGTGGGACTACAGGCACACACCACCATGCCTAGCTCATCTTTTTTTAAATTTTTAGTAGAGATGAGATCTCAATATGTTGCCAAACTGATCTCGAAATTCTGAACTCAGGCAATCCTTCTACCTCGGCCTTCCAGAGTACTGGGATTACAAGCGTGAGCCACCTCGCCTGGCCCAAATTACTACTTTTGACTGTTTTTTTCCCCCCCCAATAAAATTATTTTGAAGGAAAAGCTATTAGCAGAAGCCTTGAAAATTTCTACTAAATTTATATTTCAGGAATCTCATGTACATTCTTTAATTTTCTTGCATTGAGATATGTCTGGTTTCCCAAGACTGTTAGGACCAAAAGATATTTTCATGCCAAAATCTGTATGAGTTATCTTTACACGTATCAGGACATCTCTAATACGAATGCTTAATTGAACATGCCTGCCATTTGCTGCCTCTGCCATTTCATGGGCTTTTGGTACCATCATAAAGCCACTCCCACTTTCATACATTCAGATTTCTCTAAACATCTGAGGCATTCATGTCCTTACTAATTGTACTCTTTGCTCTGGTCATAGCTGAATCAAGATTCTGAGAGTGTAATTTTGTTCATGTCAAAAGCATTGTTTTCTTATCCTGTTGGTGGATTGAGGCATTTGGACCTGGATGCTGTCCCCATTGGACGCCCCCCGTTGGTACGTTTCGCCAGCTGTGTACTCTATGATTGGCTGGCCTTTTGATGTGCAGATACTACAAGTTGGTCACCAACTTGTGTACAATGGGCCTGTTCTGGTTCATGTGAAAATCAACATCCTTTTTTGTGTTACCGGGTGACAGGATGCTACAATACTATTAGCATTTGCAAAGAGTGTGCTCTGTCCAAGGGTGTAACCACAGATCGTGTGCTGCTCAGTTTGTGTTTCTCTATTATGTGAGAGACACAAAGAAGCTGAAGGCTGGCAAAGGCCTGTCAAATCTTGTAATGTAGCGCTCGACCCCCAAACTCCACTTGGCCTCCAAGCATCTCTTGTTCCCTGTCCCACCCCTTTCTCTGAATGGGCTCTGAGGTAGGTAAATGAATTCAGGGGCCTGGTAGGCGGGGGATTCCTTTCTGACCTCATTCCTGTACCATTTGTTTGCAGGCTTGTAGGGGGAGAGGAGGACATTTTGGAATCCTTTGTGTCAAATCATTTTCTTGCAGGTTGGGGAGTTAATGGTAACTTTGTCTGAAGCCAGCCGAGCAGAAAGCCTCCACGGATGAGGCGTGCTGTGCTCAACCTCCTCAAAACCACAAGATGAGAATGTGGAAATGGAGAACTTTCTAGAGCAGATGAGTATGTGGCAGGGCTGCGTGTGCCACATCTAATGGGAAGCTTAAACCTTCCTGTGTGTTTAGGCATACAGTAGTTCATTTTAAGAGTGTTTTCCTCTTTCTGAATCATGGCGTTTTTATTGATGCCTGTAGTTTGGATAATCTTTTGTGCAGCCAATATTTGTATATTCTGCACCATTTTGAAAGCCTTCTGCTACCTGGCTACCTATATATATTGTGTGATTTCAAGAAGTTTTGTCATGTTTTTATCCTCAGATTTACTTTGTTTACCTAAAAAATGAACTATTGTTTTAGAACAGTAATAACTCTTTGGGAAAAAAAAAAAAAAAAAAAGACCCAGAGAGAAGCAGTTTGCTCAATTAATGTTAGAACTAGAAACTATTTCCTGATTCCTAGGCAAGTACTATGTGTTTCATGAAGATTTAGATCCAGGGCCACAGGTTCAATACTTCCAAAGCCAGGCATTTTGTGAAAGAAGTTGGGGATCTAAATGTTTATGTGAAACCTCCCTATTTTTAAACGTTAGCAGCTAATTTTGAAAATCTTAAATACTTGTGTGAGTCCAAGAGAAACATCTGCAAATTCTGCCCACCCATGAGTCACTATTTGAAACCTCTGATTTCAACTGTAGCTTTCTGCTCATTTCTAGCCTCGGTGCATTTGGGTGATAATAGTACCTTCTGAAAATAACATGATTACTGGTCATTTTTAGAGACGCAGAGTTTTTTGTTGTTTCAGCTTTATTATGAGGCTGGACTGAAGGGAAATTCTCATTTATTAAATGCCTGCTGTATCCCAGGTATTTTAAACACATTATCTTGCTTATTCTTACAACTTCCTAATTTAGACATTCTCGTTTACCAACAGGCTAACTCTGGCCCAGAGGCGTTGCCTGAAGTTCCACCGCTGGTTAGTTGACAAAGTCTTTCTGGGATCCCATGCAGGTCTGACTGCAGATCTTCGAAAAAGAGCAGGTACACAGTGGGCTGGAAGAGTGCTAATAGCTTCCTTCCCTTACCTGTTCAGCCATCCTAAGGAGGCAGTTCCTTTTTATGTCATGACCTGGTTGGCAAAAAACCGTTACTGCACTCTGGGTACTCTGGATATAGTTAGCTAGAAATAAGGCAAGTGAAGGTTTAAAATGTCCAGGAATCCCAGCATCTAGGAATAAGTTGGCCTCTGCTGTGAACCCTGTACAGATGCTCCTTGACTTAGGATGGAGTTACATCCCAATAAACTCGTCATAATTTGAAAATACTGTAAGTCTAGAATGCATTTTAATACACCTCACCTACTGAACATCACACCTTAGCCTAGCCTACCTTAAACATGCTCAGAACACTTACATTAGCCTGCAGTTGGGCAAAGTCATCTACCACAGGGCCTATTTCATAGTAAAGTGTTGAATGTCTTGTAATGTGCTGAATACTGGACTGAAAGTGGAAAACCACAGTTTTCTGGGTGCTTGAAGTACCGTTTCTACCGAATGCATATGGCTTTCGTGCCATCATAAAGTTGAAAAGTTATCACTCAAACCATTGTAAGTCGGAGACTGTCTGTCTATCTGCGAACTGCCCTATCTTTCATTCACAGCCATCTGCCTTGAAAGAGGAGTCCTCCCCATTCCTTCTTCAGCCCCCTCAAAGCCAGTGTGTTCTTTTACCGTCTGGGCCCTTGCACCATATCCTCACCACAACCACTGCCACTTTGCCATCTGCCCCTCACCAAGGCCACCAGTGATCTCCATTTGGCCAATTGCCCTCAATACATTTATTATTTGGCTTGGCCCCTTAAGGTTATTTAATACTTTGTGATACCCTTTCATTCTCCCTCTCCTCCCTCTGGGACATTTAGAACTTTGTGACATACATTCTCTCTCTCTCTCGCTCTCTCTCTCTCTAACCTCTTATTTCTTTGGCTTCTGTGCCACTACTTTCTCCTGGTTTCCCTTCTAATGACAAAACGCCTGTTGGTTTTCAGTGCTGCTCACAGGCCTGCCTGAGTGTTGTCGTTCCCTGGGCACTTGGCATTTCTCGACCCTAATTCTCCCTGGCTGATCAGCTCTCCCTGCTGTATTTGCTCCCGCTCTCAACTCGAGCTCCATCCTGCTCCTCTCTCCATGCTTCACAAACCCTATCTCCAACTATACCTGCACGTCCCACAGACACTTCACACTTAACCTATCCGAAATGCAACCAATTCTTTCTCCAATAAACCTGTCTCTTCTCCAGATTCCACTATTTTTGTGACAGGCACTGTGATATACCTAGCTGCACAAGACAAAAACCTGCGATGCTCTCCCCAGTGCAACCAACAAATCCAATCACCACTTTCTCTTTTTTTTTTTTTTTTTTTTGAGACAGAGTCCCACTCGGTTGCCCAGGCTGGTGTGCAGTGGCACGATCTCAGCTCACTGCAGCCTCCGCCTCCCAGGTTCAAGTGATTCTCCTGCCTTAGTCTCCAGAGTAGCTGGGACTACAGGTGTGCACCACTATGCCTAGCTAATTTTTTATTCATTTTTATTTTTATTTATTTATTTTTTTTTTTTTTTGTATTTTTAGTAGAGACGGGGTTTCACCATGTTGTCCAGGCTGGTCTCGGACTCCTGATCTCAGGCGATCCGCCCGCCTCCGCCTCCCAAAGCGCTGGGATTACAAGCATAAGCCACTGCGCCCAGCCCACCAGTTTAATATATTTGTGCCCCTCCACTCTTTCCCATCCTGTCTGCACAGATAGGTGGCTCCCATGTCTCACCTTCGTTGTTGCCACGGGCCTTCATTTTCATCTCCTGTTCATCCCCCACCCTCCTGCCAGAATGAAATATCTAAAATAGGAACATGATCATTTGATTAAAATCTGTCTCCAGGTAGCTTTATTTCTCCATTGATAAAATAAGAGGGTTTGGTTGGATGTTCATTCAACATTCTTCTAATGCTGACGTTTGTGAAAGCTTTAATTCTGTTTTATATAAAACTGCCTTATGTAAATAAAACTGCCCTTAATTGGCATAGAGCTTTATTGTCTCATTTAATCTTTAAAATATGTCCACAAGGTAAATAAGATATTCATTGTGATGGAATAAATCAAACTGATTATCCTATTATTTTAAACAATTAAATAGTTTGGTTCTGGCACTAAACTTTGAAGTACTTATTACAGAGCTTTACTGAAGATATAAAACACTTTCAGGGGAAAATCTTTGCCTTTTTTGGCATCTGGAGAGTTTCTCCATGACTAGATTGCCTTCTGAAATGCCAGTGCTTACTCTGTACCAGCAGTTGGTAGAGGGTGGTCTTTGGGTCCTTGGGGGTCCTCAGGATCATTCCCGTGGTCCACAAGGTCACCATGATTTTGATAATAATACTAATATTTGCCCTTTTCACTGTTGATATTCCCTGGTTGTAGAAAAACCACAGCACACCGCACTGGAGCCTTGGTGTGAATCAAGGCAGTGGCACCACCGGTCCTAACAGGCACTATGGCATCTTCACTGCCATGCACTCTACTTTTTTCCAAAAGAAACACAAAAGTCTGGTACACAGATAACATGTGCATATAATGGATAATGGTGATCTTGAGAAAAAGTACTTGTATAATTGTTTAATGTGTGATATAAATGACTACTTTTTTTTCAAGGAACACCATTTTGCTTAAAAGAATGACTGACAAACTACATGAGTCAGGCTTGGTCATCCAGCAACCATTTACTCAAACTAAGCAGAGTGAGCCAGCCACTTTGAGGAAAATCACTTTTGTGTATTTATTGCCAATGATACAAATTACACATTTAAGCAAGAATGAACATTTTGAAAAACTTGTATCTGTCATTGAGCTTGACAGCTTTTCAGTGTAAGTATTTCTGATGAGATAATGATATTAATGGATGTGATTTTTGGGTATTGTAAAGTACAAAGTGTCAACAGTTGGAGGAGCTGCATAACCCCAGGAACTAGTATTTCTCGAATGGTTAATGCATTGTGCTAACAAATCAGACTTGGGTAAAGATGCCTACAAAATGGGAGCTGGGCCAAAGGAGTTTAGCTCACAGAATATGAGAAGTTCATTGATACGGTTTCAGATGCCACATTACAACTAACCTTTGTTAAGTGTTGGTGCAGTATCAAAGAAGACTCACAAGAACCTGAAATGGCTCTTACATTCTTCCCTTTTTCAATTCCATAACTGTGTGAGGCGAGGGTTTCCACATCCACGTCAACCAAAACGGCATATCACAATAGATTGAATGCAGAAGCAGGTAAGATAATCCAGTTATCTGCTATCAAGCCAGACATTAAAAAGAATTGCAAAAATGAAAGATGGTACTACTCTTGTTGCTATATTTGTTTTTTTCATCAGAAATGTTATTTATGTTAACATGTAATTGTTTTGTTTTTAAAATAAATTGAGTAATATTTCTCAGTTTTAAGTTCTTTTTTCTTTTTCTTTCTCTTTTTTTTTTTTTTTTTTTAATTGAGACAGAGTTTCACTCTTGTCACCAAGGCTGGAGTACAATGGCACAATCTTGGCTCACTGCAATCTCCACCTCCCAGGTTCAAGTGATTCTCCTGCCTCAGCCTCCCCAGTAGCTGGAACTACAGGTGTGCACCACCACACCCGGCTAATTTTTGTATTTTTAGTAGAGATGGGGTTTCACCATGTTAGCCAGGCTGTTCCTGAACTCCTGATCTCAAGTGATGCACCCACCTCTGCCTCCCAAAGTGCTGGGGTTACAGGCATGAGCCACCGTACCCAGCTAGTTCTAATTTCTAATATAATAAATATCAACAGACATAACCTACACAAACAAAAACTCTTGGGGTACTCAATAATTCTCAAGAAATTAAACATTTGACAATCACTGCTTTGTACTACGAGGTTTACCTATAGGATCAGACCCTTTGATTAAAATATCTGAAGCTCTGCACTGTCCATGAAAATTACCTGTTGGCTTCTTTACCTGAAATTGGGATACATTTTATATCAATGGCAAGTGCCAGAAGCGAGGCCAGCAAATGGCAGTGATCCCTGGTGTATTGGTTGCATGTTCAAATCAGCTGTATCACTCCACCAGATCTGTTATCCCTAAGGACATGGTGGTGTCCACATCATTACATTCATCAGCTA
The DNA here is from genome assembly GCF_024542745.1 of Macaca thibetana thibetana. Taxonomy (NCBI): domain Eukaryota; kingdom Metazoa; phylum Chordata; class Mammalia; order Primates; family Cercopithecidae; genus Macaca; species Macaca thibetana. Next base: position 4,695,714 of record NC_065579.1, on the reverse strand, counting down.
GTTTTCAGGCCAAACCTCACTTCGCCCATTACTGTATTCTGTAACGCTGACCACTTCATCTTTGAAGTACTTGCTTCTCTTGGCTTCCATTACAGCACACACTTCTGATTTTTCTCCTACCTTCCTGGCTGTTCTTCCTCCTCAGGGCTCTGTTCTGGCCCTCTCCCAACCTATATTCTCTTCCTAGATTTTATCCACTCCCATAGCCTCAACTCTCATTTAATTGCCAGTGCTTCCTGATGCCTATTCAACATTATCACTTGCACTTTTCAAAGATACCTCGTAGCTAAACTCATGGTCATTCTTGCCCACCTGTACTCACTTCACACTGCTCTGTTTCACTAAATGGGAATATCATTTACATCATTTACCTTTTTGCTCAAGTCAAAAACTAGGAGTCATCCTTGACTCTTCCCCCAACCCCATGTCCACATCAAATCTCCACCATGGCCTATTAACTAGACATGCAAACATCTCAAATCCATCCAGGCCTTTCCATCTGCACTGTCACCATCTTGGCCCTAGTCATGATCTGCAGGGCCTCCTAACTCATTTGCTCTCTTGCTTCCCTCCGGCCTAGCCTCTGTACTATAGCCAGATCCTAGATGATTGTTATTTTTCTGCTTAAAGCCATAGTATGGATTGGCACTGTCCTGATAATGTTCAGAGTCATCAAGACTTCTGGGGGCCCAGTGAGATCTGCCCCTGCCTTCTCCAGCCTCCTTTTTCCCTGTGCTTCAGGCACTTCAGCTTTCGGGTCTATAAATATACTTTATGCTACCTTGGGCTTTTGTGCCTCCTCTTCTCAACCCTGAACTCCCATTTGCCTGGCCTACTGCTACTTATCCTTAGGGCTCTCCTTAAATATCGCCTCCTCTGGGAGCCCTTCCCTGACCTAGCTCCCAACTCAGACTAATTTAAGTCTTTTATATTCTCCTGTAGCACCCTAAACTTGGCCCTCTTCGTGCATGTGACATTCCCAGTTACTTACACAGTGTCCGTCTTCCCATTTAGATTGTAGATTCTAAGAAATCAGAGACTGACTGCACCTGATTTCCCATAACACAGTGCCTGGCACAATACATTGTGATCTAATGAATAAATAAGCTTATTTGAATGTTGGGGCTATACAGGATTTTGAAGACCCAATCCCTGTTCAAAAACATGGCAAAAATGAATCCCTGAAGAAGAATATAGCAAAGCTAGTTTGTTACAGTTTACAAAGCTAGTTTGTTTGGATCTCTGAACCAAAGACTTCCAGGCCTCCTGATTTGTAGTATGATTTTCTTCTCAGGATGGTATGCTCGTGAAGACCCTGGGCCCTGCAGGTCTCAGTACTGGGTTAAAATCCTGGCTCTGCTGTTTTAAGCTGTGTGGTATCAAATTCTTCTCTAAGCCTTCATTTCCTCATTTCACACAATGTGTGTGTGTGTGTGTGTGTGTGTGTGTGTGTGTGTGTGTGTGTGTGTTTTCCATCTCAGGGGCTTTGGGGTTAAAATTAGATAATATATTTAAAGCACTTTCAAAGCGTCTAGCACATGGTGAGTGTCCAAAACTATTCGCTATTATTACGGACGATGTTGGTTTACATTCAGATCTATCAATAATTGTTTCCAAACCAAAAACAAGAATGGCATCAGAAATATTGATGTAATTGGCTGGACGCAGTGGCTTATGCCTGTAATCCCAGCACTTTGGGAAGCCAAGGTCCAACATGGTGAAACCCCATTTCTACTAAAAATACAAAAATTAGCCGGGTGTGGTGGCAGGCGCCTGTAATTCCAGGTACTCAGGAGGCTGAGGCAGGAGAATCGTTTGCCAGGGAGACGGAGGTTGCAGTGAGCTGAGATTGTACCACTGCACTCCAGCCTGGGTGACAAAATAAGACTCCATCTCAAAGAAAAACAAAAAAAGAAAAAAATACTGATGGAATCTTGCCCCTCTCCTGCAGTGTCTGCTCACCTACGCTGACACAAGTACAACTTATTCTCCAGAGGTTTTTCCTCCACTCTTTCTGCTAAGCAAAGGGTTGCAGACATTTCAGTGCCCTGCTTCCAGTCAGGGCCCAGCTCTGCTCTGTGGAGCCACTGCGGCTCCAACTGCTTTGCTGGTGCTGGTGCTGTGGGCTTGGGCCTGGAAGAGTGAACAGTCCAGTTCACAGTCCAAGCCCTGTGCATTCATGTCTGTTCAGGAGAGGCCCCTAAGGGTGTTACCTGTGTGGCACCAACTCAATAAGCTGCACTTACGGTTTCTGAAGAAAACGTGGGCTATCATACAGGTCGGTATTTTTCTTAAGAAGATACAGAGAATCCAGTTTCAACCCATTTTAGCAATGCTTAATGAAACGCTGACCTTTAGCGCAGGGATATTAATGATGACATTTTTAATGCGGCACACCAGGATTTTTGTTTGAGGACCCACAGTTGACAGAGAGAGAGAACCCAGCATCAGGGACAACTGTGCTGCCCTGAGCAAATACTTTGTTCTTACCTCCTATTGACCATTTTCCTCCCTTTCTTTTGACCGCTAGGAAACCCAAAACTAAATGATCAGGCTATCGTTGCTCTCACATGGAGCCTTACATTATATGTCTTATAACCCCCTAGAAAGATGAACCCTTTCATTAGAAAAGCAGATTCAGTCCTTAATTTAATGGTATTAAATTTTTCCTTGACTTGATTTCATTTTGCTCCCTTTTTTTCCCTCGTGTAACTTGGATTTCTTCATCTGCATTATTGTGGGGATTTCCAAAAGTGACCTCAGATCCTTGTGTCCGGTGAGGTAAAGTGTGAACCTAAACACTCAACTACCAGTGAGTCGGTAAGCATGTTGCCTCATGTTTACTGACGCCAAGCGGCAGGTTGCATGTCTGTAGCTTTTTTCTTGTTATGTCTTTTAACTCTTCTACAACCTAGGGACACGGGTGAGTGAGGGAAAGCAGCGTAGCAGTGCCTTATGAAAATCCGCTTCTTCTTCCAGTCTACGCGAGTAGCCGAAAAGTCAGCAGGGACCCAGAGGCTGCGGAGCCCGACCGCGGAGCAGAGGCCAGGCCGGTGGGCAGGAGGAGGTGGGAACACCGAAGGACTGAATCCGCTCCTCTAATGAAAGGGCCCTTCTTTCCAGGGGATTATAAGAATATTCATGACCCTTGAGATCAGCAGGTGAGGCTCAGCCCTCCCTACTCATCCTTTGGGCAAATAGTTCAGAAAGCCGAGGTTGCCAGGATGAGAAAGAAACAGTGGGAGTTGGGAGCTTTTCCCGCTTCCCTTGGCCCCCAACCCCCTTTCATTTTCAGAGGAGGGCAGGGTGGGGGCACTTGTCCTGAGGTGAATCGAGGACTGTGTCTTTCATTTCCAAAGAGCGGGCAGCGAGGCCGAGGCAGAAGTCCCGTGACATGACTTGAGACACAAAATGGTATCTTAGCATCGAAGACTCCCTTTGACAAGAAGAAGAAAAGCCCTTTTCTTCCCAGCCCGGATTAGGCGAGGAGGGAATTCTCTGGAACATGTGTGCATTGTTTCGTGGAGGGCAGCCAGGCCGGCCTGGGGCTTGCCTCCCAAAGTCAGCCCAAGGAAGCTTGTCCCCGTGTAATTAAAAGGGAAGGGAAACAGCAGGGAGTCTTGTTCCGCTGCTGCCCACCAAAGTGGGGTCCCCAGGGGACGGTGTGGCCCAGGAAATTGGCTAAATTAATGGTTATGGGAGGCCTCCCTGAATGTGCGAGCCCTGGAGGCAGAGAGAGGGCAGGGCAGGGCAGGGGGTCTCATCAGAGCCCTTCTGAGAAAATGGGAGAAAGAGAAGCACTCTCTGAGTGGGGGTGTCTAAGCTCTTGCCCCCTGACTGGGCACTCGGGCTGCCCTAGGGACACAGCACCTGCAGTGAGGGGTCAGCCCCTCATGGACAGCAGAGCCTCCGGGCAGCGTGTCCAGGCCCTCCCTGTCCAGCTGATGCAGGCTGGCCCCTCGCATTCTCCAGCTGACAGCGAGGCCGAGAGCAAGGAGGTCACAGGTCATGGCCGGCCACTGGGGCCCTGGAGCTCACAAAGCGGGAGCCGCCTCCCTGGGCAACATGAGTTTCTGGAAAGCAGTCTCTTGTATTTGTCCATGGTACAGTGTCTCACTCAGAAATTATTGGGAGAAGTGAAAGCCTGAGCTGGAAGCCAGCGTAGGCATTCATAGGGTTTAGCCCATTTATGAAGAAGGAGTGTCCTTTCCTTATGAAAAAGAAAGCTTTTCTTTGTGAAGAAACGCTTTATAATCGCCATTTCCTGAAAACTTCCATTCAGAAAGATGAACTCCATGCTTCATTTTCGCCAACTCGCTTCTTTCCAAATCTTGTAGATTGGATTACAGAGGACATCGGGCAATCCTAATCAGCAGTCTGGAGATTCATGACCCCTCTCCACAGCCTGACTCCAGGGTACACCGGCAAGATAATAGTGACAACAGCCATGAAATGAAGGAGGCTGGCTTTCCATGACCCCACACATTCTGCCTAAGGCCACACACCTCCCAAAGGCCACAGTGAATGAGCAGGCGGGCCTGGGCACTCAGGTTTCTCTGGTAAGTGATAAATCTAAGTCAATATCGCAAAGTAGACGTGGCTCCTCTGGCTCTGCAAATATTGGACCAAAGACTTGAGTGCAGCGATGCTATTGACGATTACGAGATGGCGGCATTGTTGTCTTTGTTACCATGAAGTGCAGCTCGGTGGAGCCTGGCCTAACACCCTGTGTACACAGCGGGGACAGTGTGTTCGGAGGCCCGTGTGTTTGCTCTGCCAATATGCGCCGGTGGCCAGCCCTCAGACACTCCCCACTCCCATGGTTACAGCTGGGGGTGTTTGAAACATACCGTCCTCTCCCGTACGCCCCGGGGCTGCCGAACAGCGTCGAAGCCACATGCTCCTCTCCTTATTTTAGTTCTTTTTAAACAATATTTGTATTGAAGTACAGTGCACACATATCATCCGCATAGCTTGATGAATTTTCACAAACTGCCACAGCCTTGTATTGAGCACCCAGGACAAGAAATTGAATATTTCCAACATCCTCCAAGCTCACCGGTGCTCCTTCCCAGGAATCACTCCAGCAAAGTGCCCACTATCCAGACTTCTAATATAGATTAGGCTCGCTTGCTCGCCCTTCCTTTCTTTCTTTCTTCTTTCTTTTTTCTTTCTTTCTTTCTTCTTTCTTTCTTTCTTTCTTTCTTTCTTTCTTTCTTTCTTTCTTTCTTTCTTTCCTTCCTTCCTTCCTTCCTTCTTTCTTTCTTTTTCTTTCTTTCTTTCTTTCTTTCTTTCTTTCCTTTCTTTCTTTCTTTCTTTCTTTCTTTCTTTCTTTCTTTCTTTCTTTCTTTTCTTTCTTTCTTTCTTTCTTTCTTTCTTTCTTTCTTTCTTTCTTTCTTTCTTTCTTTCTTTCTTTCTTTTCCTTCCTTCCTTCCTTCCTTCCTTCCTTCCTTCCTTCCTTCCTTCCTTCCTTCCTTTCTTTCTATCTTTCTTTCTATCTTTCTTTCCTTCCTTCTTTTTCTTCTTTCTTTCTTCTTCTTTTTTTTTCTTTAAGAGACAGGGTCTCACTCTGTCACCCAGACTGGTGGCATGATCATGGCTCACTATAAACTTGAACTCCGAGGCCCAAGCTATCCTCCAGCCTCAGCCTCCCAAGTAGCTGGGACTACAGGTGCATACCACCACAGCTGGCCAATTCGTAACTTTTTTTCTTGTAGAGATGAGGGTCTCACTGTGTTGTCCAGGCTATCTCAAACTCCTGGGCTCAAGGGATCTTCTTGCCCCAGCCTCCCAAAGTGCTGCGAATACTGACATGAGACCCTGTGCCTGGCCTGTCTTGCCTGTTTTAAGCCCCAGAATTTTGAAACTTTACCTTGGCATTTGAAGCCAATATAACCTGTTTGTCCAGCAGACCATGATTATGAGCCCACCAGGTACAGTCTTTTGGCTCTGCCTCTAATTTGATCAGTTCTCTTCCAAGCTCTGGCATCGAAGGCTGACTCTGTTAAAGGATGGAGTTGGTCTTTGTGTCTCTTGGGGTCCATCCAGGGCCAGCATATGGTCCCTGACTCCATTATCCAGTCCTGAGCATGGGAGGGGTGATGGGTGTGACCATGGAGGATGGTTTCTACTGGCTCAAGCCAGTTCTCAGAAGGTGACTACTGCCCTGCCACCAGGCCTCACCTCCCCCTTCCCTCCATGCCACCATCCAGAAATATTCCAAGACAGGTGATATAGTTTGGTTATTTGTCCCCACCCAAGTCTCATGTTGAATTATTGTAATACTCAGTGCTGGAGGTGGGCCCGATGGAAGGTGTTTTTGTCATGGGGGCTGATCCCTCATGGTTTGATGCTGTCTTTGAGATAGTGAGTGAGTTCTTGCAAGATCTGATCATTTAAAAGTATGTGGCACCTCTTCCCAACATTCTCTCTCTTTTGATCCTGTTCTGACCATGTGATGTGCCTGCTCCCAGTTCACTTCCACCATAAGTAAAAGCTCCATGAGGCCTCCCCAGAAGCTAAACAGATGCTGGTGTCATGCTTGTACAGCCAGCGGAACCCTAAGACAATTAAACCTTTTTTCTTTATAAAATTATCCAGACTCAGGTATTTCTTCACAGCAGTGAAAGAATAGCCTAACATAGAAAATTGGTACTGAGAGTAGGGCATTGCTAAAAGATACCTGGAAATGTGGAAGCAACTTTGGGACTTGGTCACAGGTAGAGGCTGGAAGAGTTTGGAGGGCTCAGAAAATGACAGGAAGATGAAAAGTTTGGAACTTTTTAGAGACCGGTTAAATGGTTGTGACCAAAATGTTGATGGTGACATGGACAGTGAAGGCCAGGCTGAAGAGGTCTCAGATGGAAATGCGGAACTTATTGGACATGGACAGTGAAGGCCAGGCTGAAGAGGTCTCAGATGGAAATGCGGAACTTATTGAGAACTGGAGCTAGGGTCATCCTTGTTATGCATTACCAAAGAACTTGGCTGCCGTGTGTTCATGCCCTAGGGATCTATGGATGTTTGAATGAACTTCACAGTGATGATTTAGAGTGTTTCGCAGAAGAAATTTCTAAGCAGCAAAGTGTTTCAGAAGTGGCATGGCTGCTTCTAACAACCTAACTCACATGTGGGAACAAATAAATGACTTAAAGTTTGAATTTATATTTAAATAGAAAGCAGAGTGTAAAGTGGAAAATGTGTAGCCTGGCTATGTGACAAAGAAAGAAAAAGCTTTGTTAGGAGAGGAATCCAAGCAGGCTGTGGAACAACCACTTGCTAAAGATATTTGCATAACTAAAAGGGAGCCAAGTACTGATATCCAAGACAATGAGGAAAAGGCCTTGAAAGCATTTCAGGAATCTTTGTGGCAGCCCCTCCCATCACAGGCCTACAGGCTTAGGAGGAAAGAATGGTTTCCTGGGCCAGGCAGAGGAACCTGCTGCCCTGCACAGCCTTGGGACACTACTCCCACATCCTGGCCACTCTAGCTTCAGCAGTGGCTCAGACACACCCAAGTACAGCTCAGTCTGCCTCTTTGGAGAATGTAAGCCTTAAACCTTGGTGGCTTCCATGTGGTGTTAAGCCTGCAGGTGCACAGAATGCAAGAGTGGTGGATTCTGGGCAGCCTCTGCCTAGTTTCAGGGGATGTATGAAAAAGCCTAGGTATTCAGGTAGACACCTGCTGCAGGGGCCGAGCCCTCACAGAGAACCTCTACTAAGGCAGTGCAGAGGGGAAATGTGGGGTTGGAGGCCCTACACAGAGTTGCCACTGGAACACTGCCTAGTAGAGCAGAGGGAAGAGGGACACTGTCCTTCAGATCTGAGAATGATGGATCCACCAGCAGCTTGCATCTTGTGCCTGGGAAAGCTTCAGAAACTCAACTCCAGCCTTTGAGAGCAACCTCAGGGGCTGTACCCTGTGAAGCTACAGGGGCAGAGCTGCCCAAGGCCTTGGGAGCCCATCCTTTGCACCAGTGTGCCCTGGATGTGGGACATAGAGTCAAAGGAGATTATTTTGGAACTTTAAGATTTAATTACTCCCCTGCTGGGTTTTAAGCTTGTGTGGGACCTGCAGTCCCTTTTTTTTTTTTTTTTTTTTTTTTTTTTAGGTCAATTGTTTCCTTTTGGAATGGGAATGTTTACCCAATGCCTGTACCCTCATTGCATCTTGGAAGTAAATAACTTGTTTTTTTTATTTTACAGGCTCATAGGTGGAAGTGACTTGCCTTGTCTTAGATGAGACTTTGGACTTTGAACTTTTGAGTTAATGCTGGAATGAGTTAAGACTTTGGGGAACTATTGGGAAGGCATAATTGTATTTTGTAATGTGAGAAGAACATGATATTTGGGAGAGGCCAGGGTGGAATGTTAGAGTTTGAATATTTGTCCCCACCCAAATCTCATATTGAATTGTAATCCCAGTGCTGAAGGTGGGGCCTAGTGGGAGATAGTTGGGTCATGAGGGCAGATCCCTCATGGCTTGGTGTTGTCTTTAAGACAATGAGTGAGTTCTCGTGAGGTCTGGTCATCTAAAAGTGTGTGGCACCTCCCTCCCCACTCCCACTCTCTCTCTTTTGCTCCTGCTTTTGCCATGTGATGCTCCTGCTCCCGCTTTGACTTGTACCATGAGTAAAAACTCCCTGAGGCCTCCCCAGAAGCTAAGCAGATGCTGGCTCCAGGCTTGTACAGCCTACAGAACCATGAGCCAATTAAACCTCTCTTCTTAATAAATTACCCAGTTTCAGGTATTTCTTTATAGCAGTGAAAGAATGGCCTAACATAACAGGTCAGTTCTGGATTCCCTCCCACCACTGGAAGGCATCTGGCCTGTTCTGGTCCTGAATCTAGCCCGTTTTATCTTAAAACCGTATCAGGCAGATTTAAATACACTGTGCTGCATGACATCCCATGTCTTTCAGCATCCCCAGAACCATTCTGTCTATATGTGTGGCATAGAGGGGAGGAAGGTTAAACAGCTGGCAGAGAGCAGGCCAGAGCAGGAGGTTCAACTTCCTTACTCATAGGTGGGGAAACTGAATCCCCAAAAAGGGAAGGGAGTTTCTTGAAGCTGTGTTTAAAGTGTCTGGGGCCCGGCTCCCTCCAGTTCACCAAACTCAGCTCTATGAGGCTTTTTAAGGACTTTATGGCTCATGTCAAGGGACAAAAAAAGAAAAAAAAAATCACCACTGCCACTTCCTACCAAGGAAACACACGCACATACATAAACAGCAAAAACAATTGCTTCCATCCATAGAATTTTCATTTTATTGACTTCTCTCCTGCATTCACATCACCCCCTGCAACACCCCAGGAGGCTGCTGCTTCCTGAATCCACCTGGCTCCACAGTCAAGGCAACCCCACGCTCTATGAGCATGATCTCCATTTTACAAATGAGTGCCTGAGGTTTGCACGTGGACGTGTGTTGCCCAGTACTGTGTCCCCAGCCAGGGAGCTGACTTGGTGATGCCAAGGTTCTGGGGAGGCTCCATCTACTGCTTGCTGCCCAGTCCCACCAGGGGCAGCACCTCTGGAATTCCTGCCCATAAGACCCAGGGTGTGGGTTCTGGCAAGCCCCACCCCGTAACCTGAGCATGCAGGCTGGGTTGTAAATGTCAGAATGCAAAGAGACTCGAGTGACTAGAGGAAGAGAGGCTTGGCAGGGACTCCCAGCTTGCCCCCAGCCTGGGGGCCTCCACAGGAGGACCCAGATGCCCTATAGCCCAACACTCTTGAGAACATTATAATTCCCCTTGTCCCAATGCTTTTGCTTCACTTCCTTCCAAGACACAGTGCCAGCAACACCCCAGGCACTAGACGTCCTGAAGGCCAGCAGCGGAGGGCTGAGGCAGGCTGGGTGTCTGCACGCACTTGGATGAATCCTGCAAGATGCTGCTGGGATGCACAGGGCTGGCAAGATCTGGCTGTGGGAGCATAAGGTTCCGTTGCATTCAGTCTGGCTTCTGGTCTCACCCTAGGCCGGGCCCTGTTAGAATGTTGTCCTCAGTTCAAGAGGCCCACGCAGATTGGCAGGAATTGTACCTAACAAAGACAGTAATCCAGGATCATAGGCAAGAATTAACTCTAGAGAACTAGTGCTCTGAAAAGGCATAGAGTGTCATGGGAAGACAGAAAGAGCAGATCCAAGTGGAGGAGGAGGAGGTACTTGAACTGAGTGGAAGAACAGGCAAAAGTGAACTGTCATCGGTGGCATAGTAAGCCCTTACATAACCATGGTAACAGTCAAGAAAGTGAATAGTAAAAATGCACCTAGCATAGTGTCTGCCACATAATAGGTGTTCAGTGAATGTCATGCAGGGAGTTAGATGAATGTCATGCAGGGAGTTAGATGAATGCCATGCAGGGAGTTAGGTAATTGAAGCTGCCTTAGTGGGACTAGAGCCAAGAGTGTGTCTTTGTCAAGGAAAGGGAGGAAGGCTAAGGGAAGAAATGGAAGAGTTGGGTTTGATTTAAATTTTGACAAGTTAAGGAGTTTAGATTTTTATCCTGAAGATGATGGGGAGCCACTGAAGGGTTTTGAGCAAGAAAGTGACAAGATCAGAATTGCTTTTTTAAAAGATCATTTTGCTAGGAGAAAATATTTGTAAAAACATATCTGATAAGGGACTCTTATCCAAAATATACAAAGAACCCTTAAAACTCATCAACAAGAAAACAACCCAATTAAAAACTGAGTCAAACTGGCTGGGCATGGTGGCTCACATCTGTAATCTCAGCACTTTGGGAGGCAGAGGTGGGCAGATCGCTTGAGCTCAGGAGTTCAAGACCAGCTTGGCCAACATAACGAAACCCCATCTCTACTAAAAATACAAAAAGCACCTGCACACGGTGGTGAGCACCTGTAATCTCAGCTACTGGGGAGGTTGAGGCAGGAGAATTGCTTGAACCCAGAAGGCGGAGGTTGCAGTGAGCTGAGATAGCACCACTGCACTCCAGCCTGGACGACAGAGTGAAACTTCTCAAAACAAACAAAAATCAAAATAAACAAACAAAAAAAGAGTCAAACACCTCACCAAAAAAAATAGATGGCAAATAAGCATATTAAAAGGTGCCCAACATCATATGCCATTAGGGAATTGCAAATTAAAACAACAATGAGGTACCACTACACACCTATTAGACTGGCCAAAATCCAGAACCTGACAACACCAAATTCTGACAAGGATGTGGAGCAACAGGAACTCTCATTCATTGTTGGGCAAAATGGTACAGCCACATTGGAGGTCAGTTTGGCAGTTTCCTACAAACTAGACAAACAGTTATTATACAATATAGCTACACACTCCTTGGTATTTTCCCAAAAGAGTTGAAACACTTATGTCCACAAAAAAATCTACACATAGATGTTTATACAGGTTAAGCACCCTAATCCAAAAAGCCAAAATGCTCAGAGACCTGAAACTTAACTTTTTGAGCACAGACATGACACTCAAAGGAAAGTATCTGCACACATTTCAAAATCTGAGACAATCCAAAACCCAAAACACTTCTGGTCCCAAACATTTCAGATAAGGAATATTCGACCTGTAGCAACTTCATTAGTAATTGTCAACATTTAGAAACAACCAAGAGATCTTTCAATAGGTGAATGGATAAATAAACTGTGGTACATCCAGACAATGAAATATTCTTCAGCGCTGAAAAGAAATGAGCTATCAAGCTGTGAAATATATTTAACTTCATACTCTCAAGTGAAAGAAGCCAATCTGAAAAGACCACATACTATACAATTCTAACAACACGACATTCTGGAAAAGGCAAAACTATGGAGACAATAAAAAGATCAGTGGCAGGCCGGGCGCGGTGGCTCACACCTGTAATCCCAGCACTTTGGGAGGCCGAGACGGGCGGATCATGAGGTCGGGAGATCGAGACCATCCTGGTTAACACGGTGAAACCCCGTCTCTACTAAAAATAGAAAAATTAGGTGGGTACGGTGGCGGGCACCTATAGTCCCAGCTACACAGGAGGCTGAGGCAGGAGAATGGTGTGAACCCAGGAGGCGGAGCTTGCAGTGAGCTGAGATCCGGCCACTGCACTCCAGCCTGGGTGACAGAGCGAGACTCCGTCTCAAAATAAATAAATAAATAAAAGATCAGTGGTCACCAGGGGTTGGAGGGAGGGAGGGTGTGTTGTCTAGGCACAGCATGGAGGATTCTCAAGGCAATGACACTATCCTGTATGATAGTATAGGGGGGATGCATTTATCCAAATCCATAGGACGTTCAACACCGAGAGTGAATTCTAGTGTAAATTATGATTTGAGGGGATAATGTGTGTCAGTGTGGATTCGTTGATTGTAACACATGTACCGCTCTGGTGGGGGATGCTGATAACAGGGAGCTATGCATGTGTGGGGGCAGGAGATACACAGGAAATCTCTGTACCTCCTTCTCAATTATGCTGTGAACCAAAAACTGCTCTAAAAACTAAAGCCTAGTAAAATTATTTTAAAAAATCATTTGGCCATAGTGTGGAAAGACGATTGGATTTGGAGATGAGGAAGTAGAATAGGGCTGGAGTCTAAGAGACCATTTATGAGTGTATCACCAGCATCCAGGTGTGAAAGGATGAGGGTCTCAGCCCAACTGTGGTAGCAAAAATGAACCTGATGGAACCAACACAGGGGCTCACTATTTGGCTGTGGCTTGGCATACTCACCCTCTGAAAGGGGGCATAGAGGGGCTGGGGTTGGGGAACAATGATGTGTCCCGTCCTTGAACAGTACACAGAGAAAGCCGCCAGGAAGGATGCCCTGGAGGTGGGCAGGGCCAGCAGGTAGGTAAAGCTAAGCAAAGGCTACCCCTGGCATTATCCTGGCTTGCCTTGGCCTTGGCTCCTGGACTTGTCCTTCTCAACTGCATCTTGCGGCGTTGAGAGATGGACTCAGGGTCAGGATGCTGAGGGTTATGATCTTGCTGACTAGCGTGCCTTTCACTGAGCACTCATGACTTGCCAGCATTGCACATCTTTAAATACTCCTCACCATCACCCTGCAAGGCAGGTTTTAATGTGCACATTTTCAGATGAAAAAAACTGACGCTCCGAGAGGTCAAGCAAATACTGCACATGGTGGAAATAGAACTGGAGTTCGGTCTCTTGACTCCCCGCCCAATGTCACAACCCTGCCAGGGTTCAACAAGATTAAAAAAAACAAGGTCCTCTATGACCTTAAGAAAAGAGATATAAGAGGTTTTATTAAGAAACATTTTTTTTTTTACAAAAATTATACTTTTTTATTTTTATTTTTAAAATAACTTCAAAGTTGCAGAAAAATTACAAAAAAAGTGACAAGAACTCCCATATACTTTTCACCCAGATTCACCAAGTCTTTAAAAGTAGACTATATTTGCTTCATATATTGCTGTTGAATTCAGGAGTTTAGACCATCTCCATTTAATGTGATTATTGATATGTTGGGTTTACATGGAGCATCTTACTGTTTTAAATCTATTGTCTTGATATTTCTACATGTTTATTGACTTTTTCTTCCCCTTTCTTCCTTTTCTTTTCACTTTTGAGTTAATTAAATATAATTTATGATTTCATTTAATCTCCTTTATTGACATATTAGCTGTACCTCTCTGTTTTGTTTTTAATGTTAGCTTTCGGTTTGTGGGACATTTTTTTCTTTCTCTTTTTTTTTTTCAGACGGGGTTTCGCTCTTGTTGCCCAGGCTGGAGTGCAATGGCACAATCTCGGCTTACCGCAACCTCTGCCTCCTAGGTTCAAGCGATTCTCCTGTCTCAGCCTCCTAAGTAGCTGGGATTACAGGCATGTGCCACCAAGCCTGACTAAATTTTTTGTATTCTTAGTAAAGATGGAGTTTCTCCATGTTGGTCAGACTGGTCTCAAACTCCTGACCTCAGGTGATCCGTCCACCTCAGCCTCCCAAAGTGCTGGGATTACATGCGTGAGCCACCACCCCCAGCCTTTTTTTTTTTTTTTTTTTTTTTTTTTTGAGACAAAGGTTCTCATTCTGTCACCCCGGCTGGAGTGCAGTGGCACAATTGCAGCTCACTGCATCCTCAACCTCCAAGGCTCAAGCAATCCTCCTGCCTCAGCCTCCTGAGTAGCTAGGACCACAGGAGCATGCCACAACACTCAGCTACATTTTATTTTATTTTTTGTACAGACAGGGTCTCATTATGTCGCCCAGGCTGGCCTTGAACTCCCGGGCTCAAGCAATCCTCTCACCTTGGCCTCCAAAAGTGCTGGGATTACGGATGTGAGCCGCTGTGCCCAGCCTATGGTGCATATCTTTAACTCAAGTAATATATATTTCTCACACAGAAACTTACAGGAGTATGCTTCCATTTCTCCCCCCAATCTTTGTGCTATTGTTGCTACACATTTTACTTCTACATATGTTATAAATTGTCCAGTGCATTGTTATTATTTTTCCTTTAAATGGAAAATTATCTTTTTTTTAAAGTTAAATAATAAGAAAAAAGCTCCTACATGTAACCGTGTAGTTGCCATTCCTGGAGTTCTCCATTCCTTTCTGTGGATCCCGACTTCCATCTGATATCACTTCCTTCTGCCTAATGCATTTCCTTTAATCTTTCTTATAGTGTAGTCAACTGATGATGATGAGCTCTTTCAGCTTTTCTGTGTCTGAAGAATCTATTTTGCCTTTATTTTTAGAAGACATTTTCTCTAGATATAGAACTCTAAGCTGGTTTCACTTCTCAGAACTTGAAAACCATTGCTCCACTATCTTTCAACTTGCATTGGTTTTTTTTGTTTTGTTTTGTTTTGTTTTTGAGATGGAGTCTTGCTCTGTCGCCCAGGCTGGAGTGCAGTGGCACGATCTCAGCTCGCTGCAAGCTCCACCTGCGGGTTTCAAGTGATTCCCCTGCCTCAGCTTCCCAAGTAGCTAGAACTACAGGCACCTGCCACCACGCCTGGCTAACTGTATTTTTAGTAGAGATGGGGTTTTACCGTGTTAGGCATTGTTTTTAATGTTTGTTTTTTTGTGTGTTTTTTATTTTGTTTTTGTTTTCTGAGACGGAGTTTCCCTCTTGTCACCTTGGCTGGAGTGCAATGGCACAATCTAGGCTCCCTGCAACCTCCACCTCCCGGGTTCAAGCGATTCTCCCACCTCAGCCTTCCGAGTAGCTGGGATTATAGGTGCCCGCCACCACGCCAGACTATTTTAATTTTTTGTATTTTTAGTAAAGACAGGGTTTCGCCATGTTGGCCACGCTGGTCTCAAACTTCTGACCTCAGGTGATCTGCCCACCTTGGCCTCCCAAAGTGCTGGGATTACAGGCGTGAGTCGCCACATCTGGCCTGTTTTTAATGTTAAGTCTGCTATAATTCTGTGCTTTGTTCCATTGTACATGATTTGTCTTTTTTCTCTAACTGCTGAAATTTCTTTTTTTCTTTTTGCTACTGGCTTTAAGAAATTTAGTTAAGATATGCCTTGTGCTTTTCTTCAGGTTTCTTATGTTTGGGGGTTCATTGACCTTCTTGGATCTGGGGGTATATAGTTTTTATCAAACTTAGTAAAACTTGAGCCATTATTTCTTCAATACTTTTCTCTATACTCTCTCCAGTTGTGTGACCCCAATTGTATACATGTATGAGGCCACTTGAAGTTATCCCAGAGCTCACTGATAATCTGTTCATATTCTCCCCAGGCGTTCTTCTCCTTGGGTTTTATTTTGGCTTGCATTTTGTATTTCGGTTGTGATAGCATCAAATTCACTAAGCTGCCCGTGATCACCAATCTGCTGTTAATCTTGTTCGGTGTATTTTTATCTCAGATTCAGAATGATGAGAACTCAGGGTGGTGGGTGGAGAACCCACACTTGCAGCTGCAGGAATCAGACGTTTCTTAGAATGGTGGCATTTGAGACCAGCCTCAAATGTAGGGAGTGGAGCTATTTCAGGAAGAAAGGTGCAGGTTTAAAAGGGTGGGGGCATCGCTGGTGGAGGGACCAGGGAAAGGCAGGGCACAGAGGCCGGGAGGATCCTGCTGATGTGGACGCTGGTTGACTGTAGAATGTTGAAAGGACAGAGAATGGGCTGCAAAGCAATTGGGGAGAGCCTTGAATGTCCCGGTGAGCCTTCAACATTTTTAGAGGAAAAAGCATTAGGCTGGGATTGGAATCCAAAGCTCAAAACCACACAACATCAAGACCAGAATTCCTAACAGACATGGGATTACAGATCCTTTCATTAAAGTCACTTCTTCTCCTTGGTAATTAACTGTCACATCTGAAACAAGAGGTTTGAATATTGCTTCTCTACTGTTTGGTATACACAATCTCTGAGGTCCCCTTCTGCTCCAAATGGGCATGACTCTTGAGTCAACTTAATTTTGAAATCACTAGAGAGTCATTGCTTTAGAGACGGAGAGTGACATGGTTTTTAAGGAGATGAATATTTGAGCATTCATGATCAAGTCAGGTGAGTAGTACCCATTGTGATAGCTGTTAGTGAGTCTTGCAGAGGAGGAACTGCATGCTTAGATCTATGTGTTTTTCCCATTCACTAAAAAATGAAGATGAAAGAGGGCCAGAGAGAGATAGCATGGAGGATATATTTTGAAGGATCAATCAAGTAAACATCAAATGAGGAAAAAATGATAGCTTTAAGTGTTGAATACAATCCAGAACTGTCTGGTGGGAAATCCCAGCTGGAGGCTGGGACACCATTTATGACCCAGCTAATTGCTTTAGATGTAGTGGTCCAAGAATTACAGCCAACTTGGTTCAAGTTTTTACTAATGAGATTTCAAATGAGATTCTGTAACCTGTGAGTCTTGGTTTCTTTGTTTTAAAAAAGTGGTAAGAATAACACCCAGATCATAACTTTGTAGTAAGGATTAAATATGATAGCATGTAATAGACTATGAATGTCATCAATATCCAGCATGTTTTTTTAAAGTAGAAATTGACAAACTGATTAGAAAACTCATACGGCAATACAAAGGACCTAGAAAGTAAACAAAACAAAATAAAACTTTGCAAAAGAAGAACAAACTAGAATGAGATTAGCAAAACCTAATAAACTTATATAATAAACTTACATATAACTTATTATATGAAGTTATATAATATAGAGTAATCACGAAAGTATAATTTGGCATAAAGACAGATAGATCAATGGAAAAGAATAGAGAGTATAGAATTAGATCCACACATATATGGACACCAGATTTTTTACAAAAGTTCAAGGGCAATTTAGTGGAGAAAGGGTAGTTTTTCAACAAATGGTGCTGAAGCAATTGGACATCTATATGCTCAATGAACTTTGATTCACTATCACACCATATACATAAGTTCACATATGTATACATATATAGTTATATACATATATAATAAGTTAATGTGAAATGAATTATAGAGCTAAATGTTAAAACTATAATGATAAAACTTAAACAAAAGGAACAGGAAAAAAAACTTTGCATCCTTGGGTTAAACAAACATTTCTTAGATACAACAACTAAAGCACCATCCATAATAGCAGAAATTGATAAAGTGGATATCATCAAAATCAAACTTCTGCCTTTCAAAGGATACTTCTAAGAGAATTCATGGGCAACACAGAGAATGAGAGAAACTATATGCAAATCATGTCTGATAAAGAACTTGTATTCAGAATATATAAAGAACTCTCAAAACTCAATCACAAGAAATCAAACCACCCAATTTAAAACACACAGGTGCTGCTTTATACTCCAGAAAGTGTGATTTAAAGACACAAGATCATGGCCCTTTTCACAGTCGTTGAACGTGCACTGAGATGTTTTTCTTTCTTTCTTTCTTAGACAAGGTCTTACTCTGTCATCCGGGATGGTGTGCAGTGATGCCATCATAGCTCACTGCAGCCTCAAACTCCTGGACTCAAGCAATCCTCCCTCCTCAGCTTTCTGAGTATCTGGGACCATAGGTGCTTGCCACCATGCCTGGCTAATTTTTTTTTTTTTTTATTGTTGTTGTTGTAACTGTTTTGTATAGACAGGGTCTCACTATGTTGCCCAGGCTGGTCTCAAACTCCTGGGCTCAACCAGTCCTTCTGTCTCGGTCTCCCAAAGTGCTGGGATTATAGTGAAATACTTTTCTATAATTTTTAAAAATTATAATTGAAAAATAAGTACGCTATTGTAACCTGTAAGGTCGTGACAATTTTTGTAGTTGTATTTGAAATCAGATTTCTATAACCTGCATTTGTGTACAGAATTTTCAGTGGGTTTATATATTGTGAAATTTTTGTCTAAGATTGAGGTGTGGATTATGCTTAACAGTAAAAACTGAAATGAGATTATTTACTTTGTTTAAAATGCTCTGCTGTACAACTTGAGAATTGTACATCAATTTACTGTGTATAATGAACTGAAATTGTTTATACCTCCAAGTTTTTACACTGAAGATTCACTAGCTTTTATTAAACTCAAAACTTTTTATTTTCTTATTAAGGGAATAAGCCGTTCAGCTAAATCTGCATATATGTGCTTTTTATTTTCTGGATGCACAATGAAACTTTATATTTGTATCTCACTGCATTCTATCCAATTACAGAAACTAAAGCACAGTTTACAAGCCCAAAAACAAAACAAAACAAAAAATGTAGGTGACAGATTTGAATAGATGTTTTGCTAGAGGAGATCTACAATAACAAGTAAGCACCTGAAAAGATGAGATGCCACTGCACACCTATTAGGAGTAAAAGACCGATCATAGCAAATGTTGACAAAGATATGGAGCAATGGGTATCTTCACACACTCTTGGTGGAAATGTGAAATGGTATAACCACTCTGGAACACAATTGGAAGTTTCCTAAAACATCAAATACAAAACTGTCATATGATCCAGCCATTTCATTCCTGTCTACCCAAGAGAAATGAAAGCATGTGTTTTATACAAAGATGTGTACACAAATGTTCACAGCAGCTTTGGTTGTAACAGCTAAAAACTAGACATATCCCAAATGTCTAGCAAGAGAGAAAGGGATAAACTAGCTGGTATATCCATACAATGGAACACTACTTGGCTATCAAAAGAAATGGACCAGCCAGGTGCGGGGGCTCACACCTATAATCCTAGCATTTTGGGAGGCGGAGGCGGGCAGATGGCTTGAGCTCAGGAGTTCGAGACCAGCCTGGGCAACATGGCAAAACACTGTCTCTATAAAAAATACAAAAAAAATTAGCCAGGCATGGCGGCGCAGGCCTGAAGTCTCAGCTACTGGGGAGGCTGAGGTGGAATAGTCACTCGAACCTGGGAGGCTGAGGCTGCAGTGAACCAAGATCACACCACTGCACTTCAGCCTGGGTGACGAAGTGAGACCCTGCCTTAAAAAAAAAAGAAAAAAGAAAATGGACCACTGACACATGCAACAACATGGGTGAATCTCAAAATGATTATGCTAAGTAAAAGAAGCCAGATTTTTTTTTTTTTTTTTTTTTTTTTTAAAGTACATACTATATGGTTCTAGGAACCATACATTCTAGGGAGTGCAAGCTGATAAATGGTGATAGTAGATCCATGGTTGCCTGAATACAGGATGAAGGTATTACAAGGACACAAGAAAAATTTGGGGGCAATAGACATGTTCATTATCTTGTTTGTGATGATAGTTTCACAGATGCGGAAACTTATTAATTGTATACTTCAAATATGTATAGTATATTGTACATCAGTTATACTTCAGTAAAGAAAAAAATATGAAAATTTGGGCTTCTATGTTGTACAGATATAGGTTCAAATTCTGTATTTAAGTCCCAGCTTTACCACTTATATTCTATATAACCTTAGACAAGTCACTTACTCCCTGTGAATCTCAGCAGTCTCGTCTGTAAAATGAGGATGATAATATTGCTATCTTCCTTGTACGATTATTATGAACACAGAACAAAACAATATTTATATAATGCTTAATACAGTGCTCAGGACATAGTATGTGCTTAACAAAAATTATTATTAAAGTGCTTCTCACTGCACCTGATATTAGGTAAATGCTCAATAATGTTTTACCCCATCTCCATCCTTACTTTCCCTACTAAACTTTCTGTGTGTGGTCACAAAACAATCTGGTACTCTAGACGAAGAGGGGTCATTAGCTGCATCAGGCAGCCAAAGCCAGCTTCTGAGTGAGGCAGTTCGGCTGGGTCTAGGTCTCCCGTCTTGTCCCAGGTGGGTGTGGCCGATGTCGGCCCCACCAGGTGAGGGCTGGAGGCAGTCCCCTTTGAGCATGGTGACTCGGCCTAAGAAGTGGCTGGCACAGTGGAGGCTAGACCCCTCCCTTTCTCCTGGACCCTCATGGAACTTTCCACATCCACAAGTGCAGCCGTGCAGTTTGTGAGCCCCAGATCTCCCTCCAGGGTAGAGAAAGCACTTTGGAGGAGGGTGGCCGTATTGTCCAGGAGGTTTCTTTGGCCACAAAAGGCCTGCTGAAGTCTCCACATCCCTGAAACAAAACTAAGACCAGAACTTTCATGGAAGAACAAGGCCTGCTCTGTGTGGCCGCAGCAGCTGAAACTTTAGCAGCAGTGACTGAGACAGCAACCCCGCCGCTAACTTCTTCTGGCAACAAAGATGCCCCCCTTTCAGTTAACCTTTCACATCCTCTGACTGCCTTGACAAAGGGTTAGAGTTTGGAAGCAGGTAGAGCTGAGAGGTGTGCTTGGGATGGGGGAGGCGGCCGGGAGTCGTGAGCAGGTTTCAGGTGCATTCGAAATAAAGGGAGTTTGTTCAGCTTTTTATGGAAGGTTTCCTCATTTGCCTGGTGGCAGCTAGTGATGCTGGTTTTAAGTATCAGATCTGGCTTTACAAACCAGCCCTGATGGGAGGAGAGCTGAGCTCTGAAGGCCGCACCTCTTCTAAAGGGTGTCTGCAGGCATTCTCGGCAGTCTGGGACTTGGGGACTTTTGGAAGGAAGGTGGCTTACACACCCCTAGGTTTCCCAAACATATTGCCGGGACCCATTTTAACCTCACACGAAGCCTGTGTGTGAGTTACATATTATTTCCATTTTTCGGATAAGGCAACAAAGGCTCAAAATGTATTTGAGCTTGGAGTCAGAAAAATGTTGTTCCATTCACGCATTCAGCAAAACTGAAAATGGCACAGTGTGGGCGAGGTATGGGGATAAAGTGGAGAATACACACGGGCCCGTCCTCGAGGGCCTCACAGTGCTGTGATTGTGTCCATCATGCCTTGTTGTGTGGCCTTGGGAAAGTTGCAAACCTTTTTTTAAGCTTCAGCTTTAAGATCTCTGGAAAAAAAAAAAAAAGATTATAAATCTTTACTCAAAAGATTGCCATAAAGAGAAGTTGAATTAAATGAGATAATATGTGTCACATCTCCAGAGTCTAGCACAGAGTAGACACTCCAGAAATTTGGCCTTGATGACTATCAGTGATGAGGAGTGTGGGGATCCAGGTAACCCAGTGCTCCCATCGGGCCTGCATTATGTGGGAAGAGCCACGGCAGAGCCGGAGAATCTCCTGAAGCTGCATCCGCCCTGAAACTGGGGAAATATCCAGGGACCTCATAATCCAAAATTGAGATCCCTCCCAAACAAGGAGTAGCTTTTGCTAAGAGCTTTTATTTTGAAGCTGGAGTATAAATTTGAGTCACTGTCATTCATTCAACACATATTTCTTAGCACCTGCCATGGGGTATAATGTTGCTATGTTATGTACGGTACAGGATGGGAGACAAGTTTCAGGCTGCTATGATGCACGCCCTGACAAGGGTGCCCTGGGATAACAGAGGAGGCACCTGTTCCGGCCTTGGTGTGGTGGGTGCTGCTCCCTCTCCATCCCATACCCTCATCCCAGGCAGTCAGTCACCTCCAAAGGCTCCTTCCTGCAGCACGGGTGTGAGCCTGCCCTCTGTTCACTGTTGCCACAGCCCAGTCCACGGCCCCACTGAGTGACTACAGTCACCTGCCCATGGGCTGCTCTGTCCCCAACGTCTCCCTTCCCCATTGAGTGTGCCCAGCCATGCTTCCTGAACTCAAAGATCTCAACATCTCACTTCTTTGCTCAAAATCTTCAAAGGCTCCACTTACATGTTGCAGACCTCTGCAGTACAGCCCAGTCTGCCAGTTTCCAAACCGACCTCCCACTTGTGGCCCGCACTCATCCCCTGCACCATATCCCCTTGACTTCAGGAAATCCAGTTGCCACTTCATATGCAGACTTGCACAGCTCACTTTCTGAATGTCCTTCCCACCTCCTCCATGGAACCCCAGCCCCACTTCTAGCACCAGGAAGACCACAATTGTATATACTTTAAAAAATCAGTCTTACTCTGTGAATCGTCAACTCAGTTTCTAACTATTGACAGTAATGACTTAAGGAATGGCACTTCCCAGCCCAGGGGTACTTGCTTAGCAATCGTTGATTCCCATCAGTTGTTGATTCCCATCAGTCGTTGATTCCCATCAATCGTTGATTCCCATCAATCGTTGATTCCCATCAACTGTTGATTCCCGTATGTTTACACAGTGCTCTTCACAGACACTCAGACCTCAACTCACTCAGGACAGAGGGCAGGGTGGTGGCCATTATTATCATTCCCATTTTACAGATGAGGAAATAGTATTAAAGGAGCAAAGTGACAAATGCAAATGAATAAATGACCCAGGTGAAATGCAGATTTCAGACCTGCGTGTTCACATCCCATGTCCCTTCACTCCCCACCAACACATACGCAACTCTAAGATCAAATGAGTTATGTTTTATTGAGGAGATTCGTGTGACAAATACATATTTGTTGGAAAAAGTGGTAGAGGAAACTTCCGGTCAGCATGGCCAATGTCCTGGTGGATGCAGGGGTGGCAGCTAGCCAGAGACTCAGCCTGCCTTCACCTGCCCAGAGACTCAGCCTCACATGCTATGCCCTGCAGCTCAACTCAGGGAATTGTACCATCAGGCCAGTGATTGTAGGGGGCAGCAGGGGAGCTCCAGATACCATCCCTGGCTTCAAGGAGCAATTTAGTGTATTTACCAGATTTGCAAAACACTTTTATGCTAAAAGCTAAGGTACAAAAAATGATATAGGTAGATATTCACAAGGGCTATGGGGATGCAGGGGTTACCCTCAGAGCTAGTGGGGACAGAATCAAAAGGTGCTCTGTGGAGGCACTGGGATTTGAGAGATCCTGAGGGAGGGAGCCATGGATTCATGGAAAGGGAACAGAATGAGCAAAGGAAAGAACAGGATGCTCTGGTAAGAGGATAGATGGAAGTGGAGGGAGAAATGGAAGGGGCTTCTCATTCCAGAGAATCCCCTTGCTCTTCTTCTACTTACCTGAATTCTCCTCTTTCTTTACCGACTGGGGCTGAGGCCTATTTATTTGATACTATAGCTTCAGATTTAAGAGATGCATCTTTTATTAAGTTCCATGCTCTTAATTTGATTATTAAATTGAAAATTTATAATTTTTTAAAACAGAAAATACTAGATGATGCCAAATGTACATGATCTATGATAGATCTTTAATTTTAAAAACACAATTCCCTTGCTACTGCTATAAACCGACCTAACATTGCAGTGAGCGTTCTCTGCAGCTACTGACAAGGCGGGGAGCCAGCAGCCAGCTTCCTCTGCACGCTTTTTGGGTGGGTAGCTGTTTGCCACTGGAGCCTGGGCTGCTTGCCGCCTGCCATGGGGCTCCCTGGCCCTGGGGACACAACCCACCCTTGCGAGGAGTCCGTGTGGCTAAGTGTAGGCCGGAAGGAGCTGTCGGGGAGAGATCGCCCAGCGGCGTGTGGAGAGGAAAGCCAGGAGAGTGCCTGTCCTCACGGGGCCCACAGCCCCCACAAAGCCCTGGAAGGAGCTATTGAGATTTAATTGTGCAAACCCACGTGGCTGATGGGAAGGACACGGGAGGGGCTTTCGGGGGCTTCTTTTCCTTTCTTCTCTTTCTTTTCTCTTTTTTTCTTTTTTTCCCCTGACTGATGGAATAAAAAGAAGCGCTGCGTCTGTCTGTGCAGCCTGGGGACTTTCTTAGGGTTCTCTGTGTGGTGTTATTTGAAAAAAGACAAAACCCCCAAACAAAACACAGTTGTATTAACACAAAAGTCCAACTCCACGGTTGAAATCTCCCTTTCCATTCCCAGGGACGCGTTTCCCAAATGAACCCCAGCTCATCCGTGCAGACAATGGGGTCCCCAGGGAGCCGCACGTGATCAGACCAGTGAGTGAGGGGCCATCGGGTCAGCAGCCGGGTCTCTGTGACCTCCCCCAGCTCTGTGAATGAGGGATGTGAGTTTTCTATCTTCAGCCCGTATCTCCTGTGATCAAATGTGATGCCAAATGCCCAAACGATCCAGGCACGGGGCGTGTCCACGTTATCGGTCCCTGAAGTCACTTCTATTTGCTTGTCTTGTCCGCACCCCCACGAGACTGTTCCCCTGGTACCCAGCACAGGGTATATAAGCCCAGCTTACTGAACAAATATGTATGGGTGTGTGTACCTGCTCACATTGCCTCATCTCATGTATTTTAAAAAGTTTTTGAAAATCTCTTTAAAAGACATCCCTCAGCTGCTGGAATCTGGAAAACAGGTAGAATCTGACACCAGGGCCTAAAACAGGTACTTTCAGAGGAATCTGTGGAGTGGTCCAGGCCAAAGCTGTAGCTGAATGAAAGGAAAGTTGCGGGAGCTCTTACCTAAGTTATCGTATTAACCAGGTAACTGAGTGCAGCTGAATTTCGGGGTCATAAGGACACACCCTGAGGCTGTCAGAGAAAAACAGGATTTTCTTGGTTTTGATGCTGAGGTGCTCTCTTAAGCAGGGGCCTCTTGGATAAAATTTCAGGTGTGTCCACCTGGAGCTACTGCATCTGGGGCTACAGGAAGTTACGGTGTGGGGTTTACAGTCACGGAACAGAGTGAAGACAGGTGAAAGTTCCTTCAGTCCTTTGTCTTACAGATACAGAAACGAAAGCCCTGAAGGAAGGCCAGCTTGGAAGACGAAGAGATTGTAAACCTCTTTTCCTTCATATTCTGAGCACAGGAAGAGTGTGTCTTGTGAAAGATTCCCTTCCCTTACTTCAGACTCAGGGTGTCCACTGTACAAATGTTTTCAGTTATAAAGCTTAGCTTGATGGGCCAATGCTTTTCCCATTCCCTGGCTCGCCCAGGGCTGTGGCCACTTGAAAAATGCTCCAGAGAAGGTGCAGGTCGCATCTGGGGTCTCCATCAGCCACAGCAAAAGAGAAGGGCCTCAGTGGGGCCTCTTGGCTCAGGCCGAGGCTACAGCCCCCACATGACCTTCTGTACACCTTGGCACCAGCCACTCGCCAGCAGAAACCCAGGGCTGAGGCTGCAGAGGACTCCAGATTAGCCAGGAGAAGATGGGCAGAGCCGCCTCAATGCTCTCTCTTAGATGCCGGGGCCCAGGCCAGTGGAGCCAGGTTGAGGCACACGAGGGATTGTGCAGTGTCCCTCTCTCCCCTGCCTCTGTGCCTTGTGACGTTGTTGCAGGAGGTCGCCGTAATGGTGGTGGGCCGTGACCTCGCCTCTTTGATCTCACTGCAGCCCTGGCCTCTTCCAAGTGCAGCTTCAGGCTCTCCAGCCCCTGTGTGGCCTCAGTTCGGCATCGTTGGCCCAGGTAGTGCTGACCGTTCCTTTGTCCCCGTCACCGTGGAGCTTTGTCAGCAGGCCTCTGTTGGACCTTGAACAGAGTGACCGAATGACAGTTGTCAGGAGGACATTCGCTTTATTCTGAGTCAGACTCGTCGAGCCAGCTCCGAGAACCTGGGGCTCGCATGGGAAGCACAAGCCTTGTGTTTATATTTGCTGCTGCTTCTGCGTTGGGCTTCTCATCACTTCTTACTCTGTCCTGCTTGTCTTTCACCTTTCTCTTCCTGAAACAGGACTTCTCTTCTCCTGTGGTATTGAAACATGGTAGATGTTTGAAGGAGGTAACAGAACTGGATCAAGAACAAAGACACAAGGGAATGAGGAAGCTCCTAAGGGTCCAGTGGAAGCAGAAAGGGCATTCCATGAGCGGCCGGAGACCTTGGGATAAGCCCACTGCTGCCACCATGGAGCTGTGTGGCCTTAGGCAAGCTGCTTCCCACACTCTCCTTGCCTCAGTTTCTACATCTGTAAAATGCGGATGAAATAAGCCTACTATATGGGTCCATTGTAAGACTGGATCAAATCATGACTATCACAGAGCTTTGCATAGTCACATGGCCCAGATCTGCAGACTTCCAGC
The DNA here is from genome assembly GCF_024542745.1 of Macaca thibetana thibetana. Taxonomy (NCBI): domain Eukaryota; kingdom Metazoa; phylum Chordata; class Mammalia; order Primates; family Cercopithecidae; genus Macaca; species Macaca thibetana. The sequence goes on along the minus strand of NC_065579.1, from coordinate 4,669,500 downwards.
AACCCACAGAAATTTCTCTGGCAGAAGCAATGCTAACAGACAAGTATTTCTCACAAGCATTCTCTTTATGCTAATGAGTGGTTACATAATACTCTTCCAAACCTCTCCAGGTACAGTGCTTGCAGAGAGGAACTAGGAGTTCCCCCTGTGGCTGGGTAGGGAGCAGGTGCAGGGGGTGGGTCTGGGCCATCTTCCGAGGATAACACGAGACACTAAGTCAGACTCTTGGAGTGTCATGAAAGAGGATTATCTGAGATGGCCCTGATTCGCATGCATCATGTTTTCTATAGGAAATGCTTAGCCAACGCTTGAGAGTTTAGGGAAATTTTTAAATGACAAACTCAAGACTCCCCATCAATTTTGGATCCTGAACTTCATTCAAAAAATGATCTAAACCACTGTGGGAGGCTAGTGAGCTTTTCCCTTGGTCAAGCTCTAGGACTGATTGTATCTGAGAATAAATTAGCAGCCAGCGAAGTGATTTAATCGACAGAAATGTCTTCACCCAAACCTGCCTCTGTTACCTCCCAGCCTCTGCCCTGCTGCCTAAAATACCACCTTGAGAGAGCAATTCCTCTAACTCCTCTTAGAAGCCAGTCAGCCACAGAGAGTGGCCAATATCTGTTATTAGTTACTGTGGTATCTCATGGCTGAATGGAGCAAATCCTGTTTTTTTAATGCATGCATTGTTCTGCAGCTTGATCTGTTTCACTTAATGCATCTTGGATATTTTCATTTCAGTATATATGGACTTCTCATGTGTATTTTTGTTGCTGCATAGAGTAGGAAGGACCACAGAATAAGAAGAGTTGTCCAGCAACAGAACAGCAGCCTTGGAAGAAAGTGAGTTTTCCATCACTCAAAGTGGCCAAGCAGACACTACCCACACAGCAGGCATGACGAGGATTCCTGCCCTGGATGATGGGGTTATAGTCACAAGAATAAGTAGTTGACGCTTACTGAACAATTACTACGTCTCTAGCATCACTCCGCATACTTTACGTGGGTTGTCTCGTACGACACTCACAGAACTCTATGAAGTACGTATCATTATTATTTCCACTAATACAGATGAGAAAATGAAGGCTCAGGGAAGTTAAGAAGCAGCCACAGGTCACACATCTAGTAAGAGGCAGGGCCTGGATTCAAACCTGGGGGAGGATGCCTCTGGAGTTCAGGCTCTCAACCTTAGTGCTGTAACAACACCTGCCTTCACAGGAGGTCTCCAAGCAAGCATTCTTCCATCTTTGAGGCGCAGTGGCTCCCCATTTTGCCAAGAACTGCTGTCATTGGTGCTCCTGTCAAGTTGGACGTGATGGCTGCTACCTCCCTTGCTCAGCCGGAGAGTAAGGCCAATAAAAAACGTGCATCACTGAGGGGTGATAGGCTTCCCCTGGAGGCTGGAGAAAGTTGGAATGTCCCCTCTGGGACACGCTAGCCTAGGAGGGTTGGGGGCTGCTTTTGAGGTGTGCCTCCCAGCCAACATCCAGTGCCCCGTCCTGGGGCAACAGAGACTCCCAGGGGCTGGTATCTCTCGCAGGGGCTGCACCAGCCACTCCTTCGGTATTTTGACTCGGTATTCCATCTGGTTAGCGTGCACACGGCCTAGCCTCAGGCTGAAGAGGAGATGAAACCATTTGGGGCCTGGCATGTCTTGTCTTGGCAGCTCACCGCCTGGAAGCCAGCCAGGGCCAGGACTCCTGGCCTCTGCTGAGCATTGACTCCTCCAAGGCCAGCTTGCCTTCAGTGGCTCCGCAGGAACGGATTCCTGCTGCTGGGATTTCCTCATAAAGGCTCACAGGTCCCTTTTACAGAAAGGATAGAAAAGGTAGAAAACAAATTCCTGGGCAGATTCCTTAGGCTAAGAAAAGGCCTACAAGGTGCCATTTATTGAACACCTACTACAAGCCCAGACCTTGACAAACTGTGACTTCTACTGTTGCTTCTGGTGCTGCTGCTACTCAATCCAAGTGACACAATGGCACACACGGTCAGCCCCGGGCTTCGCAGGAAATACATCAGGCCAGTGCAGGAGTTTAACGAGAGCCAGATGGCCCATGTCCTGATTCTGGTTCTTCTGCTTCCTGACACTGTGACCTTGGGCAGCTTACTGAACCCTCCTGTGCCACACTTTTTCCATCTCTAAAATGGGGGGAGAGATAAGAATACTATGTTGTTCAGAGAGTAAATGAAATAAGACATATTAAGCACTTAGCATAGTATCTAGTACTTAATAAACATTTTCTTCTGTTATTAGCGTCTCATTTGTTTTCACAATCATTTACTAGGTCAGTATTATGATCATCCCCATTTTAGAGATGAAAAAATTAAGGCACAGGGAGGTCTAGTAAATTGCCCCAAATTACACGACTAATAAATGACTGAGCCAGAATTTAAGCCCAGGTTTTTCTGACTCTGAAACCCTCACTCCTACCTTCAACTACACTGCCTCCAAGGAATCCTAGAGCGTAACGCAAACATTCAGGAGTTCCTTAAATTGGTTCTTCTGGTCATTGATGTTATGTGGAAATGCCAGATATTCCCACCTCCAGAAGTAGGCTGCTCATCTGAAGCAATTGCTTATATTGATCAAAAGGTCAAGGGCCTTCCATAAAACATTTCAATAATAAATGTTTCAAAGATGTGAATGGTGGCAGATGTGAATCGAGACGTAGCGTAGTTTTCTGGAGAGATCCCTGGGCCGTGTCCGGAGACCCACATTTCCTTTCGGGCCTGTCGCTAATTCGCCTTATGACCCAATAAGTTAGTAGCCTTCTCCAGGTTCACTTTTCTTATTTGTGGGATTGAGATTCAGTGCCCTTCAAGAGGTTTTCTGACTCAATAAACTTTTTCATTCGTTCATGCAACAAGTTTTATTGACCACCTACTATGTGCCAGGAACTATTTTAGGAGCTGCAAACGCAACAGTAAACAACAATATAGATGTGGACGTGGTCCTTGCCTTCATGGAGCTTGGAGGGAGATTGATGGAAGGAAACTGATAAGGACCACAAAGTAGCAAGTGGCCTGAAAGCACAGGGCTGTAGCTCCCAAGAGGAAGGCTCGTAACCCAGCTTGAGAAGCAAGGCAAGTGTTCCTGAAGAGAGGACATTTCCGCAGTAGGATCTAATGTGGAGGGGAGTGAGGAGAGAGGATGCCGAGAGGAGGCCACATGTGTGTGGATCTGTGGACATGGCACATTTGAAGAAGCAAGTGAAGGTTAGATTGGCTGTGCCTCTGAGGGTGATGGGAGCAGGAGCTAGCCAACAGGAAGCTGGAGAGGCAGGCAGCGTTCTGACTTCATGCCAGACCTGGTCAACCTGGTTAATAATTTTGATTTTATCTTTAAATTGTTCTGGAGCATCTCAAGGGTTTTAGGAAGATCCTCCTGGCTCCATGGGGGAGATCAGAGCAAAGGTGGTAAGAAGGGAAGCGGGCTGACCTGTAAGGTTGCATCTGTGGCAGACTCTGCGACAGAGACGGTGGTGCCCCTGGTGTGGCGTGCAGGCCCTGGAGAAGGAAGATGAGATGCTGGGGCCGATTAGCAGGTGGAACAGGCAGGGATCAGTCTTGTGGCTCATGTAGCAGTGTCAGCAGGACCACAGGAGGAGGCTGAGCACTGTATAGGGTATAGGCCCTGATCTGTGGCCTGGCCACCCACAGGGTGCTGAGCGTGTCCTTCCTTCCTTTACTCTGCACATACACTCTCCCTCATACACTGGCCCTCTCCAGGGCATCACAGGCCCCTGTTGTGCTCATAGCTCAAGCCCCAGCCTCTTGTTCAGCTCCTGAGCTGCACATTCATCCATCCATCTGGTCGCCAACTGGTCATCCCATCTTGGCCATGTCTGAGCACCTCCATCTCAAGGTGTTCAGAAGGAAATCATTCATCTCTCCCACCCTTACCGTCCCTCTCTTTCTTTTGGGACCCCAATTTTTGCAAACAGCACCACTCTCCATCCAGCCTACTTTCAAACACAGGCTGCCCACAGCCACGGGGAGCCGTGTGTGTGCCCCCTGCAAAATCACCGTGCATCCCTGCAACTTCGGGAAGAGCTTAGCAGACCGCTGCAAGGGGCGGGAGGGAGAGAGCAATTATCGGCCTTCAAGGCTCCTCCTGCCACTGGTGGCAGGAATGTTTCTTTCCTGGGTGTCAATACAAGCCCAGGGTCATTTTTCAGCGTTTGCCAATGGCTGTAATTGCATAGGCCCGAGTGGCTCTCCAGAGAATTCCTGCCGTTCCCCATTCTCTCCTCCTGGACAGTGCTCTATAGATGCACCCCAGGCCATGGATCATGTTTTTCACATAACCCGTTAATTACTAAATAAAACAAGCCAGCTTTCAACCTGATTAGCCCAGATTAATGGCCAGCAGTGGGTTTCAGGCGCCTGCACAATTCATCACTGAAAAGAACTGTGTCTCTAATGATTTAGCTACCTGGCCTGGCCGGGCTTACTCCAGGCTGCAGGCCTCCTGGAGGAGTTAATTGCTGTTCTTCGTTTCTGACCTGGAAAGGCCCAGGTGACAGTTCCCATTAGCCAGGCTTGGCCTGCCTGATGACAAAGATGGCGGGAAGCCCCTCCCCTCCCACTTTGCTCAGAAGATACATGGAGGTCAAGTGTCCCAGCCCCACCACCCAGCCGCCAGCTGAAACAGGTTCAATCGACCTGGAAATTTACGTTTTTTCCCTCTTTGTCTTCTGCACTTTCTTTTTTCCTTCTTGAATATGTTGAAAGAGTGAATCATTTTTGTCTTTATTAGATTTCACCAAGAATTCTAGCGCCTTTACTAGAAATGAGAAGAAACTTATTTCTTCTGGTTATTTTCTGTTACATTTTAACATAATTTGGCTCTTCTGTGAGGGAGATAGAGGGACAAAATTTCTGCAATCATTTATCAGAGAAATATCCTTTGATGAACAGCCTCTTCGAATGTCAGAATTGGGCACAAGCATCTGATCTAAGTCTTGTCTTTTCCAGACAAGGATGTTGGGGCCGAAGGGAGAAGGAATGAAGTTATCCAAGTTAACAGTGAGTGGCGGCACTGAGATTTGCCAGGCCAGGGGGCTTCCCAACAGCCAACAGCCAACAGCCAACAGCCTGAGGGTCGGCACAACTTCTTGTTTACTATTACAGTACCTTACAATACCACCACTTACTGAATATTTACCTGTTTTTTTTTGTTTGTTTGTTTGTTTGTTTTTTGGGACAGAGTCTCACTGTGTCACCCAGACTGGAGTGCAATGGTGCAATCTCGGCTCACTGCAAACTCTACCTCCCGAGTTCAAGCTATTTTCCTATCTCAGCCTCCCGACTAGCTGGGATTACAGGCGCCAGCCACCACACCCAGCTAATTTTCGTATTTTTGCCATGTTGCTCAGGTTGGCCTCAAACGCCTGACCTCAGGTCATTCACCCGCCTCGGCCTCCCAAAGTGTTGGGATTACAGGAGCCACTGCGCCCGGCCTAGACATCTTTTTATTTAACAGTCACACACTCTGTGAGAGAGAAACTGTCCCTGTTTTTCAGGTGAGGAAACTGAGCCATTGTTTTGTGCTGGAGCAGTGCTGTCCAGTGGCACTTTCTGCAAGGATGGGAATGTTCTCTATCTGGGCCTTCCCATCGCACAGCCACTGGTCCCATGTGGCTCTTGAGCATGTAAATTATGGCAGCAATGACCACATTTTCAGATTGATTGTTCATGGCTGTTATAGAGAAATATAATTGATTTGTTCTTTCCTTTTCTTTTCATTTTTTATTTTTTTATTATTTATTTTTATTTTATTTATTTTTATTTTTTTTTGAGACGGAGTCTCACTCTGTCACCCAGGCTGGAGTGCAGTGGTGTGATCTTGGCTCACTGCAAGCTCTGCCTCCCGGGTTCCCGCCATTCTCCTGCCTCAGCCTCCCCAGTAGCTGGGACTACAGGCACCTGCCACCACGCCCAGCTAATTTTTTTTTGTATTTTTAGTAGAGACAGGGTTTCACCGTGTTAGCCAGGATGGTCTCGATCTCCTGACCTCGTGATCTGCCTGCCTCAGCCTCCCAAAGTGCTGAGATTACAGGCGTGAGCCACCGCGCCCGGCCTCATTTTTTACTTTTTATTTTTGTTGTTGTTGTTGAGATAGGGTCTTGCTCTGTCACCCAGGCTGGAGTGCATGATCCTGACTCACTGCAGCCTTGACCCCCCAGGCTCAGGTGATCCTCCCACCTCAACGTCCTGTGTAGCTGTGACTACAGGCATATACCACCACCACGCCTGTGTAATTTTTGTATTTTCTGTAGAGATGGGGTTTCGCATGTTGCCCAGGCTAGTCTCAAACTCTTGTGCTCAAGCAATTTGTCCACCTCGGCCTCTGGAAGTGCTGGGACTACAGGCATGAACCACCATGCATGGTCAGTTTTTCTTTTTCTTTTTCTTTTTTCTTTTAACAATTGAGTTTTGTATGTTGATCTTGTATATTATAAACTTGCTAAACTCATGTATTATTATAGTTTAGTATAATCTTTTTTATTTTTTATTTTTATTTTTGAGATAGGGTCTTGTTCTGTTGCCCAGGCTGGAGTGCAGTGGCACGATCTCAGCTCACTGCAACCTCCACCTCCCGGGTTCAAACAATTCTCCTGCCTCAACCTCCCAAGTCGCTGCAATTACAGGCCCATGTCATCATGCCTGGCTAATTTTTGTATTTTTAGTAGAGACCAAGTTTCACCATATTGCCCAGGCTGGTCTCGAACTCCTGACCTCAAGTGATCCTCCTGCCTTGGCCTCCCAAATTGCTGGGATTACAGGTGTGAGCCACCATGCCCGGTTAAGTTTTATTTATTTATTTTTATTATTCATTATTTATTTCCTAGAACTGTTTTATGTTTACAGAAAAAATGAACAGAAAGTAAAGATTTCCCATATACCCCGTTCCAATCTCCCCTGTCTTATTAACATCTTACATAGTGTGGTACAGTTTGTTACAGCTGAAGAACTGTATTGATACATCATTGTTAGCTGAAGTCCCTAGTTTAGAGCTCACTCTTGATGTTGTCAGCTCCACGAGTTTGAAAAGTGCACACTGTATCCATCATTACAGTTTGGTACAGAATCGTCTTGCTGCCCTAACAATCCTCTGTGCTCTGCTTATTCATCCTTCCCTCCTCCAAATCCTTGGCCACCACGGATCTTTTCACTGTCTCTATAGCTTTGCCTTTTCCAGAACGTTATATAGGTGGGATCACACAATATGTAGCCTTTTCTGACTGGCTTTGTTCAACTAGCAATATTCATCAAAAGTTCCATCATACCTTTTTGTGCCTTAATAGCTCACTCATTTTTATCACTGAATAATAGCATTGCATTGTCTTGATGTATATCACAGTTTATTTGTCCTTTCACCTGTCGAAGGACATCCTGGTTGCTTCCAAGTTTTGGCAATTATGAAGAAGGTTGCTATAAACATTCATGTGCAGGTTTTTGTGTGAACATAAGTTTTCAACTCATTTGAATTCAAGAAATGCAATTGCTGGATGGTAGGGTAAAATTATATTTAGCTGTGTAAAAAAGGGCCATATTGTCTTACAAAGTGGCTGTACCATTTTGTATTACTGCCAGTAATTAGTGACAGTTCCCGCTGCTCCACAGCCTTACCAGGGTTTCGTGGTGTCAGTGTTTTGGACGGTTGTCATTCTAATAGGTGGATGGTGGTGTTCCTTTTTTAAAATTTGCAGTTCTCTAATGATGCATGATATTGAACATCTTTTCATATGCTTATTTGCCATCTGTGTATCTTCTCTGGTGAGGTGCCCATTCAGGTCGTTTGCCCATTTTTTAATCGGACTGTTTGTTTTCTTATTGTTGAGCTTTAATGGTTCTTTGCATGTTTTGGAAAACAGTCCTTTATCAGATGTGTCTTTTGTAAATATTTTTTTCTCTGTCTGTGGATTTTCCCCCCTCATTTTCTTGATGTTTTCTATAAAGCAGAAATTTCTAATCAAACAAAGTCCACCTTATCAATTCTTTCTTTCATGGGTTGTGCCTTTGGTGTCTAAAAAGTTATCACCAAACTCAGGACCATCTAGATTTTCTCCTGTGTTATCTTCCAGGAGTTTTGTAGTTTTGCATTTTACATTTAGATCTGTAATCCATTTTGTGTTAATTTTTTGTGAAGGATATAAAGTCTGTTCCTAGAATCATTTTTTTTTTTACACGTGGATGTCCAATTTTTCCAGCACCGTTTGTTGAAAACACTGTATTTTCTTTGTATTGCCTTTGCTCCTTTGTCAAAAGATGAGTTGACAACATTTGTTAGGGTCTATTCCTTGTTTTTGTAAGGAGACAGCGTCTTGCTATATTGGCCAGACTGGAGCATAGTGGCTCTTCACAGGTGCGATTCCACTACTGATCAGCACAGGAGTTTTGACTTGTTTTTTCTGACTTGAGCCAGTTCACCCCTCCTTAGGCAACCTGGAGGTCACCATATTTGTGCTGAACTTAGTGTGGACACCCAGTTGGCATAATGCACTAGAGCTCAGATCTCTGGGGCTCAGGGGATCCATGAAGATCTATTTCTGGGCTCTCTGTTCTGTTCCATTGATCTATTTGTCTATTCTTCCTTTCTTTTGCCAATGCCAGACTGTCTTTATTATTGTAGCTTTATGCTAAGCCTTGAACTTGGGCAGTCAGTCCTCTGACTTTGTTTTCCTTCGATATCGTTGGGAAGAACTGACTTCTTACAATATCGAGTCAGCCTATCCATGAATTTAAAAATCTCTCCATTTATTTAATTAGAGTTTCACAGTTTTCCTTCTGTATGTCTTTACGCATGTTGTTAGATTTATACCTAAGTATTTCATTTCGAGGTGTGCTAATATTATATAAATGTATTATATTTTTAACTTCAAGTTCCAATTGTTTATTGTTGGTATATAGGAATGTGATTCACCTTTTTTTTTTTTTTTTTTTTTTTAAGACAGAGTCTCACTGTTGTCGCCTAGGCTGGAGTGCAGTGGCATGATCTTGGCTCACTGCAACCTCTGCCTCCTGGGTTCAAACCATTCTCCTGCCTCAGCCTCCCAACTAACTAGGATTACAGGTGCCCACCACCACACCCAGCTAATTTTTGTATTTTTAGTAGAGATGGGGTTTCACCATGTTGGCCAGGCTGGTTTCGAACTCCTGACTGCCCGCCTTGGCCTCCCATAGTGCCGGGATTATAGGCGTGAGCCACGGCGCCCGGCTGTGATTCACCTTTATATATTAATCTTGTGTCCTGTAACTTCACTATAACTGCTTATTAGTTCTAGGAGGTGTTTGTTTTGTCAGTTCTCATGTTTTCTGCATGCACAATCATGTAATTTGTAAATGAAGACAGTTTTATTTCTTCCTTCCTAATCCATATGCCTTTTATTTAACACAAACATTTGTTTTTTAATGACATCCTCATGCAGTTTTTTGTTCTATTTTTACTTCTTTTCTTCCTTCCTTTTTTAAAGGCCTAAATTTTAATAGGCCTTTAATGGATAAATGTCAAAAAAAAAAAAAAAAAAAAAAAAAAGACCCTTAACTTCTAACATTTATTTTCAAATCTTAACACTGCATTTAAATGGTTAAAGTAACACAAATTTATATATAAACCTAATAATTAGGAAGCAATGAGAAAATTCTTATTCTAAGTAAAAATTGTTCTTTCTTGCAGCTCAGAACTTTCTGGCAGTTTTGTTTTCTTCCTCTGAAGTACTTCTTTTTAGAAATTCCTTTAGTAAGAATCTGTTGATGGCAAAATTTCTCAGTTTTTATTTGTCTGCAAATGTCTTTATTTTAGTCTTTTTCTTCAATGATATCTTAGTTGAGTTTATAAGTCTTGATTGACAATTATTTTTCTTTTGCACTTTGTTTTTCTGTGTTTTTCAAAACCAGCTGGGCACGGTGGCACACGACTTTAGCACCAGCTATTTGAGAGGCTGAGACAGGAGGATTACTTGAGCCCAGAAGTTTGAGGCTGTAGTGTGTTATGATCATGTCTGTGAATATGTGAATAGCCACTGCACTTAATTAAGCCTGGGCAACTTAGTGAGACCTCATCTCTTAAAAAAAAAAAAATCTGTGTGTGTATATATATATATATATATATATATATTTTAGATCTATCTTCCAGTTTACAAATTCTTTCTTCAACTATGCCTAACTTCACGTTTCATTTAGGTTTTTCCTCACCCGCTTAGTTTTTAATTGTAATAATTATGATTTCTCATGTTTACAATTCCTTTTGGTGGTTTTCTACACATGCCTGGGTCCTTTTGAGATTATTTTGTTCCTTGCTCATGTATTTTGATTCCCTCTTTTATTTCTGAAAACATTTCTTTTTACTTCCTTAAAACATAATTATTTTTAATTCTATGTTCTGTAGTTCATACATATGAAGTCACTGGGAATTTAATTCTGCTGTTTGTTGTTTCTTCTGATTCTTATTGGTGGTGGCTGGGTTTTTCATGTGTTTAAACATTTTGACTGTGAGCTGGGTTTTGACTGTTCAGCTGGGTTTATTCGTGGGAACGCACAAGGTCTGAGTTTTGAGTGCATCCTTACAGAAAGAATATGCATTTGCTTCTGCCAGGTGGCCCTGTAATGGTGTAACACTAGACCATTTTTAAGTTAACTCTTCCGCTGGGGGTTTCCAGTCAACAAAAATGTGTGAATTTAATTCCTTGTGCAGATAAGTTTCATTTTCACCTTCCTTTACCACTGGACAGCACAGCCTTTTACTGAGACTGTAGCTCTTCAGGCTTCTTACTTTATTTGAGGTCTCAGTTCCAATTTTCCAGCTTATTCAGGCTGAATATCTAGTCTTCTGTTCCCCGCAGGGCCATTAAAACTCCAGCTTGTTTCAGCGATTGGCAAATGCTCTCAGGACAGCTATAGCTTCAGCACAAACTCCCTCTTCAGTTTGGCGTCTGGTGACTTCCCTTACTTTCAGGTCAGCTCAACTCTGAATCTAAAAGTATTCCTGTAATATTTTATCCAGAATATCTGTGTATTTTATCTCAGGAGGGCTTTTTAGGCTCTCTGGTTATTTGCCAGAAATACCATAGCACAAGTTTCTTTCTGGGTATATTGAAAATATCTGCTAGGTAGCGTACTACTGGCAGCTACCTATCACCAAACAAATAGCAAAGTTATAATAATTTGTGGGGTTTTTTTTGTAAGAGAAAAATGTGTACCTAAGTTCCTTGCCATGAGATGACTTACGGAATCTTCACAGTTACTTGCCATCTGCCATTTAAAATAATTACTGAATCCAACCTAATTGGACAAATATGAACTACAATATCTTGTACTAAGCTCAGAATGATAGAGCAGATGAGGGTTTCTCTGTCTACCTAAGTTATAGATATCTCACTGACATATCTTGGATTCTTTCTGGGCATCATCAATGTTAACAAAACTGAAATTCTATGTTTTGTAATCAAATAAAAATACATAGAAGTTCTAATATTTTATTTCCCTCACGCCAGTGGCTAATCTCATCTTCCCTCTGGAGTGCAGGTACCAGTCCCCACAGTGGAAACCTGTTTGGTTGCCGCAGGTTGGGGTAAGTTACATCTGGCAAGTAATGGGTGAGGCCAGGAATTCCGGCTTAAACATCCTACGGTGCGCAAGACTCCCCTCCGTGGCTGAATTATTTTGTCAAAGATGTTGAAAATGCTCAGTTTGAGAAGCACTGAGTCAGACACTGAGGAAGTGTGGCAATCTCAGGTTCTGGTTTCACTCCTCACTGCCACCCTTCACAGTCCTCCTGATTCAGGTGTACCACGCTATGCTTCCTTCCCCAATTGTAAATATACTCTTCATGTCTTTTCTTCCAGAGCTTCACACACTTCCTGGGCATGGTGCGTGAATTGTTTTCCAGCTGCAGCATTTCTAACTGAATCTCTGTCTCAGAGCTAGATGGTGTCCACAGGGTTCAAGAAGGGCACTTTTCCTAATCATTTACTTTAGGCTGTTATTCAGATAACATCATCCTTCTAAACCAAAGAGACTAGGAGGAAAAGGGGAGGGGGCATTTACTTTTCCTATAAAGCAAACTCCAGGTGACTGCAATGCAGTATCTTACGTGGTCACAGGCTCTCGTTCTAAGAGCAAATATGGAGTTGGATGGGAAGAGATGGAGTGGAGAATACAGGAACGGAATCAACACAGCAGGGTGTGTTTGTAAATATGGAGGTGGATGGGAAGAGATGGAGCGGAGAGTACAGGAATGGAATCAACACAGCCTGGTGTGTTTGTGTGCGGGGAGATTTTGAAAGTCCCATATTTGGGCTGAGAAGACCCAGATGGCACCCCTGAACCTCTATTCAGCTTAGATAAGCTGGTCAGTAAGGTCCAGGACAGACAGACAGGCAGGAGGCCAACGAGGGGGAAATGCAGGGCTCCAAACTCCTCCCTACAGAGGCTTGTAGGACTGTGTGATAGAAATTAGGGGGAACTTTTCACCTGTCTCTCTTCACTCATGACACAAACCCATCCTTGAGGAAAGAGCGAGAGGTCAGTGAACGTGACAAAATCACCTCCAGTCGCTATGAGGCTGGCCCAGGACTCTGCTGGCCGAGGGCCAGGTAACTCGTTCCTCTCCACATCTCCCCTTCTGACCTCCCCCAGGCCTTAGCCCTCCTTGCATCTAGAAGTTGCCTGGCCCATTAGTGTCCTTCCACTTCACAGAAGGTTCAGACTAGAAGACTCTTGACCTCGTGTACTCTTTTGCTCTGCATTTTAAACATGAAGAAACCAAGGGCATGATGGAGCTCTTTGTTCCCATTCAAGACATCTTATTTCCAGGGCAGTTCTCCTTGGCCTGAGGGGCTTGAGAGCAGGCACTAACCTTGACTTTAGGGGCCCCAGAAAGGAAGTCAGCCGTGTCAGAAATGTGTCTGGGGTTCCCCTTGGCAATGGGAGCCATTCAGCTTGTACCTGAAGGAACAGTTAGCCCAGAGTGAAACCCAATTCTTAGCTTAAAGGAACAGATGCAGACAGACTTAAACCTGGATCAATGTCTTTTCCCACAAGGAGTGAGAAAATAACGTTGAATCCTCTCACGCTGCTAATAGAAAGGAGACAGGGCTCTGGTGAGGGCAGCCGGGGAGCACAGGAGGAGACAGGGCTCGGGTGAGGGCAGCCGGGGAGCACAGGAGGAGACAGGGCTCGGGTGAGGGCAGCCAGGGGGCACAGGAAGCGGCATTTTCCATTCAACTTTTTCTGCTTATGCAATAGATCTTCATTATCTACACTGTCCCGTGGCTCTCAGCTCCCCTGTGGCTCTCCAGCAAATATGGAGGTGGATGGGAAGAGATGGAGTGGAGAATACAGGAATGGAATCAACACGGCGAGGTGTGTTTGTAAATATGCAGGTGGATGGGAAGAGATGGAGTGGAGTACAGGAATGGAATCAACACAGCAGGGTGTGTTTGAGTTGTGCTTAATGACATAAACTGCTTAATAAGCGGGGACTGGTGCCCCGGAAGAGCTGATGGAAGAGGAAGGCGGCCTGCTTCTATCTCCTAGTGTACTGCGTTCCTTTCTCACAGCTGATTTCAGATACTGGCCAGTGGGAAGGAGACAAAGGGCAACTGGCTTCCCAGCCAGACCCCCAGCATTTGCCCTGTTGGAACGCTGGCTTCAGGCCACATTGCCGCTCACTTTCCCCCATGAGGGGAAACCAGGCCTCCATTTTGTGTGCTCTTAAGCAAGAATTTCCTACTTTGGTGCCGTCTGTCTTAGGCTCCACCCAGAAGTCTCATTCACCTTTTTGAGACAGAGCCTCGCTCTGTCACCCAGGCCAAAGTGCAGTGGCAAGATTTCGGCTCACTGCCACCTCCGCCTCCCAGGTTCAAGTGATTCTCTTGCCTCAGCCTCTCGAGCAGCTGGGACTACAGGTGTGTGCCACCACGCCTGGCTAATTTTTGTATTTTTAGTCGAGATGGGGTTTCACCATATTGGCCAGGGTGGTCTCAAACTCCTGGCCTCAAGTGATCCACCTGCCTCAGCCTTCCGAGTACTGGGATTACAGGTGTGAGCCACTGTGCCTGACCATCATTCACTTTTATTTACCAAACACGTATTGCCAGGTAATTTTCTAGGTGCTTACAGGTATTCATCTACATAAGCTGGGCACAGTAGCTCACACCTGTAATCTCAACACTTTGGAAGGTAAAGGCGGGAGGATTGCTTGAACCCAGAAGTTCAAGACCAGCCTGGACAACATAACGAGATCCTGTCTCTACAAAAAATACACAAATTAGCCAGGCATGGTGGTGCACACTTGTATTCTCAGCTGCTTGGGAGGCTGAGGTGGGAGGATGGCTTGAGCCTAGGAATCCAAGGCTGCAGGGAGCTATGTTCACGCCACTACACTCTTGCCTGGGTGACAGAGTGATGCCCTCTCTCCAAAAAGGAAAAAAAAAAAAAAATGTGTCACAGAGTTAAGTACTATTTCTAAGCTCATTTTAAAGATGAGGAAACTGAGGCACAGAGAGATCAAATCTGCCCAGCCACAAGGAACATGGCGGCTTTCCTGTACTCCTAAGCTCTGTTCTGGGCCAGGCCTGGCACTATGTTTTTTTCTGCTCTCCCCTGGGCCCACTCTGCACATGCTCCTCTTTCTCCCGAGGCCCTCCCAGGCTGCTCCCCTTTCCCCGCTCTCCTGCCCACTCTCAGCCTGTATCTCAGGTTCTACTGGCCTCCTGTCAGGTACATTCTCGTCTACACATTTTCAGCTAGTTCACTGTCCAAGATTTTCCTCCAAGATCAAAAATCAAGAGGAGACATTTCTCTCTCAAGGAAAAATCCTGAAAAACTGTCAAGGATTATACTCAGAGATATTGTCCTAATGTCGTTTATAACATTGAAAAACTGAGAACGGCATTAGTGGTCAGTAATAGGGGATCTGTTAACAAAATAGGGAGTGTCATGCAACCATTAAAAATGCCTATTTCTGGAAGGTTTTAGTCAGGGAATGTGTTGAGGGAGAAAATGAGACTCACATTAAATATAGCACAAGGGCGAGTGGGAGGGATATGGGGGTCTATGGGCAATTTATCACTGACACTATTAAGAATTGCTGTCACTCGGTGATGATAAAAAGCAGACCACTTTTATTTTAGTTTATTATTGCTTTAAAATTTGCTGCAATCTACCTCCTTGTCACCTGTACCCAGGGGCAACTGCTCTCACCAAGCCTCCCCACGTGGTATGTCACTGCTGTCATTTTGCCCATCGTGTGCCATTTAATTGCTCATTCAAAATCTTTCTTATAGAACTTCAATCACTATGAGATCATTTCTCTGCTGATTAAGGAGGTTGAACATACTTTCGCGTGCTTATTGGCCATTGATATGTCTTCTTTTGTGATTCAAAATAATTTTTTTTTCCTTTTTAATGCTGAATTGTAGGCGTTCTTATGTGTTCTGGATACAAGTTCTTAGTGGAACCTCTTAACAAACTGTGGCTTGTTTTACATGTTTTTAAAATTTTGTGAGCCCAAAATTTTAATTTTCATGAAGTTCAGTTCATTAATTTTTAAATTTCATTATTAGTGCTTTAGTGTCCTGTTTAAGAAATCTCTGCTTACACAAAAATGCCAAAAATATTCTGCTTTTTTTGGAGATGTTTCGTAGTTTTAGCATTTAGTTTGAGATCTAGGATTCATCTGAAATTAGTTTTTGTGAATTGTGTGAGATAGGAGTTGTCAGTCCTTTTTTTCTAGATAGTGGTGCAGTTATTCCAGCACTATTTATTGAAATGACTTTTCTTTTTTTTTTTTTTTGAGACGGAGTCTCGCTCTGTAGCCCAGGCTGGAGTGCAGTGGCCGGATCTCAGCTCACTGCAAGCTCCGCCTCCCGGGTTCACGCCATTCTCCTGCCTCAGCCTCCCGAGTAGCTGGGACTACAGGCGCCGCCACCTCGCCCGGCTAGTTTTTTGTATTTCTTAGTAGAGACGGGGTTTCACCGTGTTATCCAGGATGGTCTCGATCTCCTGACCTCGTGATCCACCCGTCTCGGCCTCCCAAAGTGCTGGGATTACAGGCTTGAGCCACCGCGCCCGGCCGAAATGACTTTTCTTTTGCCATTGATTTGCCTTGGTGCCTTTGTCAAACTTTGACTATACATGCCAGATGCTTCTAAATTCTATTCTGTTCTATTGATCAGATAATTTTGTCTATCCAATAAACTTAGTAAATATTTTATAGTAATCAAGTAATTTCATAGTAAGTCTTAAAATCAAACAGTATAAATCCTCCCTATTTGTTTTTCTTTTAAAAGATTGTTTTGAATAATGTAGGTTCTTTGAATTTTCATATAAACTTTAGAATCAACTTTTCAATACTTACAAAAATCCTTATTGGGAATTTTATTGAAATAGCACTGAGTCTAGAAATCAATTTTGTGGCATTGATATTGTAACAATATTGTCTTCTAGTGCATGAATATGGTAAAAACAATCTCCATTTGTTTTCAATCACCTTTAATTTCTCTCAGCAATGCTTTAGATTTTTAATGTAGAAGTTATAAATGTCTTTCGTTATTTTTTCCTGAGTGTTTTATATTTTATCCCATTATTAATGGAATTATCTCCATTGTTTCATTTCCAATTGCTTGCTACTGGAATACAGAGGTACAATTAACTTTGTATATTGACGTACAACCTGCTAAATATACTTAATACCCTTGTTAGATCTAGTAGCCATTTTTAAACTATTCCTTATGGTTTTCTATGTAAACAATCATATTTTCTAAAAATAATGTCAATTTTACTCCTTCTTTTCCACAACGTCATGGCTTTATTTTTCTTTTTTAATGAACTGGATAAGATATCTAATACAATGTTGAGTAGAAGAGGTAAGAGTGGTCATTCCAACCTTGTTCCCGATATTAAGATGTAAAGCATTTGAATTTTTACCATACATAAGATATTAACTGTAAGTTTTACACAGATACCCAATGCTAGGTTGGTTGAGGAGTTTTCATTCTTTTTCTTGTTTGCTTATTTTATTTTTTCCCTCATAAATGGATATTCAATTTATCAAGTGCTTTTTCTGCAGCTATTGAGATAATCATATGATTTTTGTTCTTTTCCTGTTAAAATTGTAACACTTTCTATTACTTTGTTAAAGATTTTTGTATCTAATTTCTTGAGAAACCTTATTAATTTTCTTTCCTGTGATGACTTTGTCACTTTTGGCATCAGAAATGATTGACCACCTAAAGCGAGGTGGGAAGTAATTCTTGCTCCTCCTCTGTTTTATGAAAGAGTTTGTAGAAGGTTGGCATCATTTTTTCCTTTAACGTTTGGTAGAATTCTTCAGTGAAGCTGTCTGAAGCCGGAGGAGTTTTTTTGTTGTTTTATTTGTTTGTTTTTGTGGGTAGGGTGTTAACCACAAATTTGATTTTCTTAATAGATGTAGGGCTATTCAGGTTATCTATTTCTTCTTGAGTGAGCTTTGGTAGTGAGCTTTTTCCCGTGTATTTTTCAAGGAATTTGTGCCTTTCATCTAAGGTGTTAAATCTATTGGCATAAAGTTTTTCATAAGATTCTCTGATTGTCCTCTAAAAATTAATAGAATCTGTGGTTGTATTAGTGTTTTCTCACATTGCTATAAAGGAATACCTGAGACTGGGTAATTTATAAAGGAAAGAGGTTTAATTGGCTCATGGTTCTGCAGGCTGTACAGGAAGCATGGTGGCATCTGCTTCAGGGGAGGCCTCAGGGAGAAATGGGGCGATGGGGTAGAGGTGCCACACGCTTTTAAACAACCAGATTTCACAAGCACTCACTATCTCTAAGACAACACCAAGGGGGATGGTGTTAAACCTGAGAAAACACACCTATGATCCAATCCCCTCCTACCAAGCCCCACCTCCAACACTGGGGATTTCAATTCAACATGAGATTTGAGAGGGGACACAGATCCAGACCAAATCAAAAGTGATATCACTTTTCTGTTTCTTGATATAGATAGTTTGTTTCATTGCTTTTTAAGAAATCTCTTATCATTTTGGCTAGTAATTTATCAATTTTATTGATCTTGTTCAAGAATCAGTATGTGGGTTTATTAGTTTTTCTCTATTTTTGTTTGTTTATTTGTTTTTGAGACGGAGTATCTCTCTGTCGCCCAGGCTGGAGTGCAGTGGTGCAATCTCGGCTCACTGCAAGCTCCGCCTCCCGGGTTTACGCCATTCTCCTGCCTCAGCCTCCCGAGTAGCTGGGACTACAGGCGCCGCCACCTCGCCCGGCTAATATTTTATGTTTTTAGTAGAGACGGGGTTTCGCCATGTTAGCCAGGATGGTCTCCATCTCCTGACCTCGTGATCCGCCCGCCTCGGCCTTCCAAAGTGCTGGGATTACAGGCATGAGTCACCGCCCCTGGCCTCGTTCTTCTCTATTTTTAAGTTACATTTCATTGATATCTCCTCTGATCTTTTATTTCCTTCCTTCTGCATGTTCTGGGTTTGTTTGCTTTCCCTTTTCAAATAAAGGCAGAAGTGGAGGCCATTCATTTAGAACTTACATTTTTTCCACATATTGTCATTTTGCACTAAAAACTCAGTCTAAATACTGGTTTAGTTGCTTTCCATAAATTTTTAATATGTTATATTTTAACTTTTATTCAGTTAAAAATACTTTTAAAGTTTCCTATTAATTTCTTCTCTGACTCAAGTATTAGTTTCTAAATATTTGGTTATTTTTCCATATATATTTCTGTTATTGATTTGTAATTTAATTCCATTGTGGACATATAATATACTTGTATTACCCGAATCCTTTAACATTTATAAATCTTTTAAAATGACACTGAATACTGACTATCTTGCTTACATTTTCTGTGTCCCTTGAAAAGAATATGTATTCTGCTGTTGTTAGGTGGAGTGTTCTATTAAATATCAATACAATAATTGGTGAATAGTGTTTTTTAAGCCTTCTATATTCTTATTTTCTGTTTACTTTTTCTATCATTTATTGAGATAAATATTAAAATCTCTGAGTACAATTGTGTTCCTTTCCTTGCAATTCGATCAGTTTTTATAAAACTCTGTTATTAGGTGCATAAATGTTTAGGACTATTGTGCCCTCTTATGAAATGACTTTTTTATCATATAGAATGACTTTTTTCATTCTTGGCAGTATCCTTTTCTCTAAAACCTACTTTGATTGAGATTAACATAGCACATCAGCTTTTTAATTGTTTAACATGTTTTGTTAAATTTGTTTTATTTTTAACCATTTGTATCTATATATTTGAGGTAGGTTTCTTGTAGGCAACATACAGTTGGTTTTTCCTTTTTTATACAATTTGAAAATCTCCGCTTGTTAACTGGGGTGTTTAGGTCATCTACATTTAATTATTGGCAATGTTGGAATTAAATTTAACATCTTATTTATTTTCTTTTTTTCCCATCAATTATTTGTTCTCTTTTACTTCTTCTCCTGTCTCCTTTTTGGATTAATTCAGTATTTTGTATGATTTGTACTTATCTCCTTTGTTGACTTATTAACTACACCCTTTTCTCTTGTTATTTTATTTGTTGTTTAGGGTCTATATTATATATCTTTACCTTACCACAGTCTACCTTTAAGTGATACATCACGTCATGTATAAGAAACTTAAGTGTATTTCCATTTCTTCTCTTCTTGCATTTGTGCTGTTGTTGTTATACATTATATTTCTACATATATAATAAGCACCATGGTATACTGTTATTATTTTTACTTTAAACAATTATTTTAAGGAAATTAAAAAAAAAAATTTTTTTTAAGTCTTTATATTTACCCATGTAGTTAGTATTTTTGGAGCTCTTTCCTACTTTATGTAGATCTGTATTTTCATCTAGTAAGCTTCCTTTTGTTTGATTGACTTCTTTTATTCCTGCCTAAACTTTTCTTCATCTGAAAACATTTTTATTTCACCTTAATTTAAAAAAATTATTTTCTGGTAAAAATTTTGAAATCGACTTTTTTTTTCTAGTACTTTAAAGATATTGCTCCATTGTCTTCTAGTTGCATTAATTCTAACAAGAAATCTGTCTTCTTCTTCTTCTTCTTCTCCTTCTCCTTCTCCTTCTCCTTCTCCTTCTCCTTCTCCTTCTCCTTCCTCTTCGTCTTTGTCTTTATCTTCTTCTTTCTTTTTTGAGACAGAGTCTCGCTCTGTCACCCAGGCTGGGGTGCAGTGGCACGATCTCAGCTCACTGCAACCTCTGCCTCCTGGGTTCAAGCGATTCTCCTGCCTCAGTCTCCGGGGTAGCTGGGACTACAGCTGCATGCCACCACGCCTGGCTAATTTTTTGTATTTTTAGTAGAGACAGCATTTAACCACATTAGCCAGGATGGTCTCGATCTCTTGATCTCTTGACCTTGTGATCCACCCACCTCAGCCTCCCAAAGTGCTGGGATTACAGGCGTGAGCCCACTGCACCTGATCCTTTTCTTTCT
Organism: Macaca thibetana thibetana; assembly: GCF_024542745.1. Classification (NCBI taxonomy): domain Eukaryota; kingdom Metazoa; phylum Chordata; class Mammalia; order Primates; family Cercopithecidae; genus Macaca; species Macaca thibetana. The sequence goes on along the minus strand of NC_065579.1, from coordinate 4,649,034 downwards.
TTCTTTCTTTTTTTTTTTAAGACAGGGTCTCGCTCTCATCCAGTCTACAATGCAGTGACATGATCAAGGCTCACTGCAGCCTTGACCTCCCGGGCTCAAGTGATCCTCCCACCGCAGCCTCTCAAGTAGCTGGGATGAGAGGCATGTGCCATCAGCCCTGGCTAATTTTTGTTTTTTTTTTTTTTTTTTGTATAGATGGGGTTTTGCCATGTTGGCCAGAGTGGTCTCAAACTGCTGAGGTCAAGCAATCCATCTGCCTCTGCCTCCCAAAATTCTGGGATAACAGGTGTGAGCCACCATACCCAGCCAAGAATTATGTTGTCTTCTTATTGTTGTTCTTCTACATGTAATGTGTCTCTTTTCTATGGTTACTTTTTAAATTTTCTCATTTTTACTGGTTTTAACTAATTTAATTACCATGATCTTTGGTGTGGTTTTCTTGATGTTTCTTGCACATGTTACATGTTTCTGATTGAGCTTCATGGCTGTGGGCTTATGGTTTTTATCAAATCTGGAAATATTTCAGCAGATATTTTTTAAAATTTTTTTTCAGTCACTGCCCTACCCCTGAGACTCTAATCTGTACATTTGATCTGGCTGTTTTAATTTGTCCTACGGAATAAAGCATCCAGTGATGCTTTGTTCTCTCTCCTGCCCCATTTTTTTTTCTGTGTGTTTTATTTTGGTTAGTTTTTATTGCTATGACTTCAAGCTCACCAACCTTATCTTATGCAGTGGTTAATCTACCATTAATCATATCCACTGAATTTTTTATCTCAGATATTGTAGTTTTCATCTTTTGAAGTTCAATTTGGGTCTATATAGATATAGACCCAAATTATTTATATGTATGCGTGTGTGTATACACACACCCACATATTTATACATGATTTTCCATGTCTTTAACAACTTCAGTTTTTCCTCTAGTTTCTTGAAAATATGAAATTAAGTCATAATAACTCTTTTAATGCTCTTGTTTACTACTAACATTCCATCATTTCTGAGTCTGTTTTTTGTTTGTTTGTTTTTTTGTTTTTGAGAGACAGGATCTCACTGTGTTGCCCAGGCTGGAAAGGAGTGGCATGATCATAGCTCACTGCAACCTTGAACTCCTGGGCTCCAGCGATCCTCCTACCTTTGTCTTCCAAGTAGCTAGGAGACTACAAGCACAGATCACCACGCTAGCTAGTTTTTTTGGTTATTATTATTATTATTTTTAAGTAGAGATGAAGTTTCTATGTTGCCTAGGCTGGTCTTGATCTCCTGGGCTCAAGTGATCCTCCTGCTTTAGCCTCCCAAAGAAAGTGCTAGGATCACACGTGTGAGCCACCATATGTGTGAGCCACTATGCCAGGCCCTGGGTCAGTTTTAGTTGATCAATTTTTTTCACCTTATTATGACTTTTTTTTTTCACACCTTGCATGCCTACTATTAATACTTTTTTATTGAGTGCCAGACATTTTGAGTTTTAGCCATTGGATGCTGGATATTTTTGTACCCCTATAAATATTCTTTCATTTCTGATTAAGATGCAGAAGAAAAACCAGATTTACCCTTACAGATAACTCTTCTTTGTACTCTACCTGATACATTCATAACTACAAAGCTTTTCATCCTAGCTTTTGGGAACAGGTACTATTCCTAACTCTATGTGAGCCCTGAGTTCTGTTTCAGTAATTCGTTTGTATTGTCTTTTCCCAGCTTCTGGTATTTTTCTCACATACATACCCTGACCAGTCTTCAGCTAAAGATTTATGGAGAATTCTCTGAGACTCTTCAGAATTCTCTCTTTGTGTAATTCTTCCCTCTCAAGTGTTCTGCCCCATGACCTCTAGCTGTCTTGTCCGCATTTAACTCTCAGCTCCATCTTCTCAACTCATGAGAGACCACTGGGCTCTATCTGGGTTTTCCTTCTTTGTGCCTGGGCTTAGAAATCTTCTTCAGGCAATAAGCTGGGGGGAAATGGTAGGGCTCATCTCATTTGTTTCTTGTCTCCTGTCTGTCCTTCACTGTTTAATGTCCAATGCCTTGAGTGCTATCATTTAATATATTTTGTCTATTTTTCAGTTGTTTTTGCTGTAAGAGTAAATCTGGTCTTTATTACTCATTGATATGGTTTGGCCATGTCCCCACCCAAATCTCATCTTGAATTGTAATCCCCATAATCCCCGTCTGTCATGGGAGGAAACTGGTGGGAAGTAATTGGATCACGGGGGCTGTTTCCCCCATGCTGTTCTCATGATAGTGTGTGAGTTCTCATGAGATCTGATGATTTTATAAGTTTCTGGCATTTCCCCTGTTGGCACGTATTGTCTCCTGCTGCCTTGTGAAGAGGTGGCTTCCGCCATGATTCTAAGTTTCCTGAGGCTTCCCCATCCATGCAGAACTGTGAGTCAACTAAACCTCTTTTCTTTACAAATTACCCAGTCTCAGATGTTTCTTCATAGCAGCATGAGAATGGACTAATTACAGTAAATAGGTACCAAAGTAGTGGGGCGCTGCTATAAGGATACCCAAAAATGTGGAAGTGACTTTGGAACTGGATAACAGGCAGAGATTGGAACAGTTTGGAGGACTCAGAAGAAGAGAGGAAAATGTGGAAAAGTTTGGAACTTCCTAGAAACTTGTTGAATGGCTTTGACCAAAATGCTGACAGTGATCTGGACAATGAAGTCCAGGCTAAGCTGGTCTCAGGTGGAGATAAGGAACTTCTTGGGAACTGGAGCAAAGGTGACTCTTGCTATGCTTTAGCAAGGAGACTGGCAGTATTTTGCCTCTGCCCTAGAGATCCGTGGAACTTTGAACTTCAGAGACATGATTTGGGGTATCTGACGGAAGAAATATCTAAACAACAAAACGTTCAATAGGAAGCAGAGCATAAAAATTTGGAAAATTTGCAGCCTGATGATGAGATAGAAAAGAAAACCCATTTTCTGGGGAGAAATTCAAGCTGGCCACAGAAATTTGCCATAAGTAATGAGCAGCTTTATGTTAATCACCAAGACAATGAGGAAAATGTCTCCAGGGCATGTCAGATAACTTCATGGCAGCCCCTCCCATCACAGGCTCAGAGGCCTAAGGTGGAAAAATGGTTTTGTGGGCCTGGCCCAGGACTCCACTGCTGTGTGCAGCCTAGGGACTTGCTGCCCTGTGTCCCAGCTGCTTCAGCCTCACCTATGGCTAAAAGGGGCCAAGGCACAACTCAGGCCCTTGCTTCAGAGTATGCAAGCCCTGAGCCTTGGTGATTTCCATACGGTGTTGAGCCTGTGGGTGCACAGAAGTCAAGAACTGAGGTTTGGAAACCTCCGCTTGATTTCAGAGGATGTGGGGAAATGCCTGGATGTCCAGGCAGATGTCTGCTGCAGGGGCCCTCATGGAGAACCTCTGCTAGGACAGTGTGGAAGGGAAAGTGGAGTTGGAGCCCTGACACAGAGTCACCACTGGGACACTGCCTTGTGGAGCTGTGAGAAGAGGGCCACTGTCCTCCAGACCCCAGAATTGTAGATCCACTGACAGCTTGCACCATGTGCTTGGAAAAGCTGCACTCAATGCCAGCCCATGAAAGCAGTCACGAGGGGGCCTGTATCCCGCAGAGCCACAGGGGCAGAGCTGCTCAAGGCCATGGGAGTCTGCTTCTTGCATCAGCATGACCTGGATGTGAGACATGAAGTCAAAGGAGATGGTTTTGGAACTTTAAGATTTAATGACTGCCCTATTGGATTTTGAATTTGCTATACATATTTGTTCTATTTTCAGTAATTTATCTAGGGTTTATAATAAATATGTTTAATTTCTCACAGTCTAATTTCAACTTATATTTTACTATCTTATGTATTATGTAAAAACTTTATAGCAATACACCTGCATTTTCCTTCTCCAATTCTTTGCACTTAGTTGATATACATTCTATTTTGTTAAATATTATAAACTCCACAATATTGTTTCAACAGCCAATGACCTTTTAAATAAATTAAACAAAAGTAAATAAATCCCTTTATATTTATTTACATTATTATTTATGACATTTTAAATTTCTTTGCTTAGATCTGAGTTTCTATCTTTTATTTTTATCCTCCTACATAAAGTACTTTCTTTAATATTTTTTGTAGCATATTTCTGCTGATAAGTTTGCTCGACTTTTGTCTGGTGAATGTTGTTATTTTGCCTTTAGTTTTGACATTTTTGCTAGATGTCGACTTCAGAGCTGAGAGGGTATTATTTTCACATTGTTGTTTTCCTTCTGTACTTTAAAATCCATTTTATTGATTTCTGGCCTTCATTGTTTCTGAAGAGTTCAGCTGTCATTTATATCATTGTTCCCCTTGTATGTAAAGTGCTTTTGTCCTCTAGCTACTTTTAAATGTTTTCTCTGTATTGTTCATTTTCATGTTTGACCATCCCATGCCTGAATGTAGATCTATGTGTATTTATGTGTATACCATGTGTATTTGTGATTCAATGTGTTTACTGAGCATTTTTGATTGGTATTTTAATGGTTTTCACTAACTCTGGGAAATTTTCCAGCCATCGCTTTTAAAAATATTTTTTTCTGTTCCATTTCTCATTTCTTCCCCTCTGACACCCTGATTTCATATATGTGAGACTGCTTGGTATTTCCCTACACATCATGGAAAATCTGTTTCATATTTTTTATCTCTTTAAACTGTTTCAAGTTGAATAATTTCAAATGGCCTATCTTCAAGTTCATTAATTCATTCTCATGTAGTCTGCAATCTGTTATTAAGTTCATCTAGTAGAATTTTTAATTTTACACATTATTCTTTGTAGTTTTGGTAATTCTGTTTGGTTCGTTTTAATGTTTCCATTTCTCTGCTGAGATTTCCTATATTTTTATTTAAATCACTGAATATGTTAATAACTTTTACATTTAAAGTCTGGTGTGTTAATTCTAACACCTGGATCATCTCAGGGTCTATTTCTATTGATTGATTTTTTTTTTTCTTGAATTTAATTGGGTCACATTTTCCTACATCTTCACAGGTCTGATCAATTTTTATTGTTTGTTCTCTGACACGGATAATATAGGGAGTCCAGATTTTGTCACCTTCTTTTAAAGGACATTGAATTTTGTTCTTGAAGGCAGTTACATGTTTGGAATATAATTTTGGTCTTGTTAGAGTTGTTTCTTTTTCTTTTTCTTTGTGAGAGTGGGTCTATTTTTTTTATTCCTTCCCTACCCCCCTCATCCCTGCATTGATGAAAGGATCTATTTTTGTATTGAGCTTAGTTTTAGAACTGGCTCGTAAGGGTCACAGTTCTTCATCTCAAGGCATAACCTTTTTAGAATCTTAACTGAATCTTCAAAATGCTCGTCTTGGGCCAGAAGTCCAATGTCCCTCAGCAATGCAGGACTTCTGGTTTCTCTGTTCAGCTCTCTGTATCCCAAAGCTCCAATCTCTGCCTCCTTCGCTCTTTTTATTGCAGCAGGAGAGTTTCCCTGGGAAAAAACTGGGGTGACCATGGAACTCACCTCATATAGTTCACTTCTCTCCCAAATCACATTCCCCTATTGCCTGTTGCTCAGTGTCTGAAAACATTTGCCTCCTGTGTTTTGTCCCCATTTGTAGTTGTTTAAAGTGAAGGCAAGTTATGTACCAGTTGCTATGTCAGGATCAGACATGGAAATCCCCATGTGTTTTTAATTCTTTGCAAGATTAGTCTTCCTGATGATGCAGAGTGGAAGGATCCAATTTCTCTTAAACCATTGTAATATTCTTTAACAAGCCCCTTTGCTTAAAGCAAGGAAGTCATGTGTCACTCAGCCTTGGCTGACTGAATGATTTAACTGAGAAAGTTTATAGGGATTAACTAGAAACTGGCCAACATGTACTATAAAAAAAGAAATGGTTGCTTTATTACTAAACACAATCTTTTCTGACTGCAGACTCCCAAAAAGGGAGATGTTCAGCACTGGGCAGACTTATTCTACTAATTTTCTCTCTTACACCCAGGAAATAAACGTGTTGTTGGACTGCATGGAACCACTGTTTTCAATTATACTCATCACCTTCTGCCGAATCTCTCTTTCCACGTTAACAGAAAACTGGGCTGTATCTGAAACCTATAAGCACTAAATATACCTGCAAAAACCTATCTTAGCATAAGTTGTCACTTCCTCACTGCCTAGTGTAAATTAGTCTCATGTGTTATTCTTGCCTTCAGCTCCCTCTTCTTTTATTTCAGAGCACTTAAAATTATTTGTAATTACACATATATGTATTGCTCATTTTTAGCGTCTCCCAATAGATTATAAGCTCTGTTAAGGCAAAAGCCTTGTGTGAAGCACCAGTCTAGCATAGTGACTGGTAAATAGGAGGATCTAAGAATAATTTGTTGAATGAATGATTAAATGAATGAATCCACAAATAAGCAGATCCTTTTGGTATTAGACTAAAATAGATGAAAACAGAAGACCTTAAAGATTAAAAGAGAAATAAATTAGCTCCTGAATACTCATGGTTTTTATTCTTCAAGGCACAAAGGCCTCTTAGCCAGAGATGCCTCTGAGGAGCTACTTTCAACAGGAAACTGAAGAATCAATCACAAGATGTTGCTGTTACTGAGACCAGGCCAGGAGAGGATCTGCCCCTTCTGTAGGGGCAGTGTGTTAGTCCGTTTTCACATTGCTATAGAAATACTACCTAAGACTGGGTAATTTAGGAAGAAAAGAGGTTTAATTGACTCACAGTTCTGCATGGATGGGGAGGCCTCAGGAAACTTACAAACATGTGGAATGTGAAGGAGAACCAAGCACCTTCTTCACAAGGTGGCAAGAGAAAGAGAAAGAGAGAAAGGGGGGAACTTTCAAACACATTTTTTTTTTTGAGATGGAGTCTCGCTCTGTTGCCACGTTGGATTGCAGTAGCCCGATCTCAGCCCACTGCAACAGCTGCCTCCCAGGTTCAAGCGATTCTCCTGCCTCAGCATCCCGAGTAGCTGGGATGACAGGTGCATACCACCACGCCCAGCTAACAACAATAATTTTTGTGTTTTTAGTAGAGATGGGGTTTCACCATGTTGGCCAGGATGGTCTCGATCTCTTGACCTCGTGATCTTCCCTCCTTGGCCTCCCAAAGTGCTGGGATTACAGGCATGAGCCACTGCACCCAGCCTGTCAAACACTTTTAAAGCATCAGATCTCGCCCACCAGGTCCCTCTCTTGACATATGGGGACTACAGTTCCAGATGAGATTTGGGTGGGGACACAGACCCAAACCGTATCAGGCAGCTATGGTCAAACCAGGCTTTTGTGACACACTAGATTTGGTCTCCCCAGTTTGTACCCTATAATTTCCCTCCCAACAGTAGCACATACTAGGAAAGGACTTCCTTCTGTCTGTGAGAGGGCTCAGCATGCATGAATTTTAATGACTCCCAGGACACTAAAGACTCTACATGTGGCCCCGATGGCATCTTGTCTACTCTTGGTTGTGACGGCAAATGAAAACAAGGACAAAGACAGGGTACTCTTTGATTGAAGGAGCCCTGGACACAGAACACTAAGGACCATTTGGTGAAAACTTCTCATCCTATGTGTGTGGAAATTGAGTCTAGAGACCATGATGGGACAGAATGATTCTTAGATCACGTCATGGTAAAAGACATCATGAGGACTCATTTCCAGGACCTCAACCTTCTAGTTCAGGCTGTATTGTTTATTTGTTTCCCTCCCCTTTACCTTTCCATCCATCCCTGTCAATATACCAGGCTGGGTTTTATCTTGGACCACCTGAAAGAAAGAGCATGACACTTTCTAATCCAGTGTGACCGGACAAAGTCTGAAAAGATGCCTTTCTATTCTGGCGACACACTCCTAAGTAAGTTTGAAATTTCCAGAGAAATAAGACCTTGGTCAAAAGTTCAATGACTGTTTAGAATCAGAAAAGACTGCACTGGGGAGTGTGGTGGCATGGAGCGACCTTGGAGGCCTGGACCTTAGAGGCCTGGGCACAGCCTGTTCCCGACCATTGCGTCAACAAGGGGAAGCCCTTTCTTTCTCTGCCTCTTAGTTTCAGCATCCATAAAATTAGAGGCTAGAATAGATAAAGGATAGAATCTCTGCCATTCCATTGTACTTACATGTTCTTCTACACCAGCAGCACGCTTGGAGGAAATGTATACTGCTACTGTATAGATTTGTAGAATCTGTTTCACTGTATGTTCTCAGAAACAGAAAAGATCCGTATTTCTGAAGAAATACACATATGAAAGCCTACATGGCGTCTGAAGCAAACAATCTGAAAAGTCGGTTGATGTGGACATCCTGGAGAAATCTGCAAAGCTGCTGCCCACCCAAAGGCCATTTCCTTCCACAGAGCGGATGAGCATGAGCTTCCCCAGAAGACCCCTCCAGTGGGGTTTAGGCTGTCAGGATTCCACTTCTAGCTTCTCCTCTGACCTGCTGCAAGGCTAGCCAGCTCTCTCTCCTGATGGAGATTAATCTACAAGTTCAAAAAATAAAGATGGATACAAACTATTCATAACTATTGTTTGTATCCTAGGATGAGAGTTTAGGTTGAAGACAAAAATATAAAGTTTAAAAACAATGTTTAGGGGGATAAACTGTTACCAGTTCAAGTACTCTATCAAGGACAGTTTTGTATAAAGTTCTTTCAAATCTTATAAATTATTCAAGAATGACTCTTACAAACATAAGCAGACTCAGCTATGGCAAATGGAACCCTGATGAAAATGGTCATTAATTGTGACCATCACAAAATTGTCAGCCTTTACTGTCCTAATACATCTGATTTTTTATATGATAAGACCTGGCACAGAGGTATTGAATATGTATAACTGAAAATATACAGTGTATACTATCATAAATGCAGAACAACATGTGGGTCTTCACTGTCTGTTCTTACAGAGGAATCCAGTAGCTGTCTCACATCTTCATGAGAGGTCTGAAGGATGCTGGATACAATTGACATAAGGGAGTTTTCAAAAAGTAGGTGAAAACATTCTGAGTAGAATTAAGGAACCTGGAAATTAACAACTTGATGTCATTAAAAGTTGGGGGGAAAGTGGGATAAGCCCTTTTGTTCGTATATGACCATAAAAATATGTTTTTGCATGATTTTGAAATGTCAGTCCTAGTTAGAGTTGGGCTTTTCAAAGTGTACTAACTCTCAGAACATATAATATGATGGAGCTGTTGTAGGACACTCGCAGGGTCTTCTCCAGTCAAGCATTCTGAGTTGGGCAGAGGAAACACCGGGCCTTGGCTGCCAGGTGGCCTTCCTAGGACTCTGCCTGCTCCCAGATAAAGTGCTGCTGACCTGCAAGCTCACTGGGCTGCAGACAAGCTGCTGGAGAATCACAAGGAATTTGGAGATCCCTCCAGAAGTGGGGAAAATGGGATGCTTCCTCAGCCCAGGGAGTATGTGGATCAGGAACCCAGAGGGAGGACAGGCCCTCAGAGTCTATGATAAATGAGCTGTTTCTCTTGAAGTCTTCTTCATCTCAGTTCATGACAACTCCTTCCTTCTAGTTGTCCAGCCCAAAAACTTTGCAGTCTCCCTTAATTCCTCCATTTTTCTTACACATCACATTCAATTTCAGCCGCAAATTCAATTGTCAGCTCGTCTCAACTCAATGTTGGTGCTTGTCTAGATTATCTCAGACCCCTCTAAGTGGTCTCCCAGCTTTCTGCACAGCCCCACTGCAGTCTGTTTTCCACGCATCAGCCTGAATGATCCTGCTAATACCTAACTCAAATCATGCTGTTCTTCCTAAAGTTCTCCAGTGACTCTCTATTTTACTAATACTACTCACCAGGCCCTACGTGACTTGTACCCCCATTATCTCTCTGCCTTTATCTCATGCCACTATTTACTCTGTCCCAGCTACACATGCTCCTGAGGCATGTCCCTGCTTTGAGGCCTTTGTACGGCGCCTCTCTCAGATGACCATATGGCTCACTCTCTCACACCTCTCAAGTGCTTTCTCAAATGCTACTTTCTCATAAGGATTTTCCCAGCCTCCATAGATAAAAGTAAGTTCCATATTGCCTCCACACTTCAGCTTGCTGTAACCTCATTTTCTGCTTTGTGTTTCTCTGCACCTTGTTTCTCTTCCAGTTGTTGCTCTCTCTCAGTCTACCTATTTTACGTAGTTGTCTTCTCCCTTCGCATTGTTTGTTTTTCTCCTCTAAACCACACATTCCATGAGGATATGCATTTCCGTTTGCCTCATTTTCTTCTGTAACTGAGAATCATGCCCAGTATATGGTAGGACTCATAAATATTTGTTGCATGATCGAAAGACATTCCCTATGTAGGTGTACAGGAGGTAAGTGAAATGTGACATTTGCTTCATCTGTTCTTTTATTAAATCTATCATTAAATGTTTACTGAGAGTCTTCTCTGAGCCCAGTGCCGCCAGTTCCTCGAGGACCTCAAGTTGTTGAGGGGGTCATAGAAGTAGCCATCTAATTTGAATACAAAGCAGACTTACAAGTGCTGTAGCGAGAGTTCAACGGGCAGCAGGACGCAGAGGACGAAGAGAGACGTTCTGTCTTGCCGGTGGCGTTGAGCGATTGGAAGTAGCTTCATGGAGAAGATGGCATTTGAGCTGTGCCTTGATGAGTTCCTAGTTGTCCTGTAAGCATCTGGATCAGTGTGAGAAGTCACAGTTCCTTGACTGTGACTTTAACCCCTGCCAGCCCAAAAGCCAAAGCTGAGGAGGTGCTTTAGCCTCCTCTTCAGCCCCTCAGCCCATTTCAGAGACCTCTGCAGAGAGAATTGAAAAGATCACATCTGCCAAGCAGAAAGCAAGGCTTTCGGTAAGGTCACAGCAGACGGATTGCCTTCACCATGTCATCCTGGGGAGTGTGTGTGTGGACAATCTGGGCAGGAGATCAGAGCTTTGGCAGGGAGGGGCATGGGCAGGCCGGGCCTTGTGGAAAGCTGGGCCCCAGGGCTCTCTTGTGAGGTAGAAGATGGTGTCATTCAAGAGCAAGGATAGGGTAACAGGCCTTGCAGCCCTGAATAGCTCCCCTGTCTCTGTCTCCTGGTGGCCTTGAAGTCCCATTTGCCCACAAGGGATGGAGGTTTTGTGAAGAAACACATGACTGGTTGCCCCAACTATCTCAAATCTGACCTTCTGTTCCCATTTCAAACTTTAGAGTGGAGTCTTCTTGTCTTTGTTCTTTGTTTATTGTGTTCTTCTTCATTCCCTCCAAATGTCTTAAGAGGCTAAGGCAGAAACAAGTAAAGGAGAGGCCTGGTTTTATAGCTGCCTGGTTTGGAACACTCCCCTCTTGCTGGTTTCTTAGGATCAGTGGGCTTACCAGTCAGAGCGTGTTTTGAAACTGGGCCACATGCGGAAGAAGCTCTGTGCCCCTTGGCTGTGCAGATGATGGTGGCCGACGAGCACCTCCTGGGTGTCTGGTGCAACTCTGGACTCTGGACTTGCAAAAGGGTAAAAGTGGTGGTGGGCCAGGTGGAAGATGGCTGTGGCCTGTGGCTAGGTCCCGGCTCCTGGGCTGCTGGCTGAGTCCAGGCCACAGCAGGGGCAGCCCAGGTTGAGGGGCAGCCACAGTGAGGAGGGCTCAGGGGGCATGTGGAAGACCCTTTACTTCATCGTGCCCCCTGGGGTGGGAGTGAGCTGGACACCTTGCTGAAGCCACATGACGTGTGTACGTGGGACCCCAGCTTATCGCCTACCCTTAGCCCCACCAAGGGTCCAAGCCCTTTCCCTGGGGAGACGGTGACCATGCTCGAGTCAACAACCCTCAGTTAATCGGCTTCCAGCCAGCTATGAAGATGAATAAAGAGAACCTGGACAACTACCCAGGCATGAGCCCAGCACGCTGGCTTCAATCATTACTCTGCAGGTGGAGTAGAAAAGTGACCTTCAGCTCACCTCTGTACTCACATCAAATGACAACCAGGGGACTGACCTTCCACTGCTTTGTGTGGCAGGGAGGGCTTAAATAAATAACTTACCTTGGGGGAAAAAGGCATAAAACCCATGCCTGTGGCCCACAAAGCTCCCCCTGTAAGTTAACTCCTAGACGCAGGTGTTTTGAGCTGATGCAGAATTCAGTGCTTTAGAGATGATGAAGCCAAGAGAGGTGGGTGGAGGGAGAGTAGATGACAGCCCAGCTGAGGAAGAAGGGGGAACATTGAGGCCTCCAGGACTCAGAAGTCTGCTGTCATACACCTTGGCCTTGGGCTGGCCCATCTCAGTGAACTCCGGGACAGAACTGGCAGTTGTAAGGCTGAGCACAAGTGGACCCACGACCTCTGTGTTGGTAACTGATTTTGAAGCTATTAATTTAATCTTAAAATCAAAAATAACGAAAAACACCAACACAATGAAACAAAAACAGCAAAATCTCTTTTCCTTATAGGATGCCATCTCTAGCCCCCCGTGATTCTTGTAATTATACCCCACCTCCCTTTTTTATGGCTAATTTAGAGCCAGGCTGCCCGGGTTGGAATCCCAACCCTGCCACTTGCTGGCTCACTTGGGGATGGCCAGGTATCTTAACTTCTCTGTGCCTCAGTGTCCTTATTGGTAGAATGAAGATAATCACAGAATCTACTTTTTAGGGATCGAATGAGTAAAGATTTTTGGAGTGGTCATAAAATCAGTACTGCAAATGGTGTAGCCACCTCCCATCACCCACCCACCCCGAGGCCTTCCCCGGCTCCTCTGGTCCCGCTGAGCTGCTCTTCCTAAGTGTTCCATCTGTTGGTGTGGAACGATACTCATGCCTCGGCTCCAAAGAGTCCCCGTCTGTAGGTAAACTCCTAGACCCAAGCCTCTGCTGCAGCCCATGCCACCCGTGCTTGGCATTTCTTATGCTGACAGCTCTTCCTGGGCTGTCTCACTTATCCCTGTGTCTCCGAAGTCCTCACAGTACCTGGCACACAGAAAAAATGCAGCAGATGCTTGTTAGAAAGAAAATGAAACTCTCTTCTCATCTAATGATTCCAGCTATCACCTCTCCCACTTATTTCACAGCAGCTCTGGGAGCACGGCAGAACTGGGATTATTATCTCCATTTTTAGAGGCCCAGAAAGGAGATTCCAAGGTTCCGTGAGTGGCAGGTCAAGGCACAGACACAGGCCTCGGTTCAGAAACTCCTCACTTAGTTGGCCCTTCCTCTTAACAGTTTTTGTCATTTCTTATTCTAGCAGCTGCATGCATCTCCTGACTTATTCTGGCCACCTCAGTGTGCCCTGTGTGTGAGAGGTATAGCTTAGTGCCTGGAAGCCCAGCAAGCCAGGGGCTTGGAGAGGTGAACTGGCTTGTCCTCTGGGCCCTGGGCCTCTGCCTGCTCTCAGAACAAAGCTTCAAGCAGCCTGGACAACATAGCAGGACCCTGTCTCTATAAACACATTTTTAAAAATTAGCAGACATGACAGTGCACGCCTGTAGTCCCAACTACTCAGGAGGCTGAGGTGGGAGGATCACTTGAGCCCAGGAGGTTGAGGCTGCAGTGAGCCAAGACCACACCACTACACTCCAGCCTGTGCAACAGAATGAGATCCTGTCAAAAACAAAACAAAACAGAGCAAAACAAAACAAAAACTGCTGTGAGCTGTGAGCCAGCCATTTGGACCTAGCTGCTCGGATGTCACTATGTCAAAATATCCTCAACAGACAATCTGCAATCCTGGCGCTTACCCATCCTTGAGCCTCCCTTGCCCATTCTGCAGCCCTCAGCGGATGCAGTAGGGATTACTGTGGTAGCTATTGATAATTGAGAAGAAAGCAAGCAAAAATAAGTGCCTCCCACTTTTTTTGTCTCTTTTGGCTGCATTGAAATGCTTCTGGCTTCCAAATGGCCACATGGAGAAGCCTGGGACTCCCCTCAGATGCAACCTGTCTCTGTTTCTGGCTCCTGGGGACTGTAGAGCTGAGTCAGCATCACCAGCTGTACAGGGAGAGGCTGCTATTGAATCTTGTGATCGGGGCCGAGGGAGAGCTGGAGTAATCGTGATTCACAAGTGCGCGTCAGCTATCACCTTACAAATCATGTTCTCATCTATTATTCATATGACCTTCACAGTTCTCTGGCTAGGTCAGCAGGATATTACAAGGAGCAAAAATGGATTTTAAGAATCTCAGTAAGCTGAGATTGGCTGTGACTTTAAGCAGAAACCGTGGTGTGGAAAGTATGGCATAGGGATCTAATACAGCCCATGGTGAAGACGGTGGAGTGAATCCAAAAAACAAAACATACCTGATGTAGCCCGCATACCTGGCTCCTTTCTAGTGCCCCCAACTGCGTGAACTTGGGCAAGGCACAGCCCCCTCTGGACCTCAGTTTTTCTATCTGTAAAATGAGGTTGATGAGCTCCAAGTTCTAGCCTAGTGATATAGTTCAGACAGTTGTCTCAACCCAAATCTCATGATAAATTGTAATCCCCAGTGCTGGAAGTGGGGCCTGGTGGGAGGTGTTTGAATCTAGGGGTGGATCCCTCATGGCTTGGTGCTGTCTTCACAATACTGAGTGAATAATCTTGAGATGTGGTTGTGTAAGTGTGTGGTAGCCGCCCCCCCACCCCAACAACCTGCCCCTGCTTTCACCATGTGATGTGTCTGCGCCCCCTTTGCCTTCCACCATGACAGTAAGCTCCCTGAGGCCTCCCTGGAAGCCAGGCAGCTGCCAGCACCATGCTGCCTGAAGAGCCTGCAGATTCATGAACCCATTAAATATCTTTTCTTTATAAATTAGCCAGTCTCAGGTGTTTCTTTATAGCAATATAAGGACCACCTAATACACTGAGCTATTTGGATGAGACTATATTAAGACAGAAGGGTGAGGAGACACCTCCCCACTGCTCCCTCAACACACCCACATACCCTGAAGTGGGGGCAAATGTCACTATAAAACCAACAAGTCCATGAACATGTCCCCAGTTGTGAGCAAATCAGTAGACAATACCTACCTTAAGTGTCTGATCCTAACTTCATTGTGTGATTTTCATTTTACTTTGATGGCTCCTGTACTCATGGGGTTCTCCAAGAACCTCAAAAGAGTTGTAACAAGATGGAGTGGGCCCAGAGGACCCGGTGGTGCTTGTACATTTTGTCTTTTTTGGTGTGACCTCAGAAAGTGATGGTTCTTTCATTTTCTGGTTGGCAGCAGAGGGAGGGGCAAGGGGCCCCCCGCTTTACTCCAGTCAGAGCCAAGGATTGGTGGTAGAGGGTCTCTTCTTTCTAGATCCTCTGCTTCTTAGTAGTAGCAGGCTGCCCTGTTTTCATGTTAAACACTGCTCAGGGCAACAAGCATGGTAGAGCCACTGTATACATCAACTCTTTTTTTTTTTTTAGACGGAGTTTTGCTCTTGTTGCCCACGCAGGAATGCAGTGGTGTGATCTCGGCTCACTGCAACCTCCACCTCGCAGGTTCAAGCAATTCTCCTGCCTCAGCCTCCTGAGTAGCTGGGATTACAGGCACCCGGCACCACACCTGGCTAATTTTTTGTACTTTTAGTAGAGAGGGGGTTTCGCCATATTGGCCAGGTTGATCTTGATCTCCCGACCTAAGGTGATCTGCCCGCCTCTGCTTCCCAAAGTGCTAGAATTACAGGCATGAGCCACAGCCCCCAGCCTACATCAGCTCTCAACTGTGTTGTGAATTGTATTTGTGGATTACATACATATCCTTGAAAGCAAAATTAAATGGAAGCTCAATCAATCATTTTGCCATACTCAAAATGTACACCTGATATTGTGAAGTGCTAAACCCTATGGAAATGACAGTTGTCATTAGTTCAATGAAAAAAATACAAGATTGAAAAACAGGACTTTCAGCATGTGTTTACCATCAATTGATATGAACCGAATAGCCATATATCTCTTTTTACTGGGATGAAACTGACTGCCGTCACAGAAAGAATGGGAAAAAGTTTGATTTTGCTAGAAAAAAATAACATTATGAAAATTAAAACTCATGATTTTAGAAAATGTAATATCATCCACTTAAAACAAATATGGTTTATTACAGCATTATATTGCAATAATGTTGGAGAGATAATTTATTAAAATAAAACAAAAATGTATGGAGTAAGCAAAATTGAATTAATTGCTTCTGAACTTAATGTTGTTTTCTTAAATTGAATGAAATATTTTGAGTCTTTATTCATGCTTTTTCATAGCCTTTGCAGACATTTTCACTAATATGTATTAGTGAAATAGAGAAACCAATGTATATTAGTGAAATTAATATTTGTTATATCTCAGATGGATATAAAATAGGTATTTTAACTAGGTTAATAGAATTTTAAAATTCTGTAAGAGGTATTTGTTTTGAATTATAGATCCTAGGAAATGGAATTGTTTTAATCATCTAGTTTCTATGCATTTAACTTTCAGAACATCCCAATGCAGGAAAAAAAGACAGGCTTGTATTATGGTTCCTAAAATTTAGAACACAGATTACTGTAGAAGTTCTCACAACTGCCCAAAAGGAGTTTGAAAGAATAAACAGAAAGAAAAAGAAAGAACAAGGAAAAAGAGTCAGCCCTTGGTGAGGGGACACTGAGGAGCCTTGTGGGCCTAAGTAGGCAGACAGTGGGGGCCAGAGGTGGAGCATTCCCTGTGCGGCCTGAAAAGTGACTCAGAGCCCTGCCCTCCAAACATCAGCACAAATGAGAGAAGCCATCAGCTGCAGTCCATTTTCCACTGACAAGGCTTCTTAAAATAAGGTGGTTCAAAGCGCAGGAACCCAAACACGGACACAGTGAGTGAAGCTCACAGGTCCTGCACCTGCCGCTGGCGTCTGTTACAGCTCATTTCTTTCATGTGTCAGGTAGAAAGGGCGCTCTATATAAACTCTGCACTCGCCAAAGAATCTCTCCTCTACAATCAGCAGCCCGTACTTCACGTGTCTGGTGGGAGCGGGAGAGGCAAGCAAGGTTAATGACTCGCCTAAGGTCACGGGAAAAGTAAGTGGAGAAATAGGAGCAGCCTCCCAGACCTTGGGCTTGTTTCCCTCACATTTCTGTGCTGTGACACGCAAAGCAACGGAGGAGAGGACAGTTCTCCTTTTATCATCCTTTCCAACAAGTGGAAAATTGCTTTGCTGAGACAGTGACCAATTTCTTTCTAAAGCGTTCAATATACAAGTCCTCCTAAAAGTACCTGTGTAAATGGAACTCACGTCTTCTTTTTCTTTTCTTCTTCTCCTTATTATTGTGCTGTTGGTTGTGCTTAATATGAGTATTATTTGAGGTTTTCTCTTACCACAGCCCTTTAAATCACAAAGACCCTCTAGGCTTCTGATTTTGAGGTCACGGAGGCCACTCCTTCCCCAAATTCTGATCTTCGAAGGCATCAGAGGAGAATGGCCGTGAGAAGCAGTGGGCGGGATCCCACCCTTGGCTAGGTTTACAGTTCCGTTGAAGGGGCTGATGGTGGCTACTATTTGTTTTTACCATCTCTCGCTCTCTCTCTAATAATTCCCTCCAAGTTGGACACTTAATATAAGGTCCTCGTAAACTCCTTCAGCTTGAGAGTTTCCAGGAAAGGGAATGTTAATTTTGTTGACAAATTTCAGTATCCCAAAGCCCCAGGTCTTAATTCATTGTGCAAACTCTTGGTCCTGAGCCTGCATGCTCCCCTTGTGCCCCTAATTAGTCTTGTCATGAACTCCTACACTGTTGTCTTAAACACAGCCCTATGTCCTGAGAGCCAAAGGGCACTTTGGGGTGAGTAGTGTTGTATTTGTGTATATTTTTTAAAAATAGTCATCGCTCCTCTGGCTGTGGCCGCCGTCATTTTTCAGTGGAGGTGTTGCCATAGAGATGTTGTCTGATCCATCTCTATTGATATCACCCTTTAAAGGGGCCCCTGAATAGGCACTGAGGTAGGTAAATGTATGCAGTGACATTGAGCGGATGATTCTATTCTGAAAAATTCCCGCACCATTTGTTTCTGTGCTTGTCTGAGGGCCGGGACACGGTGTTGGGTTTTGTTGCACGTGCTCTCTTCGCAGGCCCGGAGTTAATGCGAGCCTTGTTTGAAGCCACTGAAGCAGAAATTTCTCTGCTGCCAAGAACAAAAGCTTCACAGGCCACCTCGGAGGCTGCTTTGGGAAGGCCGTGTCTCCAGGGCTCCCAAAGGAAATGGGAGATAACCGGGAGCAGGGAGGAGCACCTCGAATTCCCCCAGCCCTCCTAGACTGTCTGGACACATCTGGCCCCGTCTCTTCTGGGGAAGTGCTGGCCTCTGCAATCAGATGTTTTGATGTAATTTGCCCTTTTCCAGCCCGTTGAGAGAAATCATCTGAAAGATAGGCGTGCTTTTCTGTCCGTGGTAATAGGTGTGTGTTTGTACATCTTCTCTGCATCTTTTCTGCTCATGTGATGGGGAGAAGCTCTCTTATAAACAACAGTCACAGTTACACTGATTCACACCTTTATGTTTAAAACAAATGATACCACGTTCTCTTCCTACTCTGAGAAAAAGAAAAGGAGGAAGAAAAGACGCAAGGGGGGAAGGATTTATTGAATGCCCTGTGTCCTGAAAGAGTGTCGGGGACTTGGTAAGCCATAATAAACAAATTTTGTTGAAAAAATGAACAAGGGACTATTTAAAGCCAAGCATTTTGCTGGGAATTTCCAGAAGTATTTTTTTCTGTGCTTTTCTCAGCTCTGTGACACTGGAGTTATTAGCCCCTTTTTACAAAATGATTGAGTGACTTACCCAAGACCACACCGAAGACAAGCGGTGGTCCCTGGACTTCAATCTGGGTCTTTTTCCCAGACTCCAGCAGCTCTGCCCATAACTCTGTCTGGTGGACTCTGCCCATGGGCTGGTGCTGTGGGAGCTAGGACTGCTTTCTCACTTCTGGGCACGAGAGTAGAGTGGATGGGGCTCCACTTTCCCCACACTCCTTGCTCCGACCCCTGTTCTTGTCCATTCGGCTGTGGCCAGCCCCTGCCTGGTGTTAGCAGCATCGTAGAAGGGAGGCTCATGAGTGCAAAAGCAGAAACTGCAAAGATATAGACATTTCCTGAGCCTCGAGATTAGGTCCAGGGTGGTTTTTGTAACAGTGGTTCTGGACCCCAGATGTCTGCTTCTTTGTCAAGTTGCCCCACGTGTGGGTCATGTTCACCAAAGGCTTAGCAGGAAGGCAGGGGATAAGCTTTGTTTTTTATTTGTTAGTTAGTTTTGTTTTGTTTTTTTGTGAAACTGTGGCATGTGGATTTTGGACCCAGAACTTCAGTGTTCATTCATCGTTTCATTCATTCACTCACTCCTAACTTCATTACTTTATTTATTCATTCACATACTCAATACACACTGTAGGTAGGACATGAGCCTGGCACAGATGTCCGGCATGAAGCGTGCAGAAATGAGTAAGACATGGGCCCTATTTCCCATACACTAAGAAATGTTTAATAATAGCACCAGAAATAACAACAGTTAACAGCTTATGGTTTACAGAATGCCCTCACAGCTCTCATCCAATCTTCACAACATAAATTGTGGTAGGAACTATTGTGAAATGGATTTCACAGATGAGGAAAACAATACTCAGAGTTGGCCAAAAAGTCAGCAAGTGGCCAGGGTGAGTTTGTACCAGTCCTTTGATCCCAGATCCTGTGCGGTTTTGAATAGCCCCAGCGTGGAGGAGCTTGTCTGCATTCCTCTGTCTGCCACTTTATGACCAAGGGGTCAGCCCATTTTGGACAATGAAACCACGTAAACCCAGTCTGTTTGATTCCTTCGAGTACGGGGAAAGGCTGGCATTTTGCGGAACTCTTCAGGAGAGGCTGCTTGGTTTCTGTTCTTGACAGTTCACAAGTGGGTTGCAAGGGTCTCACTATTTTGGACTGAACTAGTGATTTTCAATTTTGTCTGTACAGTGGAAGCTTGGAAACACTCAGGCCTGGGCCCCATCCCAGAGATGGTGATTCACTGGCTTGAGATGGGATCCAAGCAGTATGTTTTTCTGTCCACATCCATTCTGAGCTAGGGTGTTCTTTGGCCCTACTCAAAATGTTCGGTTTTGGCCTGTTCTGCAAACGTCCTCTGACTGGAGGGGACTGCTGAGAGGAGGGAGGTGTATACTTCAGCAGCTGTCCGGGCTGAAGGGGTCTCATGCCCTGCTAGGCACCATGCTGGGGTGGACGGCCCCTCGTGGACGGCCTGGTGAACGCTGCAGGTTCACATCTCACTAGCAGTTCTCTGGGAAATAGGTCTAATGTCTGATGTTAAGGGTTGCCTTCAGTGGCCCAGAAAATTCTTGTTAAATTAGAAAATGTGATGCCACTGCTATCCTGTACAATACTTACAGGGGTAATGACACTGTGTCCGGGAGAGGAGGCGTGAGAATGGAAAAGACAGATCGCTTCTTTTCATAGGACTCCCAGTCTGGAGGAAAAATACATACAGAGATTATTTCAACAGAATAGGACATGGGGAACGGGAACCGACTCTGCCTACAGAGGTCCAGGAAGGATGAACCACAGAGATGTCCACGGTTTTGAAGGGAGGGTTGGATTTTTCCTGGCCCAACTGTGGGGGGTGCTTTGCAAATGGAAGGCATAGCAAGAGCAAAGGCAAATGGTGCTCAGGGAAGGCGAGACATCCAGCAGGACCAGAGGGGGAAAGGTGAAGCTAAGCCTAGAAGGTTGCAGCTTTGCAGCTTTATTCTAGAGTCAAGAAAGAACTGGGAAAGGATTTCAAGCCAGGGCATGACATGGTCTGTGTCTTGGGAAAAGCAGTTGTGCAGTAATGTGGAGAATGCACTGGGTTTACAGTGATTCCAATGAGCAGTGGAGACTGAAGGGAGAGAGACTAATTCAAGCTATCGCAGGGCCAGAACTGGGCGGTGGCTGAAGGTTGGAGAGAAGAGGCCAGAGGAGGACGCTCATGTCAAGCCCCTTGGAAAGGAGGGAATGGGACTATTTATAATGAATTAGCAGCCAGCAGCCGCTCCTGTCACTGCTGTTAGAAAACTGGCCTTTGACCACCGGAGGGTCCATCCTCCAACTGCCACTCACTGACTCGCTGCAGAGTCATGCAAGGTGATGCTCCCCATAACTACGGTCTCGAAGCATCTCAGGTTCTAGCCCCTCAGCTCCCTATGGGGGTTAATCTGCATCTGAACATACTGGTGCTGGCATTCTCACATGTGGGGCCTTAAATGTTAGAGTCTCTCTTGCTGACCGAATGCTCAAATACTCCGGGTTCCCCAGGGCTGAGAGCTATTAGGGAAACAAAGGAAAGCCCTTTTAATTAGGCTCTCTGCGTTTCCCGGCAGGAGGGGGGAGGAGGGGCACAAAAGCCCCAGTTGTTCTGGTGATTAGATACAACAGGGGAGAAGTTTAAAACATCTGGGCATATTTATACCTCCAAAGCCATGACCGAAACACGTGAGGATTCAAAGGGGCTGAGCCTTCCACGGGGCTTTTGTTTACATTTATCGGCAGATGCCTGGGAGGATCCAGGGCTGATGGAAAGCCTCAGGGGCAGCCCTTGCTCAGTCTCTGGAGACACTCGCCTACCCCTCCCGCCAGAACCCAGGCCTGGGGAAGAGAGGAAGGAGACTTACTATCCCCGGAAGTTACACTATAGTGTTGTTCAGCACACCACTTAAAACAAATTTACACAGGGTGGGGAACATCACACACCGAGGCCTGTTGCGGGGTGGGAGGAGGGGGGAGGGATAGCATTAGGAGATATACCTAATGTAAATGACGAGTTAATGGGTGCAGCACACCAACATGGCACCTGTATACATATGTAACAAACCTGCACGTTGTGCACATGTACCCTAGAACTTAAAGTATAATAAAAAAAAATTATTTCAGGTTTAGGGATACAGGTGCAGGTTTGTTATACAGGTAACCTGCGTATCTCAGGGGTTTGGTGTACAAATTGTTTCGCATCCGGGTACTTAGTGTCGTACCTGATAGGTAGTTTTATGATCCTCGCTACTTTGTTTCTTAACCAAGTATCCCACTTTATACCCAGCAGGCACACTGAGGGCATGGGAGCTAGCAGACCGATCTCCAGCAGTTAAGAACTGTATTAAAACCCACAACAATTTTCTGTAATACATAAATGCATATACTTAAAAAAAAAAGGCGGGGAGAAGGAGCAACGAGTGTTTGCACAGATTTGTCCTCAGTAGTCACTGGCAAATTCAAACGGAAGACTATAGGTGAAGACAAAGATCCCAGTGGTCTCTGTTGTGCAGCATCTGGCAAAATACAGGTGTCATTGAGACTCTAGAGTGCTTGAATGTCCTTTTCTACAAGTTATGACTAGTATAAGCTATTAGAAAAAAATGTCAATAAAGGAAGGCAAGATTCTTCTCGTTTGATCAAAAGCCCAGTGCAGATCTTCTAGAAAGAATCCTCTCACCCTGAGAGCCACAGAGGACAGGAAGCCCTTCCCCTGGCTGATGCCACTTTTTTTTTTTTTTTGAGAAAGACTACTTTTCAAAAAGCATTTAGAACAAATTGTGCCGTTTGAGAGAAGACAGGGATAGAACAGAAGCCGTCAAGCTTTAATTTCTCTGCTAATTAATGGTTGATCATCTATCCTTTTATGATTCTTGACCCCAGAAGGAAAATTTATTAGTACTTTTAGATTTTGCACAGTCGTGCTAAATGAGGCATGTAATGCGTTAATTTAGTGCCTCGTTAGCATAAGCAGGGCCTCCCCAGCCCACCCCATGCCCCATGGAAGGCTTTCTCCGGAGCTGTGGGGAACTTACCTGGCACAGGAATGGATTATTTGGCTCTGGTGTCTGAGAGGCCATAGCCAAGGTGGGGGCTTGCCCTACCCACCCTGGGGGATTCAAACATCAGACCTGTCTCTCGTTTTAATGAGAACATTTAAATCTCCAAGTCTTCAAGCCGCTTCATACCAGTCCTCATATTACAGAAGGCTCAGTCTGTGCAGCTACTTTTCAGCATCTCAGTCCTACCCCTCAAATCAAAAAATGAAATCTTGACCCTAGGAGGGGATTTCTGTTGGTTGGGATAGTGAACGGTTGGTGTCCTAGTTGATTCAGGTCATAGTGAACACAGGCATTTAGCCTAGATATTTACCTGGAATAGATGCCAGCTCAGTAAATGCCCAGGTTTGCTGCAGATACGTTTAAAACCCTGCAAAGGGTGCTTCAAGTTGATGCAGTTCAGCCCCCTGTGCTTTAATGGAGGCAGAGAAATATGGAGAAGTTTGCTGGGCAGGGAGCGGGGACTCTGCTCTGACTCTGCCGCCAACTCCCTTGGGAACTGCGGAAAGGCACTTGCCCTCTTCGGACCTCTGCTCTCCCAGCTGTTAAACAATCTATCAATCTTCATGTCTAAGGTCCCTTCCGGTTTTGACATTCCATCATTCAACATGTTGGGAATGCCAGGGGCAGACTGGGTGAAAGAGAAAGTCTATCTCTTTGGGCAAACCTGTTTTTAGGAACATAATCCAAGAAGATAATTAGATGTACGCAAGAAAATAAGGTATTTATAATGTAAATGACGAGTTGATGGGTGCAGCACACCAACATGGTACACGTATACACATGTGACAAATCTACACATTGTGCACCCATACCCTAGAACTTAAAATATAAAAAAAAAAAGAAAATAAGGTATTTATGAGATTATAAAAGACTGGTTAAATAAAATAGAGTATATCTATATGACACAATCCTATGAAATCATTAAAAATAACACCATAGAATATTATAGGCATGGAAAGACATTCATAATATTTTGTTATGCAAAAATCCAGGGCTTTTAAACAAGACTTCACACAGGATAATAGTTTTGCAAAAATATATCCAAAAAATATGCCTAGAAAGAGATCTGAGGGAATCTACACCAAACTGTTAATATCTATCTTTGGGTAGCAGAGTTTTAGGAGATACTTGTCTTTTTTATAACTTTCTGTATTTCCAATACAGAAAATGAACGTGTATCATTCTTAGAAAAAATACAAATGTGTATCATTCTTGGAAATTTACTTAAAACGAATGTGTATCGTTCTTAGAAAAAAATTATAAAAATTATTTAAAAGAAACAAAATTTTTGTCTTAAATATGTGTATTCTTTTCTCATCTCATTTTTCAGATACATGAAATGGCAGCTATGAAACATCTTCAAAGGTCAGAAAATAAGTGATTTGTTGATTTGTTGGCTCGAGGTCAGCCAACAATAAAAAATTTGGATGACCAAAACAGTTTGACATATATACAACTCTAGGTGAGTTAATTTTATTAAGACTGAAGAGAAACAAATGTATAAAGGTTTTCAAATGAAGAACCTGGCTTGACTGGTATGTGTCCTTATTATGATCCCAGAGTGTCAGTCCTGCAGAGGGCTTAAAGACGATCCACGTTAGCCCCCACATTATACAGACAAGTAAGGCACTTGCTCCAGGTCTGGGAGCTGGTTACAGCAAAAGCCAGGACTAGAACCCTGTGTCCAGCTCTAGGTCCCATCTCAGGGCCAAAGCTATAAGGACACCCGCCCTCTCCGTGTGACCATGGAGGATGCCGGGGCTGATATTTCCTTCCTGGAGCGCTCCAGGTATGCATTCTGATGGCTCACGTTACTTTCTTCTCAGTGGCGGTCCTTGGCTCTAGAATGTGATCTCCTTGGAGATAGACGTGGCACTAGGCCTGTGGATCCTGTCTGGAGTGGGCAGAGCTTCTTCCAGAATACCAGGGCTTCCTGCCACGTTCTCTTCACTGCATGGCAGTTTGTCTGTGTTCTCTGAAGTATTCTTCTGGGTTAATTTGCCCTAAGGGAGGAGAGCAGAGATTGGAAAAGTCAAAATATTAGATTATGTGAATATCACTTATAAGTTACTTGGAAATTCAATTCTACCACTATCCCCTGAGAATGTCCTCACTGCTGGGAACTGTCCTCACTGCTGGATCTTTGGGAGGAAGGAGGGTGATGAAAGGGAAGAGGAAGATGCTATAGACACTGCTGCTGCCCTCCAGGGTCTCAGAATCTGAGTGGGGGAATAGTCAATGGGAAGAAGGAGCCCTAAAATAAGGCAGCCTAGAAGAATGTGAAAAGGTACAAACCAAATACAACACCAGCAGACTCAACAGAGATTGTTTAGTTTGGAGGGAGGAGGTCCCTGAAGGCTTCCAGGAAAGGGTGGCATTTGAGATAGGTCTTTGGGAAATAGAATCTCAACATTTAGAGACAGAGAAAGGGGCATTTGAGGTTGAGGGAGCTGTGAGTGACAGTATGGTCAATGTAGATGCAGAACAACCTTGGGGGTGGAACCAGAACAGGTAAGGGGCCAATGTGGCTGGAGCTCAGTGCACATAGGAAAATATGAAGAGAAGGTGTTGGAGGGACATGGGGTCATGGTTTGAGGTGCTTGAAGAACCCGTAAAAGTATCTGGACTTATCTTATATGCACAAAGGGGGTGTTGCCTGTAGGATTTTGAGGTGAGCTGTGCTTTAGGAATTTTTTAAATTCACATTGGAGGGGAAAAGACTAGAGTCAGAAGCAGTCATTTTAGAGAGAAGAAATAATCGTGACTACAGGAAGATCCCAGGCCCCCTCCTTCCAGCTGGTGAGGAGAGAAACCAAGCTCTTTGGTTCTTCTTAGACTTTGTGGCTGCTCTTACAACTTGCTGAGAGAAACTTCTGAGCTGGTGTTTCAGCAGCTTTAGTTAGAAGCCAGGAAATGTAAGTAGTGATGTTGTAATAGAAGTGTAAGTAGAGAGCAGTGATGTTGGTGGCCCCTCTGGGACGGATGGAAGGCTGGCGTCCTCCCCACTACCATGCAGGAGAAATTGTGCTCCCACGCTAAGAGCTGGGACCCCAGTGTGGTCCTGAGTCCGCGACTGCAAAGCAACATTTTCCAACTAAGGGATGCCTCAGGAAATAATAAACCTCTCAGGATTTATGGGTCAGGAAATTCTTTCAGGAGAGGAAATAGAGAAGAGGTAAAGCAGAGATGGGGCAAGGCAGGACAGCAGCTGCCCAGGACCCTCCTGGCACAAATATTGGGCTTGGTTGGGTTGGGGAGTTGCCCATCAGAACTCATGGCTGAGAAGGACTTGAACGATAATCTAATAGGATCTCTCTTTTGCTTTTCCCTTCATTGAACTCATGGTTCCTTCTCTGCAAAATAAGAAGGTTGAACTAAATGACCTCCAGGGTCCTTGCCTCCAGGTTATTTGATGCTTGTGGTGAAGCCAGTCTTCTCACTAAGGACTCCGATTATGCCGTGTGCCTCATTTTCCCCAGCTGAAAATGCAATCAACCGAGTCACCTATCACCCACGCTTGGGCTGAGGATTAACGATGAGAGGACATCTGGAGACTTCCCTCGGAGGGATACAGCTGGGCCTCATTACCTCTTATTTACTGTCTTTTTACTCTGGAGATGGGCCCACATACTCACTCTGAGGAACAATGACAGAAGCATGCAGACCATCCCGACACACCCTCCAAAACACCCCCCAGCCCAGCAACCAGTCGCCATAAAATGCATAAATCCACACGCACACAGACTCGGGCACACACATATGCACACGCACACACGTCCTCTTTCTTCCCTTTTTCTGCCTGGTGTCTGTCAAACAGTGCATCCCTTTTATTCTCAGAGATCTGAGACCGGCCTTGTTCTGGAGTTGGTGAATTCCAGCACACCCACTGCCTTCATTTCAAGCTGGAGCTCCGGGTGCCGTCAGCAGATGGCGCCCGGAGCTCTCAAACGACTGGGTGAAGGCCTCAGGCCTGAACTTCTGGCCTCCCCACTCCCACCCTTGGAATGGGATAATTTGGGAGTCATCTGTGGGAGGCCTGCCAAGGCCTTAAATTTACTACTTGGAGCTGGGATAATTTTCCCCAGACGGGGCACGGAGCGGGAGAGAGGAGGAAGGAAGCGGGGTGGGGGCTGCAGTCCTGGTCAGGGCCATGACAGCTCCAGCTCTGGCAGCCAAAGAAGGCCTCACTGCAAGGCCCCATCCGAAGGGGTGTCTGAAACAAGGGCAGGTCACACCCTGGAAGGGGAAATGCTTTCACTGGTATGAAAACCCAGGAGAACAGAAGGATTTACAGACAAAAAAATAAAGCCAACAAGAGCTTCCAAATCATGTCTATCCCTCCCACTTCCAATCTCTGAATCATCTTCTAAGCCCAGTTTCAGCCTCACCTACTGCGTGAAGCTCTCCCTGACCCACACACCTCCTGTCAGCGTTAACCATTCATTTCCTTTTAACTTTTTATTCTGGAATTTTCCAAGCATACACAAAAATAGAGAATATGATATGGCCGGGCACGGTGGCTCACGTCTGTAATCCCAGCACTTTGGGAGGCCGAGACGGGCAGATCATGAGGTCAGAAGATTGAGACCATCTTGGCTAACACGGTGAAACCCCGTCTCTACTAAAAATACAAAAAAAAAAAAAAAAAACTAGCCAGGCGTGGTGGTGGCGCCTGTGGTCCCAGCTACATGGGAGGCTGAGGCAGGAGAATGGCAGGAACCCGGGAGGCGGAGCTTGCAGTGAGGGGAGATTGCGCCACTGCACTCCAGCCTGGGTGACAGAGCGAGACTCCGTCTCAAAAAAAAAAAAAAAAAAAAATATATATATATATATATATATATGATATTACAAACTCTCTTATACCCATCCCCAGCTTTAATAAAGGCAATTATCAATGTTTTGCCAAATTGTTCCTCTATTCTCCAACCTTTTTTTCTGGAATATTTTAAAGCAAATCCCAAACATCTTATCATCTCACCCCAAAACACTTAAGATATTTTTCCCTAGAGCTATTTATTTTTTATTTATTTTGAGATGGAGTCTTGCTCTGTCACCCAGGCTGGAGTGCAGTGGTGTGAACTTGGCTCACAGCAACCTCTGCCTCCCAGATTCAAGCTATTCTCCCGTCTCAACCTCCTGAATAGCTGGGATTACAGACTCTCGCCACCATGCCTGGCTAATTTTTGTATTTTTAGTAGAGACAGGGTTTCGCCATGTTTGCCAGTCTGGTCTCGAACTCCTGACCTCAGGTGATCCGCCTGATTTGGACTTTGAAAGTGCTGGGATTACAGGCATGAGCCACCACTCCTGGCTTTCCCTAGAGTATTTTAAAACAACCTAGACATCTGCATGCATCTCTAACTGAGAAGGGCTCCTTTCCCTTTAACATAACCATGTGCCATCATTATATCTAACATTTACAATCATTCTTTATGACACTTAGCTCCCTGTGGCATTTGTCATGGTTCGTTTGGTGTGAGAGTTACACTGAACATAAGTGTGTGTCCCCTCCATTTGACTGTGGTTGCGTTTGGAGCATGGATCAGACCTCACTTATTCTGGAGTTCTCATGGACTCCAAATAGCACCTGCTCAGAAGCCCTGGAAAGTCAGAGCACAATTAAGGACATTCGCTCTAAGAAGACACTCTCACAGTCATCACTGGAACCCAGAGTCCCTCCAGTTGGAAATGTGAAGTCAAAGGAGGAAATTGCTCTTAGTCTGAGTCACAAGACTCGTGTCCTTTTCTCCTGAGGTAGATAAGAGACACACACACAGGCAGATACACACCTCATGGCTCCAGGAGCCGCAGAGGCAGAGAATGCAAAAAATGTGGTGGTGCCAGCCGCAGAGAGGTCTGGAAATGCCTTCTTAATTGAGCCTTTCTGGGAGCTGCACAGGCTGGCTGGAGGAGGGACAGGACCAGAGAGGAGAGTGAGGTGGAAGGGGCCACGAAGGGCCATGTCTGAGATGGGGCCCAGGGGTCTTTGATCCTACTTCGTTTGTCATGAGTTTAGAGACCCGGAAAAAAGAGTCTTCAGATTCTTCCAATAAAGCACTGTTATCTGAGAAATGCCCACCAGGACAGAATTGCTCCATCTTTGAGTGCTGCTGTCTATAGGAAAGTTTTTTCTAATAGGAGCCTAAGTCTGTTTTCCTGCAGCTTTCACCCATTGGGGCCACTCTGAACAAATTTAGTGGTTTGACAGGAATGATCTGTGGTGGAGATGGGACTCAGAAACCTCTGCAGGGTGCCTAGTAAGTGCTAGACATCTTGCATGCATTAAGTCGTAAACCAGAAAACCCCGGAGATACCTTTGCTGTGGGTATTACTGTCCTATGTTGCAGATGAGGAAAGGGGCTCTGGGAAGTCTGCAGCTTGCCCGGGACACAGGGTCCACCCGGCCCTCATCTAACCTGTCTTCTGGTTTCCCTTCAGATGCCTGGAATCACAGCTCCTGGCTCCCCGAGCCCTCTGGTCTCCGGGCTTCAGCCCTCCCTCCTAGGACATACTTCCCCAGCCCATCATGACCAGTTCTGGGCTGTCCTCTCTCTGGTCTGCAACCCTCTTCAGTGAGATCCCAGACAGGAACAGAAGCATTCCTGTTGCTTTGCTGGGAAAGCACCATATGCCAGACAGCAACCCATGTACATCATCATTTGCTTGAAGAAATAACATGAGCTTGTGACTCCTGGCCACACTCTGGGTAGCAGGAGGAGCACAGTCTGAGGTCAAAGGATGTCACAACTCTCAGCCAGGCTGGCTGAGACAGGTTCTAAAACAACCCTCTCCAAGCTACTGCTCTCCTACTCCCGGGACCTGGAGCCGCTGACCCTGCCGTGGAACAGGTCGCATGATGTTTTAAATCAAATTGTGTTTATTCTTGGGTGAATAGGTAATACATTCTTATGGTTTAAAGTCTAGAAAGGTACCAACGATATAAAGTAGAAATTCTCCCTCCTGCTCCTTCCTCCCATCACCCATCTTCTACTTCTAGGAACAACGTTTTCAACTTCCGGTGCATTCCTTCAGATGCAGTCGTCATGGATATAATACAAATAAGTACATACGTGTGTATCCCTATTCCTTTTTCCTTTTTAAATACAAAATCAATATATTATACTGTTTACCACTGTTATCCCCTTTAAAAAGTTTTTTAGATTTTTTGTAGAGACTGGGTCTTGAGACGTTGCCCAGGATGATTTTGAATTCCTGGCCTCAAGCCATCTTTCACCTCGACCTCCCAAAGTGCTGGGATTATAGTTCTGAGACAATTGAACTCCCTCCTTTTTTCACTTGGCGTATATACCTTCAAGTTTGTGACTTGAAGGGGTTTAAACTTACCCTCTTCTGCACCAGTGGTCCAAATGTGAACCCTACACTGTGCACCCAAGACAAAACACAATGCAGGCTGGGCATGGTGGCTCACACCTGTAATCCCAGCACTTTGGGAGGCCAAGACACGCAGAGAGCTTGAGCCCAGGAGTTCAAGACCAGCCTGGGCAATACAGTGAGACCTTATCTCTACAAGAAAAAAAGAAAGAAAGAAGGAAAGAAAGGAAGAAAGAAAGAAAAGAAAGAAAGAAAGAAAGAAAGAAAGAAAGAAAGAAAGAAAGAAAAGAAAGAAAGAAAGAAAGAAAGAAAGAAAGAAAGAAAGAAGAAAGAAAGAAAGAAAGAAAGAAAGAAAGAAAGAAAGAAAGAAAGAAAGACCAAAAAACGGACCTAGCGTTGTACCCCTGCAGTCCCAGCTACTCAGGAGGTTGAGATGGGAGGACCACTTTAGCCCAGGAGGTAGAGGTTGCAGCGAGCCATGATCACACCACTGCACTCCTGGGCAGCAAAGTGAGACTCTGTCAAAAAAAATAGGTGAAACTCTCAGTTAATGCTTGTTAAACAGATAATCTCCACGTAGATATAAAGAGACAACTGCAGATACATTGTTGTTTGCATCTCCCACGTACATTTTCCAAGAGATTTTGCACTGCTTTTTGGGGGATGTGACCCCTACTTTAGAAGGACAGTAATCATCCAGGGACTGACATGATTTACCCAGACTAAGCTGCTGCCCTACTTCAGCTCCTCTGATTTTGTGCTTTGGAAGCATTAGAGTTGAGCATCTGAGAATAGAGAGACTTGGCTGAGTTTTCTAAATAATCACTTCAATATACACAGATGTGCTGGGAAGAAGTCGTGCTGTCAATGTGATGCAGTCGAAGGACTCAGGTTTCTCCTTCCACCTTGAACTGAAGATGAGACACGCACCAAATCATTTTTTTCTAAGCTTTCTTTTAGCTTCCCTGGCTGCAAAGCAGTGATAATTCAACTTGCTATTAGGGTTTTAAGTACTTCAAGTTATTAAATACCTAGCATTAAACAGTACAAAAATATATTTTTAAAAATACCAACTAGCAAAGTGCTAAAATGACACTCTGTCTTTGCCTAAGTATACTATGAGAAATGCAAAAGCTGGTCTCTGGGGGGCCATCTGCTGAGCCCAGGAGTCTAGGAACCTTCGATGATATATGTGCAATCACTGAATTATGCTGGAGGAAAGATCTAAAACAGACGTGGTTTCAGAGCATTCATGATAAATGGTTCTTCACAAATGGAAGCTGATTATTTCTCTCCCTCACATTCCCAAAGAGGTGGTCTCTGCTTTTACGCAGAGTTCGTTCCTGGAAACTCCATCTTACAGGGAAATCCTGGTCTGATTGTATAGTTGAGGGTCTCTCTCTTCAAACGTGTTCAGTCTCAGGAGAGAACTGAATGGATGAAAGTGACAGGAAGGAAGAACAGGCACTTTTAGACCACATCAAACAAGGGTGGCAGACACTGAAGCCTGCGTGAAATGATGCTGTGGAAAGAGAATGCAGTTTCATATAATGAACAATCGGCGCAGTTATTGAATAATGTAGATGGCTGTTGAAGTAGAAAAGTACAGATGGAGACACAGTAAGACCTGACGCATGCCCGGGAGATTTAGAAAATGCTCCCCAGGCCGGCGCAGGGGCTCACGCCTGTAATCCCAGCACTTTGGGAGGCCAAGGTGGGTGGATCACAAGGTCAGGAGATCAAGACCATCCTGGCCAACATGGTGAAACCCCGTCTCTACTAAAAATACAAAAATTAGCTGGGCATGGTGGCGCATGCCTGTAATTCCAGCTACTTGGGAGTCTGAGGCAGGAGAATTGTTTGAACCGGGGAACTGGAGGTTGCAGTGAGCTGAGATTGTGCTGCTGCATTCCAGCCTGGCGACAGAGCAAGACTACGTCTAAAAATAGAAAAAAAAAATAAAAGAAAAAGAAAATGGTTCCCCAAATGGAGCCCACAGTGCTGCCCCCAGCTTACTCTTCCCTTCACCTGGGCCCTTCTTCTACCCAGAATATCTTGGTCCAGGGTAAGGGACACCTGTCACAGAGAATCTTTCTGTGCCTCAGTTTTCTTCGTAGGAAAGTGGCCGTGCAGCAGTCCAAGGACATTTGCAGAATGTTGCAGAGCCTGGGAACCAACAGTCTCCCTTCCAAGCCTGATGGAAGAAATGGCCTCCCTTCCAAGCCAGATGGACCACAGACATCTGAGACCAGAAAACCAGAAGCCAGCTGATTAAATATTAATAGTTAGCTGGTATGGGAAGGTCTCTTGAGAGAGTTCAAGACCAGCCTGGGAAACATATGGAGACCCCATATCTACAAATAGTAAAATAAATTAGCTGGGCATGTGCCTGTCGTCCCAGCTACTCAGGAGGCTAAGATGGGAGGATCACTTGAGCTCAGAAAGTTGAGGTTGCAGTGAGCTATGATTGTGCCACTGCATTCCAGCCTTGGTAAGAGAGCAAGACTTCGTTTCAAAACAAACAAACAAACAAACAAACACAAAAAAAGCCTGTAATCCCAGCATTTTAGGAGCCTGAGCAGGGCGGATCATGAGGTCAAGAGATCGAGACCATCCTGGCCCACATGGTGAAACCCTGTCCCTACTAAAAATACAAAAATTAGCCAGGTGTGGCGGCACATGCCTGTAATCCCAGCTACTTGGGAGGCTGAGGCAGGAGAATCGCTTGAACCGGGAGGCGGAGCTTGCAGTGAGCCGAGATTGCGCCACTGCACTCCAGACTGGGCGACAGAGTGAGACCCTGTCTAAAAAAAAAAAAAAGAAAGAAAAGAAAAAGAAAGAAAAAAAAAGAAAAGAAGTAGCTGTGTTAGCTGGGCCAAACTAAGAACACCAAGTCAGTTTTGTCTATGTTTTACAGCTACAATTTTAAATATCAAATTTAAATATTGAAGAGTTGTTTTTTTTTTTTTCCTTTGAACTGGTGACTGGCTTTGGCTCCCAGCAGAACAAATGGAGAGAAAGCAATGAACTGTCTGTGGAGTGAGGGTGCATTAAAACACGGACTGAGGATCTCCCCTACGGGGCGGGGAGACCGGGACAAAGCTGCCAGAGGCTGCTGGCAACAGATACCCACTGGTTCTAGACCTGTCAGAGAGCGCTGGAGGTGGGTGGGGAGGTGGGGGTTGGGGAGCGTGTTGGAGTTGGGCTTGGGTCATTGTAGGTGAGCTGGCGTGGTTCTCTCTAGGAAAAGTTCCAGAGAGGCCTGGCTCTGGGGAATTTGGAGGTTTTACTCCCTGGCATCATCTGCAGTAGACAGTGATCTGGCAGATACTATCTCTCCCAACGAACTTGGCAAGGGTCTGGTCCTGCGTGAGGAGGCAAGGAGTTCTCTTGGATCAGGTGAGCACATCTAGGTGAGGCAGCACACAAGAGCTCCATGCCTTCTGTGCAGACAGAGGGAAGTTAGCATCCGCAAGAGGCAACTACACAGCTGCACACCCGTTCAGTGCTTCTCCCAAGGCATACAGGCGGTGTGGCAGAGCCTGTTCCTTGCTGACCAGTGTCCATTTCCCCTTTCTTCCTAAGTAGCAGATTCCAGTTTTATTTGGAGTGGTGATGAGACTACATTTCCAGATCCCCTTGCAGCAAGGATGGCCAATAAGACACAAGCACAAGTCATGAGGTGGGTCTTCAAGGGGCCTGACTTGGTGGGCAGAGCACTATGTTGGCCTTTAGCGTTGCCCGTGTTCCTCTGTGGAGGACTCTGCAGTAGCCCATGAGGTTACAGGGCTGATGCGAGACTTATGCTCTAGTAATGACTGATCATTTTGTGGGCTGCAGCCTACCTACAGATGTCTTTTAGATGGGCAAAGAAACTCCCAATTTGGCAAAATCACTCCGATTAGGACTCTTACTACCAGCTAAAAAGAATTCCTAACTGATCCGGATGGACTTGGAGAGAAAAGAACTCGCAGTCACTGGAGATGTGCAGCGTCAGTGGCAGGGGTTAGTGGGGTGAGGTGCCTGGCAGGGGCTGGGTAGGAAAGTGCAGGACTAGAAGGCTTCCATTTTTGATATTTGGTGACCCTCTGTGAGGTGTTCAAATCCCAGCCTGCTGGGGCTGTTGGTTAAATGGTTTTAGTCTGAGCCTTAAAACAACAACAGGC
This sequence comes from Macaca thibetana thibetana, assembly GCF_024542745.1. Taxonomy (NCBI): domain Eukaryota; kingdom Metazoa; phylum Chordata; class Mammalia; order Primates; family Cercopithecidae; genus Macaca; species Macaca thibetana. The sequence goes on along the minus strand of NC_065579.1, from coordinate 4,614,795 downwards.
TCAAAAGAGAAGAAGTTCGTCACAAATTAGTGGCCCATTTGTGTCACCTGCCTCTAAAGTCAGAGGCTCTGCAGTAGAAGAAGTCCTGTGTTGCTGGGAAGAAGGTGGCTTCATGGACACTCCCGTTTCAGTGTGACTGCCTTTGGGGCCTATAGGGGGCACTAAGGAACTACAGGATCTTGCTGCCTCTCTGGCGGGGTCAGCGCTCAGACCTCCAGCCACCCCTAGCCAGCAAGAGGAAGGAATGGGGCTGGGGCTGGGGCTGGGACAAGGGTAGGTTATAATGGGTAGAAATGAAATCGCCCCTTCCCCATTCTTCTTAAAGATCTAAACTGCAGAGCACCTGAATTTAAAGTTCAGAAGAAAATGTCTCCCCTCTGGAACGAGAGCTTGACATTTCTGTCCCTGAATCTTAGACTAGCAAGGGGCCTTGGAGATCAGCCAGTCCTCACTATTCATTTAGCAGATGAGAAACTGGAGGCCCGAGAAGGAAAGTGATGGATTCAAAGCGAGGCAGGGCGTTAGCAGCAGGGCTGGGCTGCAGTCTGCGCCTTCCAACTTCCAGCCGAGTGTTCTTTCCACCACACCACACCCACCGTCTTGGCCACGTTTGTTCTCTTTTCTGGCCCTGGGGGGACTCTGGCAGGGCTGGGGGTCTGATGTGAACTGGAATCTGTTCAATTTCACCTCTCATTGCTCCTGCCAGCTCGCCAGCTCTGGCTGATGGAGGCAATTAGAACCAGACATCCCATAAGGGCATTCCAGAAAGATCTCTTAAAATTCCACAGCAGCTGGGGACTTGCCTTTCCCCTGCAGGGATCATCTGGTGTGTAAATACCTAGTTGTGTAAGGCACAGGGTTGGGGGGCATGCTTACACACACAGTCTCTCAACCCACATTCACCCACAGATAGAAAAATAGAGAAATATTCAGTAGGAATTCCTTTTCTTTCTACCTCCCAAAGAGAGAAGTGAAGAATTTACAGGCCACCCTGAGAACGTCTAATTACTTGCTGCTGAGGGATGGGTACTGTATTTGCACTGGGCAGTGGGTGGCAGAGGGTGAGGCACATCCCTGGTTTTCTTCCTCGCACTGCAGAGGACTACTTCCCACCGCTGGGTTCTGAGGAAGGCCAAGCCGTGTTTGTGGCCGGCTTAGCAAATATGCAATCCAGGAGCCTGACTGAAAGGTGTCGCCTCAGTTTATCTGTGGGACCCCTGAGACACCAGAAGACAAAATGGCAGAGCAAGGAACTCCAACCCAGGACCACTGGCTTTGACTAACCTGTTCAAAGATCTCCAGTGACTGTAACCTCAAAACTGAAGGGTAGAGGGCTCATGAGTCCATGGAGCCCTGTCTTTCTCAGAGCTCCCATTTCACAGTTTTCACCAGCCAACCTTTCTTTGGCCAACAATGTGCTACTGTTAAGTTGTCCCGTGTTCAAGTAGATCCAGCGGGCTTTTTGTTAGAAGTCAGTGGGAAACAGCCAAAGCGTTGCAAAGGCAGATGGAAAAACCATACACGTTCTCTCATCTGAGGGAGCACCTAGTTCCACTGTGATTTACAGGAGGCTAGAAAGGGAAGGAAAGGGTCATTCTTCTGACATGCCTACATACCAAATTGGTTGCAGAGCTTAAGAGAGAGCCCACATCTTCTGTTCCCGACACTAGAGTGTTTTCAGCACCATCGCACCACCACTCCCAACTCCTCCCTTTGAGGTTGCATTTGGCCTGAATACCCCATGAGAATGGTGTAAAACACTGTGAAAAAATTAAATCAGGTCATGATTACTATAATTTTTATTAGGTAGGCCCAATAACTCTGAGCACCTTTTGAAAATCTATCCTGGGACTTGTGGTTAATTGGTGATTAATCACCGATCCATTTATTAGATGATTTTACATTACCAATTGATGTTTTATCTCTGTATCCCCCATTTTCCAGTGATCTCCTCTTGCTGACATCCCTTAGATCTTCTGTCTGTGTTCCAGATGGAGCATTTTGCAGACTAGCACTCAGGGAGAGAAGAATGAATCCATCAGTTCGTTTTGCTGATGGTTTTGTGTTTGGAAGTAGAAGTGCATTTGTTTATTTACTTATTCAACATCAAGCACTTGCTGGTGCTGGGGAAGGTGCCAGGTGCTGGGGTAGGAGTTGGGGAACAGAGGGACAGAGAACTTGGCTTTAAGGGATTTAAATTTTGGTAGAGGGAGACAGAACGTACCCACAATTAGCTCTAATATCGAGAATAAGCCCTACCAGAGAAGGAAAGATGAAGTGAGCTCAGCGGGAAAAATCGCTTTGAGAATAGGTGGGAGAGCAATCAGGTGGGAGTTCCTGGAGGTGGTGGCATTAAAGCAATGCCTAGAAGGATGAGTGCTTCTGCTGTGCAGACTGGGGAGGTGGAAGAAGTGGGGCAAGGCATTCTAGGTGGAGGAAGGCAAACAGGAAGGACAGCCATGGCTTGTCTGGTAATCATGAGAGGGTCAGTTTGGCTGATTAGGCTGGTCAGCTGGAGGCGGTCCTTGGAGGGTGACGGATATCAGGTGGAGAAGTTTGGGCATCAGGCATGGGGAAACCACCATGGCTTCCTGAGTGGGCAAGCCATGTGGGCGTGACTACCCTTGAGAAGGCTGAGCAGCAGCAGCAGCGTGGACTGAGTGGGCATAAACACGCCGTGACCAGCCTTGCCCCAGGGCACCTCTCTGCCCTGCAGTCACTCAGAGCTCTGCTGTGTGCCCATCTCTCCCACTCCCCCAGCATGAATCCACAGACCCCAAGAAAGACCTGCAGTGTCTTGTGTTTGAATGATGATCCCCTGGCAGAACTCAAACCATGCGCCCTGCTGAATGGAACTCTCTTTTCCCTTTCCATAAAATCAGAGAAGTTTGTAGAAACCTCAAAGGTCATCAGTTCCAGTTGATGACATCCAGTTGATGCTTAGATTTCCTCCATTGCTTCTCTGCAAAGTGACTGTCTGTTCTGTGCTTAACTATCTCCAGTGATGGTGAGCTCACTGCTTCAAGAGGCAGTCCCTACTCAGGGTAGTCCTGGGCTCACTAATAGAATGGACAGGGCCTGCACCATCCCCATTTCTGCCTCACCCTCACCTGCTAGCACTGTGACAAGACATCTGTCCTCTTGTGTTGAATAGCGCTGAAAGAGAGAGCTTACCAGAGAGCACATGAATTTCCCAGAAAGTCCCTGGAGTAAAAATCTGGTATTAATTACTCCTGTTTGAGCAGCACTTTAGAGTTTGCAAACAGCTTTTACAGGCTTTATTGTTCTAGTGCCCACAACACCATTGTGAACAATGCTGTGGCATTTCCATTTTATGTATCGGAAACAACTCCAAAGGGAACTCACCCCAGGTTGAACATTGTGTCAAGGTCAAAGCCAGGATCCTACTCCCATTTCTTCTAACTCTAAATCTTGGAATTTTCCCAACAAACCAGGTAAGGCGGGAGGTCTGTCCCCAAACACTAGCCTTGGGACCTTATATTTTTTTTTTATTAAACAATGTATTATGGATATAATTAGTTGAATCAAAGGGGCAGGATGGTGTGTGTGTGTGTGTGTGTGTGTGTGTGTGTATTTGGTGTGCATGCATGCACGGCCATGAACATGCCCATGGAGGTACTTTATACTAAGCTGAAATACTTGACTAACAGGTTTCGTCTTCCTGTTTCTCTTCTAGAAGCCTCACCATGGCTCTGTCTCAGGGCACTCAGCCCCAAAGTGGTGGAGCCAGAGCATTTCCATCGGCACCACATGCTGAGCCGTTGAGCTAGCGTGCTGACAGAGGAAGGGCCGACACAGGCTTTGTCGTTGATAACAGGATGAATACTGAGGGCCACCAGCCCATGGGTCTTTACTCGTCTATCCTGGAAAAAGGAATGTTTTTAAACACCTCCACTATCAATCCCCAAGAAAAAAAACATTTGTTATGCATTGTTTTTTGTGTCCTCTGATGTAACTTTTTATCCAGGAGTTCAGAGACCTGTTTCTTTATTTGTAAAATGGGCATAGCTGTGTATGTATGTGGCGAGGTGGGGTCGGGGGGGTAACCATGGAAGAATTGGACTAGTTGTTCAAAAGGGACCTTTTCAGTTCTCGGTTTTTGTTTTGTTTTGAGATGGAGTCTTGCATTTGTCACCCAGGCTGGAATACAATAGCACGATCTCGGCTCACTGCAACCTCTGCCTCCCGGGGTCAAACAATTCTCCAGCCTCAGCCTCCCGAGTAACTGAGATTACAGGCGCCTACCACCACGCCCAGCTAATTTTTGTATTTTTAGTAGAGAAGGGGTTTTGCAATGTTGGCCAGTTTGGTCTTGAACTCCTGACTTTGTGATCTGCCACCTCAGCCTCCCAAAGTGCTGGGATTACAGGCCTGAGCCACCATTTCCAGCCCCTTCTAGGTTCTGAAAGAGGGAAAAAATGTAACGTGGTTCTAAAATTGACAGTGACCCAGGTGTAGTGATGAAGGAGTAGATTCATGCATGTCCAGTTGCCAAAGCAGAGAACCTCCAGGTGGCCCTGGGGCTGTGCTTGTCTTCCCAGTGAGGGGGGTATGAGGAGACTGCAGAGACTCCTCCTAACAGGGCTGCTGTGGGATCCCACCAAAACGTTGTAAAGAACTTGTTACAGAGTTTGGGGGAATTGCTGTCCACAGTTTCAAATAAGATGTTGCAGAATGACAACATCAGGGTGGCAAGATATGTCCAAAAGAATACTGAAGCAAGACAGAAGGTGGCTGGAGGTTGGACTTATGAACTGGGTGGGGCTGGTGATGGCGAGGAGAAGGAGAGAGGGTCAGCTCCTTCAGAAACACCCAAGGAAGGAGCACCAGGAATCCGCAAGGGGTTACCCTGTAGGGCACCTGCCCAGCAATGTGTGGACAAAAGATCTGGGTTTAAGCCTGCCTCACCACTTACTAACTGTATGACTCTGAACAATTAATAGCACCTGACTCAGACTCAGTTTCCTCAGTGGGGAAACAGGAAGAATACTCCCTATCTTACAGAGCTGCTGAGAGAGTTAAATTGCATGGACTATGTGGAAACGCTTAACAGAGTCCATTCATACAGGTGTTGGTTCAGCAAGCATGTGCTATGTACCTACCGTTTGCCTGGAAAACAGTAAGTACTCTATCACTATATTAAAAATATAAAGTCAGATAGAAAATGCATGCTTTGACGTCTAGAATGATCCATAAGTATTAGAGAAGTTGGTAAATGAAACCATCAGAAAGAGAGGTGAGTGTTTGTTTTTCATCATTTTGGGTATTCATTGTTGGAGACAGCTCAGCTATTCGGTGAATTCTGGTACCGGCAAGATTAAATGGAGGGGAAGCATGGATAGAAGCCATCTCCTCCAACAGAAAAGAAAGACAAAGGCCTGAGCTTTCACAGCCTGAGCTTGGGCTATTTAAACCAGTGCTGTAACATTTTTCTTTTCTTTTCTTGTATAGGGGTTTTGGGGCTCTGTCATCTTTACCACAATACTGGACACAGGAGGCTTCTCTAACCATGTTTTAGCCCATTTGTTCCTCATTTGGGATCCTTAGAATTTTTAGGGGTCCATGAGGATTGGAGTAGGGATTTGTGACATATTTTCAAAATTTCAAACATCCTATAAGAAACCATGTGTCCTTACAATGAGGTTTTATTTGGCTGGAAGAAGATTAACCAGTCACGTTGATCAGAGGCTCCGGCATATGCTTTGATGAATAAAAAAGAGAAATAAAATAAAGGCTGCTGCTTAACAAGTTCAATGTGTTGAGAAGTCAAAATTCTTTCAACATAGACCATAGAGCAGTTGGAGATATAATAATAAAAAAAAAAGGAGTAAACATATAATTGAAAACGTTAGTACCACTTCAACCCAACGCTCCCATTTTCCAGTTGAAGACCCAGAGGCCAGGGAAGTAAAGACACTTCTGAGGTCAAAGCTGGTCAGTGACAATGCCAGACCCAGAGCCCAGGTCACCAGGCCACAGCGCTTTTTACTGCGTCAGTGCTCGTGGGCCTGGTTTTAAAATTGACTACATTGATCTGGGGGTGTTAGTGAAAATAAGTCACCTTCCTAGAGTCACTGCCTGGGTATCAAAGGGAAGAAGGATGCCACAGAGGACTTTCCCTTGGGCTTCTCTTCATTTGGGTGCAGTCACCTGATGGGTTGTTCGTCCAGCTCATGTTTGGCTGATGTAATTTCCCAAGGCAAGGACAAGACTGACAGGCAGGAACGCCCGGGGAGGTCCTTGGGGAAGATGAACATCCTCTCTTTATCTTCAAAGCAAATGTTCAGGAAGAGAAATGGTAACACTTCCCAGAATTCAGGCTGAAGCAAAACACAGCTGACATATCGGACTGGCATCTCATCCGTGAGATGGGGAGACGTGACCGTCAGGGGTCACTGAGGAAATGAATGGGTAAATTTATCTTACAGAGGTCAGTAAATAAGGGAGTGGGATATGTAAGAAACAACTCATCTGTAAAAGGAGCACATGGACAAATCTAGGTTTTCCAAACAGAGGGACTCAAAGTTGTGAGCTGTTGAAGAAAGGTATTTAGTTGAAACGTCTTCCTCAAGGTTATTGGTAAATAGCCAAAACTAGGGCACAAGAATTCTGGGAAAATTAGATAAGATGAATTTAGTTTCACAATGGCTGAGTGGCCATGTATTTCCATTAGGGAAGGTTACAGATGCTTCATTCAGCAGCATCTAATGATTACATTTGGAACACACAATTGCTGTTTCTGTTTTGGGGGCTATGACAATTTAATGAAATATCTGGTTTGGATTTCTTCAGGCAGTTGGTCACTTCAGTTTCCACAGATTTAAGATTCCATCCTCTCCCTGCTTTCTTTCAATGAAGTTGACGTACAGTGATTCCAACTGGATAAACTTAATAGTCACACATAACTTTCGACTAGGAATAGGTGGACTGGAAGTAATAACTTAGTCTTACTTTTCGAAGTTCTAAAGTCATGTGGAAGCCTAAATGGCTGTTTGAACCCAGACATCACTCCTAAAGGCATTCCTTTTCTTCATCCCCTCATTCCACAAACACTTATTAAGCACCGACAGCAAGTGAGGCACCAGGAAAGGCATGGGAGGAGGGGCTGCGGTGTGGGAGGATGGCCAAACACACTGTCCTCACACCAAGTAGTCAATAGTCCTTACTACACAGAATCTGGTAGGGAAGTTGGAAACTGAGAAGTTCTTCCCAGCAATGACTAGTGTTCTAACCATCACATCTCAACAAGTATTTAATGATGCAGAAAACGCTCTCAGCAAAACTGTAGATACAATATGCTTTGAATAAGAAAATATTGGTCTCTTTCCATGACACACACGCTTCAGAAGCCCAGATGTCAGCCACGGCTCTGCCCTCTCTGCTTGGAACTAACGCTTTACCAAGCCCTGGAGACGATGGTGTCCTCATGGTCCCTGACTCTGTCTGCTGCTTTGTGTCTCTCACTGCCATTTGAGGTGAGTCACCATCTCTCATCACTGCAGCCTCCTCACTGCCCACCTGTGTCCACTCCTGTCTCTTCCACACGGCAGCCTCCTGGATCTGCCAGGAAAGCAAATCTGATTTTTATGCCACCTCTCCCCATAGTGGCTTCTATTGTTCTTAAAGTTATAACATCTTCTAGTGGCCTGTGAAGCCCTGCACAACCTGGTGTCTCCATGCCACCTGGACCCTGACTTTTTTTTTTTTTTTTTTGAGATGGAGTTTCCCTCTTTTGCCCAGGCTGGAATGCAGTGGCGCGATCTTGGCTCATAGCAACCTCCGCCTCCCAGGTTCAAGCAATTCTCCTGCCTTAGCCTCCCGAGTAGCTGGGATTACAGGTGCCCACCACCATGCCTGGCTAACTTTTGTACTTTTAGTAGACATGGGGTTTCACCATGTTGTCCAGGCTGGTCTCGAACTCCTGACCTCAAGTGATCCACCTGCCTTGGGCTCCCAAAGTGCTGGGATTACAGGCATGAGCCACCGTGCCCGGCTAGACTCTCTTTACTCCAGCCAGGCTGCTGTTCTTCCATCTCCCCATACTCATGGGCTCCCTCCTCTCATAGGGCCTTTGTACATTCGACTCCCGCCAACAAATCCCTTTCTTTACCTCTTCATCTGGCTACTGCTGACTCATCCTTTAAGTATGAAACTACTTGTCATTCTCCTGGGAAAAATGTCTTCCACCCCTCTGTCTACATTAAATTTTCCACTTACATGCAACTAGAGCTTCATGTGCATCTTCTTTATAGTCCTAAAGACACTTCAACTTTAATTTTGTGTGCAGCTATTTGATTAATGTCCAGGTCTCCTACTAGACTGTGAATTCATGAGAAGACAAATGACTGTGTCATACAGTAGTGACTCTCAAATATATTTTGACAGAATGAAGGATGATCTCATGCTTCGCCCCTAGTAGGTGTTCATTAAAGCAGCTGGATGAATATGGGAAGAAGAGAAGCAATATTAGTTAAGAAAACTGGGTCCCAGCACTTTGGGAGGCTGAGGCGGGTGGATCACCTGAGGTCAGGAGTTCGAGACCAGCCTGGCCAACATGGTGAAACCCCATCCCTACTAAAAATACAAATATTAGCCAGGCATGGTGGTGGACAGCTGTAATCCAAGCTACACAGGAGGCTGAGGCAGGAGAATTGCTTAAACTCAGGAGGCAGGAGTTGCAGTGAGCCAAGATCACGCTACTGAACTCTAGCGTAGGTGACAAAGCGAGACTTTGTCTAAAAAAAAAAAAAAAAAAAAAAAAAAAAAAAAAAAAAAAAAATTAGCCAGGCATGGTGGCACATGCCTGTAGTCCCAGCTACTCAGGAGGCTGAGGGACAAGAATCACTTGAACTTGGGAGGCGGAAGTTGCAGTGAACTGAGATCATGGCACTGAACTCCAGCCTCGGTGACAGAGCGAGACTTGGTCTCAAAACAGCAACCAAAAGGAAGCTGGGTATCAGTCCCTGATGCTCCGCTGACTTGCTCAGTGGCCTGTCCTTCTCCAAGCATCAGGGCCTCCTACCCAGCATGTAGGGGTGAGCCACTCTGCTTCCCTCCAGGGGTCTGAAGGACCTAAAGTTGAATCTTAGCTCCCACTGTCTGGGGTATGATTTTGAGCCTATTTTACTTCTATGAAAAGTTATTATGTTTAAAGTCTCTCCAAGTTCTAAAAGTTGAGAAATCTGTGAGGGCCTGCACTCATAGTAGTAAGAATGGAGAGGAGATGGAGAAAAGAGAGATTTCACATTAAGTGATGAAGTAAACCAGTGGTTCTTAAAGCAGGATCCCAGACGAGCAGCATGAACATTACCTGGGAACTTGCTGGAAGTGTAAAGTCCACAACCCCACCCCAGATCTACTGAGTTAGAAGCTATGAAGAAGGGTCCCAGGAAAAAAAAATTAGCTGGGCATGGTGGTGCACACCTGTAGTCCCAGCTACTCAGGAGGCTGAGGTAGGGGAATCACTTGAACCCAGGAGGCGGAGGTTGCAGTGAGCTGAGATAGTGCCACTGCATTCCAGCCTGGGGACAGATCGAGACTCCTTCTCAAAAAAAAAAAAAAAAAAAAAAAAAAAAAGCCTTCCAGTAGGTTCTGAGGCATGCCCAAGTTTGAGAATCACTAGGTTAGAGGCTGAGGGTGAGGAAGGAAATGTTGAGGGCAGAGGAGGAAATGTAGCCAGCTGGCACTCTGAGAGCTTGACTTGCCTGTCTCCTAATAGTATTGACTCCCTGACTTGTAGGAGCTGTCTGTAGGGCACAGGGGATTCGGAGTACGGATTTTATGTAGGTCATCTACAGATAGAAAACTCGCTTTTACGAGGAATATATAGGAAGTTATAATCAGGGAGAATCTCACGTCCTGATTTCATGAGATGTCCCAACACAGCATGAAACAGAACAAGGCCCTGGGAAATGCGACCATCTCATGCACCTGTGTCCTGAAACATCTGGCAATCCCAGACACAGGGAGAGTCAAACAGCACTGAAGAGACTCCACTATTTCCTTTTCCCGGAAACATCCAGGGCCTGAGTGATCCATTTGTGCCTGAGCAATCCCTCTCTTAATACAGACTCCAATAGGCACTGTATAATTCGCGGGAATGCTTTCTATTCTGGCCAAATAATCAAAACATTTAGGAGGTAGAACCTGGAGGGGGTGTCCAAACGCAACCCCACCCATGTCACCACAAAGTTTTGCACAAGAAACCCAACATCTGGTTTCTCGTCTGTGTGATTACCACTGGGATGCTGTTGAGACCAGGGACCCATTGTTGTAAATTCACAGAACTTGGAACCCAATCAACTCTTTCCTCACACTGTGCTGATGTATTTTGTGCATGTTTTGGCCATATTATTTTTCTGTTTGCTTGTTTTAATCAACATGTTACACACATATATATATACTGACAACCATTATCTCTAGTTTTAAAATATTCTTTTGTACCTGCCAAAGTTTTTTCAAGGAATGCTTGTCATCATCATTATCAAAATCATTTAAAAGCTAGTGTTCAATGGGAGGGATTCTCTGGGAGATGAGGCTAGAGGAATATGTTCATTTATTTGCTCATTTAAAATATATTTATTGAGTACCTATTAGGTCTCAGTCACTGTTCTAGGCACTGGGAGAGAGCAGTGAATAAAATCAGTTCAAGCCCTCACAGAACTTATAGTCCACTGGGGAAGATAAACTGTCAGTGTCATCAGATAAGCAAACAGGACATCAGACTGTTACATGTGCTGTTAAAAAAAAAAATGAAGCAAGAACAGAGGGTAAGGAGGGTCCGAGTAGAAGGGACTATTTTATTTTGGGTAGTCAGGGAAGGCCTCCATGCTAAGGAATCTAAAAGAAGCAAGAGAATGGGCCCTGCAGACATGAGGACACTCCAGGCAGAGGGAAGGGCACGTGCAAAGGTCCTGAGTTAGGAACTTGCCTCAAGTATGCAGGGGCCCAGTGTGACTGAGTGGAAGAGGCACCGGAGCAAAGAGTAGAGATGAGTTGAGGGAGATAGAGAAGGCCAGCTAGCGTTGGGCCTTGCAGGCCACTATAATGAATGGTGCTTTTACTCTGAGCAAGGTGGTAATTACAGATTTTGCACACAAGAATGGTGCTTTTACTCTGAGCAAGGTGGTAATTACAGATTTTGCACACAGGGGTTATATGGTCTGACTTCTGAGTTCTAACAGGAACACGCTGGCTGCTATTTGAAAATAATAGTAGCCGGGTGCTGTGGCTCAGGCCTGTAATCCCAGGACTTTGGGAAGCCAGGGCAGGCGGATCATGAGGTCAGGAGTTCAAGATCAACCTGGCCAAGATGGTGAAACCCCGTCTCTACTAAAAATACAAAACTTAGCCAGGCATGGTGGCAGGCACCTGTAATCCCAGCTACTTGGGAGGCTGAGGCAAGAGAATCACTTGAATCCTAGAGATAGTGGTTGCAGTGAGCCGAGATCGTGCCACTGCACTCTAGCCCGGATGGCAGAGCAAGACTCTGTCTCAAAAAAAATAAATAAATAAAAAATAAGAAAAGAAAAGAAAAAGAAAATAGTAGCAGAGCAGGGGAGAAACCAGCAAGCCTGGTCAGGAGGCTCTTGGCAATCATTCGGATGCGAGATCAGGAGGTTTGCTTAGGGTGATAGCCATAGAAGTGGTAAGCGATAAGAACTCTGAGTCTCTTCCAAAGTTAGAGACAAGATTTGCTGGTGGATTGGGTGTGGGACAGAGAGAAAAGGTACAGCCAACCAATAAAAGCTACCAGGTTTTTGTTTTTTGCAACTGGATGAATGGAATTGTCTTTTAGCTGAGACAGGAAGGACTCTGGAGACAGGGAGGATGCACTGAGAGCTCAGTTTGGAGAATGTCAATTTGAAAAGTCAGTAATACACACTGAGGCTGGAATTTAGAGAGACGTACTAATAAATATGTAGTTTAACCCAAAGACAACCTAGAAATACAACTTCCAGTGAAGCTGGGAAAGGTAGACTTCAGGAGAGGAAATTACAGGCAGAAGACACAATGGGAAACCATGGCCCTAGAGTTGACGAGGAGGCCTCAGCATAACGTGACAGAGGTCAAGGCTGAGAGATGAAGCTAAGCCGTGTTCCCCAGCAGGTCACGAAGATTGGCAACCCGTTACAACAGACACTGTGAGATAAATTCCCACGTTCTAGCCAATGGTCCCCTTCTAAAATCATGCCCAGGACATCAAAACTTCAGGGTCACAAGGAACTGAGGCAGTTATTTCAAGTTCTGACCATAGATAAAACACAAGACGTTGCTGATTTGAATATTAATCGATAACACTCCAACTTCAGTTTAAACATCGCTTGGGTCTCTGCATGAGTAAAAACTGAGCAGAGTTTTGCTCTTACCAAGCTGTGATCCCGCCATTATCTTCATCTGGCAGGGACTTGCTTTCCTGTTAAAACTTTTAAGCATTCCTTCTGTGCCGTGTCTGTTACACAGAGCAATACATAATGGCCTAGACAGGATTATTGGCCCAAATGACAAAACCAGATGTGATATGGAAGTTTTTTTCCTATAACCACACATATATCTTTGGCCTCACACAGCTGTTCATTGTAAATAGGAAGATTCACACAATGGGCGAGATGGGGCGCAAAACCCACCATCCACATTCCTTTAGGGGTAGGAAGTAGAGAAGGGGCATTCCTCAGGTCTCGTCTCCTGGCCCCGGCAGGTGTGAGCTGCTGCCTACAGGATGTGATCTGCAGATTGCGAACGGGCCACTTTCCAGAGGACAGCATGGTAGCAAAAACCTCTTGGGATGGGAACCTGGGCCCCAGCGCTGCCACTTCATGTCCTAGGATTGGGGACAAGTCGCGTCAGCACTCCAAGCTTCAGTGTGCTCCTCCATGCAGTGGGGATAAGACAATCCTTGTCCTAAAAATGTCTTTCTCAAGTTTTCAAAGTTAGGATTACGTTGGCCTCATAAAATGAGACGGGAAATGGTCATTTCCTTTCTTTTTTTCTGAGAGCTTCTGTAAAATGGGTCTATAAGTATTTGATAGAAGTCACCAGTAAGACCATCTGGGTCTGAAGTTTTCTTTGTGGAAATGTTTTTGAATAAGATTATGAATTGAAATTTTTTTTTTTTTTTTTTTTTTTTTTTTTTTTTTTTTTTGAGACGGAGTCTCGCTCTGTCGCCCAGGCTGGAGTGCTGTGGCCGGATCTCAGCTCACTGCAAGCTCCGCCTCCCGGGTTTACGCCATTCTCCTGCCTCAGCCTCCCTTGTAGCTGGGATTACAGGCGCCCGCCACCTCGCCCGGCTAGTTTTTTGTATTTTTTTAGTAGAGACGGGGTTTCACCGTGTTCGCCAGGATGGTCTCGATCTCCTGACCTCGTGATCTGCCCGTCTCGGCCTCCCAAAGTGCTGGGATTACAGGCTTGAGCCACCGCGCCCGGCCCATGAATTGAAATTTTTAAATAGAAATTGGGCTGCTTAGATTTTCTGTTTCTTCTTGAGTCAGCATTGGTAAGTTATGTTTTTCGAGACATTTGTTCCTTGAAATAAATTATTGAATTTGTTGACAGAGTTCATAATATTCTTTTATTATCCTTTTAATATCTGTAGGATCTATAGGATATTCCCTCTTTCATCCTTGAAATGAGTTATTTATATTTACTTTATTTTTTTTTCTTGATTAGTTAATAAGGATTTGTAAAGTTTATTAATCTTGTCAAAGAATAAAGTGTGGCTTTGCCAATTGTTTCTATTTGGAGTATGGTTTTTATTTTATTGCTTTCTGGTCTTTCATTTATTTCTTTTTTCTTATATTCATATTTTTTTCTCTATTTTAGATTTAATGTGTTCTTTTTGCAGCTTTCTAAAGTAGATACTTAGATCATTGATTTTAAACCTTTCTTCTTTTTAATATAAGCATTTAAGCTATAAATTACCCTCTAAACCCTGCTTTAGTTGCATACCATAAATTTTGGTGTATTGTATATTCTTTATCAGTCAGTTCAAAGTATTTTCTTTCCTCTTTCTTTCTTTCTTTCTTTCTTTCTTTCTTTCTTTCTTTCTTTCTTTCTTTCTCTCTCTCTCTCTCTTTCTTTCTTCTTTCTTTTTTTTTTTTGACAGTCTCGCTCTGTTGCCCAGGCTGGAGTGCAGTGGCACAATCTTGGCTCACTGCAACCTCTACCTCCCAGGTTCAAGTGATTCTCATGCCTCAGCCACCCAAATAGCTGATGCTACAGGCGTGCTCCATCACACTTGGCCAATTTTTGTGTTTTTAGTACAGACCAGGTTTCACCAGGTTGGTCAGGCAGGTCTCAAACTCTTGGCCTCAAGTGATCCGCCCACCTCGGCCTCTCAAAAGTGCTTGGATTACAGGTGTGAGCCACCTCACCTGGCCTCAAAATATTTTCTAACTTCCCTTTTAATTTATTCTTTGACCCAGGTCAAAGTGTGAAGCATGTTATTTAATTTCCAAATATTTAGAGGATTTTCTAGGTATCTTATTGTAATTGGTTTCTAGCTTAGTTTTGTTTGCTGGAAGAACACATTCTATAAGACTTCAATTACTGGAAACATTTTGGATGCATTTTGTGCCTCAGCAAATGTTTGATCTCAGTGAATGTTCTATTTACAGCTGAAAATGATACATATTTATACTTATTGGGTGTGGAAAGTTCTATAAATATCAGTTAAGTTGTGTTGTTTGGATCTATATCTTTACTATTTACTTTTTTGTATACTTGTACTATTAATTACTAAGAGAGGGGTTCAGAGCAAGTTTTTTAAAGCATAAATCAGAACATGGCCTTCCCAGTGTAAATTCCTCAAAGTCATCTTAGTGTGTTTAGAATAAAATCTAATCTAGCCTGGGCAACATGGCAAAACTCCGTCTCCACAAAAAAATGCAAAAAAAAAAATTAATCAGGCAGGGCGGTGCATGCCTGTGGTCCCAGCTACTCGGGAGGGTGAGGCGGGAGGCAGAGGTTGCAGTGAGCTGAGATCACGCTACTGCACTCCAGCCTGGGTGACCGAGTGAAAGCCAGTCTCAACAGAAAAAAAAAAAAAGGAATAAAATAGAATCTTCTCCTGGCCTGTAAGAGACTATATAATTCATTTCACATCCTTCCCTCAGATATCCTCTTCTAGGACACCAGCCTCCTCCCCACCCTAAACACTAATTACACACCAATTACTCTGGCTCTTTCTCTGTTCTCTGAACCCACTAAATCTATTCCCACCTCAGGACTTTTGCACTTGCTATTGCTGTTCCCTTAGCCTGGGCTTATATCTTCACCCAGATGATCGCACGGCTGCCTCCTTCACACCCCTTAAACCCAAATGTCATTGCCCCAGAGATACCTCCTAGGACCTCTCTACCTGGAGTATTCTTTATCACATCACCCTGAATTATTCTCTTTGAATAACTTTTTACTATTAGAATTAACCCCTTTTATTAATTTTTTACTATTTATGGTTTATATGTTGGTTATGTTCAATGCTCCATTTCTAAAGCTGAGAATAGAGCTGGCTTTTAGTGGATATTTAATAAATAGTTGTTGCATGATTGGATAGTGACTGGAAGGACGGGTGGATAGACTATCAGGATTTAATGCCATTCAATATTATCTGCCTTGCTTCATAGCTGTTTCCATTTAGGTGTTATGACTGGGCTGTGAGGTCTTTGAAAACAGGAACTCATTCTACTTTATCTCTCTCTCTATGTCTCTGACACAGCAGAGCAATTGCCCAGTAAATAATTATTGGACAAAACCATGGATGGCCCAGGTGCTTTCAGAATACTCTGTACACACCTGTCAGCAGTCACTTTATTGCATTACTGTTCTCAATCAACTAAGCCAGAGTTTGGCACGGGGTCTTGTACATAATATAAGGTCAATACATGCTAGTAGAAAGAAAGAAGAAAAGAAGGGGCCGGGTGCAGTGGCTCATGCCTGTAATCCCAGCACTTTGGGAGGCCAAGGCAGGTGGATCACAAGGTCAGGAGTTCGAGACCAGCCTGGCCAACATGGTGAAACCCCATCTCTACTAAAAATACAAAAATTAGCTGGGCATGGTGGCGCGTGCCTGTAATCCCAACTACTGGGGAGGCTGAGGCAGGAGAACTGCTTGAACCTGGGAGACAGAGGTTGTGGTGAACCGAGATTGCGCCACTGAACTCCAGCCTGGGCAACAAAGTGAGACTCTGCTAAAAAATAAAAAAGAAAGAAAGGAAAGAAAGAAATGAAAGAAGGAAGGAAGGAAGGAAGGAAGGAAGGAAGGAAGGAAGGAAGGGAGGGAGAGAGGGAAAGAAAGAAAGAAAAGAAGGTAGGAAGAAACCTGTCACAGCTGTAACGAAAACATTAGTTGCAAATTTCAGGTCTGGGGCCCCAAGATGAAAATGTTAGAAAGGGTCTCCTTGCCTGTTAGCTACTTTGAGAAGTCAGAAGAATTACAGCTTCTCAGTGGATGTTACACTTGCCGGGTGTGGGATGCTCCCATCACAGGCAAAGGAAGCAGGGCTATAGAAATGGTTTATTCCCCTATAGCCCTGTAGTATAGAACAGATGTCACAGCAGTTGCCCAGAAAAAATGGTGACCAAAGCATTTTCATGTACATCTGATTAGCTGTGAAGGCTTAATTGTTTCTTAAATGTTTGTTGGAAAGGAATACTTTCTAGTGAAGAAGAAAGAACGAAAATGTGCACCACAGACCATGAAATCATTCTGCTCTGATCGTTGAGCAGTATCTTTTCCTTTAAAGTCTTCAAATTAACCTGGGACTTATAGAAGTTTTGTCACTGTTGCATGAAACACTGAGTTCATTAGAACTCCCAGAACTTCTCCCCCACTGCACAGCGAGCTTTGTCTGTGACAGCTTATTCACTGTCTCCGCCCATGCCTAGCCACAGGCTTGACCCTAGGTTGCACTTAGCAAGTGGGCTCTGAGTTGAAAAAATGCAGACTTGGAAGCTGCATTGTTCTCGCCTGAGGTGGATAAATATTGAGGTGGTCAAGCAACCTTTGTGTTCCCCGCTCCCCGCAGCCCACCTGCACCAACGATGGCTGTGCAGATCCATGGTGGGGCTGCCCAGGTTTCTCCTTGGCTTCATTCACTTTGTCCAGAATGAGGAGAGCCAGGGTTAGGTCAGGTTTTGACCTTTGATAGCTCTGATTCCATGAAGTGAGTAACCAGCCAAACCATTACAGAATATTGGGTATTTCAAAGTGTGGAAAATCTGCAATTTGGCTTCCTTAGACAGTGACGTATTATTCTGGAGAGGAGTGAACATTAGGGTTGACTTATTTTGGTCTATAAACCTGTACTATATTCTAGTAATAAAAATGAGTAAATCCTATATGTAGAAATAAAGGCTAGCATGTGTCCAAAACACAGACTAGAAATGGATGAAGATTGTAGACTTAAATCTGGATTCCTATGTGTATCATTTACCCATCAGATACTAATGAAATGCTACCACAGGACTCCTAAGATAAAAATCTCTGATATTACATTATACAAAATGAGGTTTGTAGTAAAAATTTTTAAGATTAAGAAACTGGAGATATTTTTTGGTTTATATGACTTTCTAAAAGGCATTTTTTAAAGTATAATCTATATATCCATGATGCATATTACAACATCCAAATTCACAGGCTTATTTTAAAATGAAAGAAAAAGAAAAATCTATCAGAAAAAAGTCAGAGCCGGAAGGAGGCTTTATGTGTAGATTGTCCACACTGTCTGCAAATAAGCAGGTTGGCCTATAGCAGGGGTTTCCAAATGCTGGTTCTTGGACCTGAGCCAGCTCCTGCTGCGTGTTGCATCACCTTGCAAGCTTATTAACCAGGCAGATTGCCAGGCCACATCCCTGGAGGTTCTGAGTCAGCCAACTCGGTCTGGGAACCATTGGATTCAAGGCGCTTTCCCAGACAGGACATTCAAGGAGCCTGGGACTCCAAGCTTGTCCCTGCCCTTCATCACTAAGGATGGTCAGAGTGAGGATAAAAATGGCGTTAGGTCCACCTGTACTGGGACTGGGCCTCTGTGTTAGAAAGGACTTTGGGTCCCCAATCGTTCAAACCTTTTAATTCACAAGTGACATTTTTTTGGTTGCCATCTACAAATCTACAGCTCTAACCACACTGATCTCATTCATTCATTCCTTCATTTGTATCACAAATATCTACTGAGTGCCTACTGAGAATGCAGTGGTCAGTTCTGCTTTTAAGTCCAGTGACAACAGCAGGCACGTACACAGATTCATGACCCAATGATCATGGAGAAAGAGCGAAGGATTAGGGTAGCATCTAGAAGGAACTATCATGATCCATCGCCTAGTGATGAGCATACTTCCACTTCAAGCTGAAAAATGAAAAAAAATTCTGAGGAGGCAAATAGGCAACCCAAAGTATCTGTCAACGAGGCCATCACAGTCATTCAGTAAACCATGTTAATTTCTTAGTTCATAACTGGACCATGGTTATACAAGATGCCAACATTAGGAAAACTAGGTGAAAGGTAGACAGGAACACTCTGTATTATTCATTATCCTTGCAAATCATCTCTAAGTTTAATTTTTTAAACAAGTTTTAAAAAATTATCATTTGGATAGAGAAGGCAGGGGAGAGGCCCAAGGTAGTGACTGTGGGGATAGCTGAGCTAGGCATTTTTGAGAGATTTAGGAGGCAGAATGAAGAGAATTGAGAGATTGTTCAAGTGTGGAAGGATGAAGGAGAGGGGTGCTTTGGCCAACAGTGGGATATGGGACACCATTCCCTGGGCTAGAAGAGGCAGAGTCTGGGAGGAAGGATGGTGAGATCAGAGGTGGATGTGGTGACTTTGATGTGCTTGTGGGAGCTTCAGGTGGAGAAGGTTGGAAGACCATTGAATATCTAGGTCTGGGGCTCAGAAGAGGGGTCGATGCTAGATACAAAGATTTGGAAATCAACAAGGAATAAATGAGGAAACCATGACTATGACAGTAATAGAAATAAGTGAGATGCATGGACGTCTCCTGAAACGGGTCTAGAGAATGATAAATAAAAAATGAGTAGCAGTCAGAGCCTTAAAGGAGCTCGACAGAAAAGAATAAGTGGAAAAAAAAAATTCAAAGAGGCAGAGGGAACACTAGCCAAGTATGATGTTATAAAGGTCAAAGGGAGGAAGGATTTTCAGGAAAGAGGCAAGACCAATATACAGAAAGGTCAAGTAAGATAAGAACAGCAATTAGTGGGTTGTTGGCAACTTTGGTGAGTTTAAATTAATCATTATCTTTCAACTAAATGTTCTGGAGAGCACAAAAACAATATGGAAAAATCAGTGAATATTTTAAAGTGCCTGCTTTGATGAAACGTGCCCTGAGCATCAGTCACCCTGGTATTGTAAAGAATCCACGTGTGATCCTGGGTGTCAGGCAGATCTAAGATCAAACAGTGACTCTGTCACTTGCCAAGTGAGAGACCTTGAGCAAGTTATTTAATTAACCTTTTCAGTTGCTTCACCTATAAAACGAGGATGGCACTACGCACCTTGCTTGTTGAGGATTAAAGATAATGCATGTAAAGCTTCTACCATGGTGTCTGACTCATAAAGAATGAAAGTCATTATTATGGGCCGGGTACCCCCTTTCTGGTGTCTAAAGTACCTTATACATCCATCTCCTGTGTCGCCAACTGCAACTTACTGAAACAACTTGGTCTTTATAACTGTCTCCCAGCCCCAGCCTTCGCCAGACTGCCAGCTTCTTAAGGGTGCCTTCTTCAACTTAGTTTCCCCATCAGTCAACACAGAGCAGACATCCTGGAGGTGACCTTGCTCGTGCAGGATCAGAAGGAAGCACTGGAGGTGGGCCCTGCCCTAGAGATACTCATGGGAAGACTTCTTCTACTGAGATGAAATTGGAGGTGCAGGTCTGAAAGCAAGATAGTTGTGTGCTCACATGGGTCTGCAAGGAGCTGAAGGTCATTTTTTAAAGTTTGCCATCACTCTAATTCTGTAAATCTCAAAGAAAGGATGATGAATCAGAGAAACTGAGGAGGACACGTGGTGCAACTTGATAGTTCACTGATTCACCCAAACTCACACAATATGACTCTATAATTGTGGAGAGTATACCTTTCTGAATCAAGAAGAAAAAGAAAAACTATCAAAATCAGGATTCATGATCTAATGAAGGATTGTGAGCAGGCACCAGGTACGAAAGAGGAGCTGGAAGGGTAACAGCTTGAATATCAGGGTATGGGGATTTTTAAGTCATTTTAAGAGCTCCATAAGAAGCATCTCGGAACCCAGGGCCATCCTAGGCCACCAACACGTGAGAGCCCAGAGTGGCTCATATGCTCACTGTGTTAGTTTCCCACAGCTCCAATGGCAAACGATCACAAACTGGGTGAAAAATGTGTGGTCCCACAATGCTGGAGGCCAGAAGTCTGATATCAAAGTATTGGCAGGAATGGTTCTTTCTTGAGGGCTCAGAGGAAGAATCTGTGCCTTGCCTGTCTCCTGGCTTCCGGTGACTGCTGGCAATCCTGCGCATTTCTTGGCTTTTACAGTCATCACTCCAATCTCTACCTCTGTCTTCACATGGCGCTTCCCCTCTGTGTGTCTCTGCGTCCAAATCTTCCTCTTTTTATAAGGACACCGGTCACTGGATTAGGGCCTCCCCTCAATTTAGTATGACGTCATCTTAACTTGATTACATTTACACAGACCCTATTTCCAAATGAGGTCACGTGCGCAAGTCCGGGGGGTTTGGAATATTGGCATATTGTTTTGAGGAACACAGTTCAACTTACAAAACTTCCAGTTACTCCTGTCGCCCTTCCACCCTCGCACGCTATTCCCCGGCCTCTGAGAACTGCGTGCAGCGATTCAGTCTTGCCGTATTCTCACCTCTCCGTGCTGCAAACATGCTGGGCCTTTTCCCAGGAACGCTCCTTTCAGCCCCTTCTCTTCCACTGGGAAACTAGTTGGGATGTTATCTTTTAAAACTCAGGGGACTTTTCCCCTTTTCTAGGAAGATTTTCCTCCCTCTCACTATTTCTCAGAATCACTTGCTGTATTTTCAGTTCCCCCTAAACCCCTCTGTATATCTTGAGTATGACAGTTAGCAAGATAGATTATGACAAACTGTCGGCATGCCTTCTCTTTTCACTAGACTGCAAGCTTTGTGAAGACACTAGTCCTATGTTTTACCTTTGCATTCTCTGTGGCTGCTACACAGTGGGTATCCAACTGCTTAAGAGTCAGAATTTGGTAGGAGGCTTAACTCAATGCTCTGTGGCATTGGAGTCTGTTTGAACAGGCCAGCCTGGTCAAGCTAAATTGTGCCACTTCTTCTAGCCCAAACCAACACTTTCCATGGGGTCAAGCGTGGGCTGTCAGGGAATTTCCAATCTAATTTCCTCTCCTTCCCATCTCCGTGGGAGGTCTCTGTGCTGGATCCTGTCAGGCCAAGCTTGATGTGAGCTGACAGGATGGACTGGTTGCTCCCCACTCTGCCCTAAGGGAGGCTGCAAGCAAAGGTTGCTGGCTGGTGGGGTCCAGTGCCACAATGCCGCATTCAGTGGCTGCTGGGGGGTTCCCCTGTGTTTGTGTGGGCATCTCATGGTCCAAGGCCAGCAAAGGCCCATAAAAATGTCAAGCCTGTGAAAAGGACAGAGCTCTTTGGCCTTCTTTCTCCCCTGGCTAGAGGTTTTCTTCTTAGTTATGTCTCCTTAAAAGAAGTCCTTCCTTTTCTTCACCTGGGGCTCCTGCCCCTCCAGTGCTCTCACCAACAAGCATAGAGAGCAGAGGTCAGAGGAGACACGGCACAGACGTCAGTGGCATTTCAGAGCACAAAAGTCTTCTCAAAAGAGAGTTTAATCCACCGCTTCTCACAGGTGGGGAAACTGAGGCCTGGGGTGAGAGGGAGCCTTGCCTGAGACCATGCAGAAAGCTGGCAAGAGAGAGAGGGAGAGAGCCCAGCTCCCCAGTCCCAGACAGGGCTGCTTTGCCTTCAGCCGCACTACCTCTGCCTGTCTCTTCCGGGAAAGAAGAGACTGAAGGTTTAACTGACATTTGACAGCAGAACAAACTATGCAGAAAGTTCACCTAAGCCCTTTCCCTGACTCTGTCCACTTAAAAGAGTGTTAATTATTCAAAGACGTGCAGACTCCATTCTCAGGGACAGAACAGAGAGGAGACCGTGTTTGCTGTCCAGGGCTATGACATCAATGCATCACTGTTCCTGGAGATCACAGCTCAGGAACACTACAGAGATAAAAATGGACTTGGACGTTGACTGCACATTCAATAAAAGGTTAAATGTGGCTGGGCATAGTGGCTCATGCCTGTAATCCCAGCACTTTGGGAGACCAAGGCGGGTGAATTGCCTGAGCTCAGGAGTTCGAAGCCTGCCTGACCAACATGGTGAAACCCTGTCTCTACTAAAAACACAAAAAATTATCCAGGGGTGGTGGCATGTGCCTGTATCCCAGCTGATCAGGAGGTTGAGGCAGGAGAATCGCTTGAACCCAGGAGGCAGAGCTTGCAGTGAGCCAAGATCGCACCACTGCTCTCCAGCCTGGGCAACAGAGCGAGACTCCGTCCCAAAAAAACAACAACAACAACAACAAACAAACAAACAAACAAAAGAAATGTGTTTTAACCTTTCATTAAAACAAAAACCGGTTCATTCTTCACCACTTATTTATAGGACCCAAGTGTTCAATTAGTGTCTTAAAAAAATAAGGGGGGAAAGGATATTTAGATTCCTTTAAATCCAAGTCAACGAGAGCCAAAGGAAACACCAGCAGTCTCACATTTGTGGGGGTCGGTTCTGTCACCACTTCTTCAGCTATTCCTCTCTCCACCACTGGCCAGCATGAGCCCTAATGCTGTGATAGATGGAAACTCACGTTCTTCAGTCTAGCTCCAAGGCCCCCACCACAGCTTGCTGCTCACCTGCCCTTCTATTTCCATCCCTAGGCCTCACCTCATTGGCATGAATTCCTTCACTGCATGCTGAGCTTGTACTATTTTTCTTTGCTTAGGATTCCGTCTCCTCTCTTTCTCCCCTCATCTCCATGCTTCCCTCTCTACCTGTCTAAATCCTAAATCTACCTTCAAGGTCATAAAACAGTCCTGCATCTCTCCAGTTTCATATTTCCTTCTTTGAATCTAATCTCCAGGGCACCTGCTTTGCCTCTACTGTGGAAAATGGGGCTTCCTGCCTAGTGGTGGACCCTCCATCCATTCATCTATCCATTTAGTGTTTATTTACTACTCATCGATTCATTCAAGTCATTTACAGAATATCTTCTATGTGTCAACAGTGCCTGCCTCAAGGAGCTCACCTCCCAACGTGGAAGACAGAAGACAGACAATTGTAACAGCATAAGCATTGCCACAAGATCGAAAATGCATTCCGAAGGCAGTGGAAAGTCACTGAAGGATTTAAAAGAGGCAAAGCAGTGACAGAAACAAATACGTGTTCTCAAACCTGTTCTTGGAGCAATGTGGAGGGTGGATTTGGTGAGGGTAGGAGTGCGGTGTGAGGATAATGATGGTGCTAGAGTGAGGGTTACAAGGTTCTTTAGGGGATTATTGCAATCATTCCAACATACTATGAAAGTGCGCCCAAGGGAGAAACAGAAGGAATACAGGGGAAGGGAAATGGGGGCTGAAACTGACAGAAAATCTTGATTGTGGGCAGGGACTGTGTATGTCTAAGACCCCATGGTTTCTGGCTGGCCCTCTTGTGTGGAAGGTAATGTTGGTCACTGGTTCCAGCAAGAGTAGGTTGAGGGGAGAGCTGAGGGGCTCACTCATGCCCATGCTGTGATTAAGGAGACTGAGTGCAGGAAGACAGAGGTCTACATGGCTATTCCATGGATATGGAGCTTAGGTCCCCAGCAGGCTGTAGATTACTCATGGATATGTTTTCCCTATTGGTACTTGAGGTCAGAAGCAGAGACTGAGAACTACTCCTGGTTTTTCGGTCCTTTCTTGAGTATGTAGATGTTCGTTTGCCTTGTGAGTCAATGCAGGACTGAAACTCCAAAATAGATAGTATAAATGGAGAGAAGGCACATTTATGGGACAGAGCAACAAGTGGGAGCCTAATCACTTTGATTTGCCACTCACCACAGCTCCCTAGCCCCAGTTCATTCACCTATGATGGAGATGTTGATACCTGGGACATAGGACCACCATGAGGCCATGAGGTCATGTGTTCTCATCTGCCAGCTTCATGAGTCTGTGGAAGAAGCATTGCCTTCGGGAGCTTGCAGTCATAGTTCTGGTCATGCCTGTGGACAAATTGTTTCTATTTACTGAGTTTTAATTTTCTGTCTTAATTGCAGGATCTGAAAGACCATCTCCAAGCTTAAGATGTTACATCCCAAAAATACTGTAAGAAACTACTGATTTAAAGAGTCATAACCACACCTATTACACTTCAAGGCTCACTAAATGAGAACAAGAATGGCAAAATGACTATCCAATGTCACGAAGACAGCCAAGCCTTGGGATCATCACTTACTAAGGCCTGACATCTTCAGAGTGACGGCTTATGTTCATTTCTCCACAAGCGGGACATTCACGGACCTCCCAGCGCTGGGAGTGTCTATTCCTGTAACAATGTCAACTGAGCCGTATCCACATGTTCTCTAAAATAATAACTCACTTTGTGCAGAGAATGCAGAGACATTGTAACGCGGATGCCAGAGAAAGGGGACAGGGGAAGAGAAAGGCCTGGAGCATCACGTGGGAGTGGAGCCTTGGAGAGGAGACCAAATTGCCTCTTGCATTCTACCTGGGCTTGAGTGCGTTGTAGTGGAGAGACCACGAGTTGGACGTTCCACACGATCTGACTGGAGTCCTAATCTGTTACCTACTCAATAGAGGACCTTGGAGAGTTACTTAACCCCAACTTAGCCTCTCTTGGTCTCTTCATCTGCAAACCAGGAAAAGTACCAGCAACCCTGGAAAGTGATTGTGAGAATGAAATGAAAGAATATAGGACCTGGCACAGGTTGTGGCCAGTAAAATTTAGCGACCTCTACAGAAACATTATTCTTCAATCACCTTCCACTTTTCCAAACCAAGGGGAGGCTACCAGTGGGCGGGAATGGGCCATGGCCAGCTTGGAGTCCTCTGACTGTGGTGGGGGAAGGGAGGCCTCCCTTGTTTCTTCCTGCAGCCTTGGGGAGGCCTTTCATATGCATCTGCCCAGGCTAGGGGATTAGGCAAATGCAGGCCACAATTTGCAAAATAGCACGTCTGTCAGGTTTGCCGCGTGAAACTTTCGTGGGGGCTCTTGTTAACTGGTGAGACCGCAGTGCTCTGATGAGAACACGTCTCAAGCGTGGATCAGCCTTTTGGACAAGCATGAATCCTGTTTGCCTGCTCCTCAGCCTCCCAGGGGTGGGGCTTCCAATGAACCAGGGTTTGAACAAAAGCTGGGATTTGTTTTCCAATGTGAAATCTAGCAGGAAGATGTCTGTGTTTAAATCAAGGCCCCAGCCCCTCACCCCCACTACCTCAGACCCCTCCCAGCTCTTCCAGTGCCACCTGCAGTCTGGGATGAGGGTGTCAATGTGTGTTTGGAAGGTAGAGGCGTGAGGGCAGAGGGGACTTTGTATTGGGTATTATCCCAGAGCAGGAAAGGGTGATTCAGTTAAATGTTCATTAACTTATCACCTACTTTGCACCTAGCCGGATGCTAGACACAGGCGGAGCTGAGGGAGAGACAATAGGGGACTGGGGTCTTTTGCTTCAAGAAACAGAGTCTATAGAGGAATAAAGGGCTACGCATAGCTACAGTGCAAAACTGAATACAAGCACTCAAAGAGAAGTCACAAGTGTTTTTGTCCCGGCAATACAAGGCTGCATTCCAGGCCACAGGTCCTCACATTGCTAGCCTCAGGCTTTTAAAGACATTCCAGCCACTTACCTGCAAGACTTCCTAAGCAACATACCCTAGTCCAGAAGAGAAAACAAAACTAGCACCTGCCTGAGAGATAAGAAGAATATATTTATGCCTTTCTTCCTTCTCTCAGAGGCAATTTACTACGATGGAGGCTCTAAGAGAATAAAGAAAGGCATGAGGGACCTTGTCTGCTGCTGCTTTGATTTGTCCTTGGCTCTCGTGGCTATACCTGGCTTGAAGGAAAACCTCAGCTGGAAGCTGACGTATGAAGAATGAACAAGTGTATGAATAATGATACACAGATGAGCATATCACAGCCCTGCTGCAGAGGGACTCTACGGGGCAAAACGCAGAGTTCTCAATCACACAATTAGCCACCTGCTTGAGCAGATTCCAGCTCAATGCTTTCTTCCGGGCACTGTACCGGCTTCACTCAGAACAAGTCCTACGTTGAGGAGAAAGACCAGCATCTTGATTGGGTGAAAGTGTAACTCACATTCTTGAACTCACACTTATCTGGTGTCAAAAATTACCAACAGCACAAAAAGATCTGCCTTTTAGGTCTTCTCAGAGAGTGCAGCTGAAAATGTCGGGGTGAAGACCAAATGGCCTCTGAACTGCTTGTCCCAGCGTTCGGGACCACCACGACCCGCTCCTGTCTGCCTCTTCCTACCCCTGACACTCAGAACTCACCGCGCCCACTGCTCTTCTTCACACACAGCTCACTTGGCCTTGGCATGCTCTTCTCGGCAGCGCCCATGTTCCCCACTGCCTAGACTTGGCTCATGAGTGGACTTCCATGACCTCTGCCTGCGCAGTCTTTAGCCACCCACAGAGCTCCTCACCAAATGACGTTTTCCCCAATCCCTCCACTTGAGAGGAACCTCTCCCCACTGTGTTAATGGGGTATGATGGGTGTGGCTCTGTGACTTGGAGGCTCTGTGCACGAAGTGGAGCCGACAGAGCCCACACAGACTGGCGAGCCCGTGGGCTCCAGACATGTATGTGGACCAGCTGATTTGCTTCAGGGAAAGGGGCCCTGGGTACTTTAGTTCTTCATGTGTTTGGATCACTGATTGAAATGAAGACAAGGTGCTATTAACTCAGGAGAAGTGGAGAGAGGCTGCAGGCCAGGGTAGTGTGAGATTCTGAAGGACTGAGAATGTCCCTCTGTGGCTCTCCCATGCCCTTGTCCCCGGAGTTGTTCCTTATGCTAATGGAGTGTGGACTGATTTTCTTCCACAGCAGCCAGGTAAGGGTGTGCAGGGTTTGCACAGTACAAGGACACCTGGCCACGGGGCCAAATGGGGATGGAATCCCAACCACCGTAAGCTGTATGCTTGGATGGGGTTATCCAGACAGCAGAAGGGCGCACTGTTTTCTAACACACACAGATAAAGTGTGGGCTAGGGGCCTGCCCTAACGTTTGCAGAGCCTGGAGCAAGAATGCAAGTTAATCAATCTATTATTCAAAAGATAAAATCAGCTTAAAACTATTAACTAAAATATATTCTATCCTCCTGCCATGACAAATAGATCTTTATAATAACTAATAACGTGAAGCCCATGTTCTAATTTAGAATTCTCAAAAGGGGATCTTACCCCTAGCCCATGCCCAACCCCCTCCCCTTTCCTTCCCCAGCAATGTCCTTGTCCACAAGGAGCCTTATGCAGCCCCTTCTGGACACAGCAGGGCACCCAGCTCAGAAGCCCAGGTCCTCTTCAGAATCCCTTGAATGCAACTATCCTGTGGTGGCCCCTGGACCTAGGGGTGCACACATTGGCTGTGTATCCATTGGTGGCCCCTGGACCTAGGGGTGCACACACTGGCTGTGTATCCATTGGTGGCCCCTGGACCTAGGGGTGCACACACTGGCTGTGTATCCATTGGTGGCCCCTGGACCCGGGGGTGCACACACTGGCTGTGTATCCATTGGTGGCCCCTGGACCTGGGGGTGCACACACTGGCTGTGTATCCATTGGTGGCCCCTGGACCTGGGGGTGCACACACTGGTTGTGTATCCATTGGTGGCCCCTGGACCTAGGGGTGCACACACTGGCTGTGTGTCCCTTAGTGGCCCCTGGGCTTGGGGCTGGGTGCACATGCTGGTTATATATCCCTTGGTGGCCCCTAGGCTTTGAGGCACACACACTGGCAGCACATCCTGGGCCTAGGGGTGCACACACGGGCTGTGCAATCCATACTTAGGAGAGCAAACCTGAGGAAAGACCCATGTAGGCCCCAGACCTGGCTAATGGTGTTTTGACAGAGAATTTAGGGGTTCCAGATGCTCAAGGTAAGGACTAGGTGTATCCCTTGATGGCCCAGGGACTAGGAGTGCACACATTGGCTGTGTATCCCTTGGTGGCCCCTGGACCTGGGGGTGCACACACTGGCTGTGTATCCCTTGGTGGCCCCTGGACCTGGGGGTGCACACACTGGTTGTGTATCCATTGGTGGCCCCTGGACCTAGGGGTGCACACACTGGCTGTGTATCCATTGGTGGCCCCTGGACCTAGGGGTGCACACACTGGCTGTGTATCCATTGGTGGCCCCTGGACCTGGGGGTGCACACACTGGCTGTGTGTCCCTTGGTGGCCCCTGGGCTTAGGGCTGGGTGCGCATGCTGGGTATATATTCCTTGGTGGCCCCTAGGCTTTGAGGTGCACGCACTGGCAGCATATCCTGGGCCTAGGGGTGCACACACGGGCTGTGCAATCCATACTTAGGAGAGCAAACCTGAGGAAAGGCCCTTGTAGGCCCCAGACCTGGCTAGCGGTGTTTTGACAGGGAATTCAGGGGTTCCAGATGCTCAGGGTAAGGACTAGCTG
The DNA here is from genome assembly GCF_024542745.1 of Macaca thibetana thibetana. Classification (NCBI taxonomy): domain Eukaryota; kingdom Metazoa; phylum Chordata; class Mammalia; order Primates; family Cercopithecidae; genus Macaca; species Macaca thibetana. Next base: position 4,586,052 of record NC_065579.1, on the reverse strand, counting down.
AGGAAGGCAGGCTGCCGGCAGCCGTGTGCCCTTGACTTGTTGGGCTCCTTGCCCACGGGCATGGGCATGATCCTAGAAAGTGCTGGACTCCTCTTGCACAGGCCTAGGTGTGGGATTGCTGTACTGGTAGCAGCTGTAAGAGTCAAGTTCCACAGCTGGGTAGGTGGGGAGAATGAGCTGGCAAGCGTGGGCCTTCATCTAGCAACGCTTTGTCTGCCCAAGGCCAGGTGGTGACATTCAGTGGCTCACGTCTGACGCTCTGTCCAGCTCTTTGATGTCAGGTGCCATGTCATTTTTATACTCTTGGTAGCAACTATTAGTAGCACTATCCTTCAAGGCCTAAGTGTTCAACGGGCATTTCTAAAATTTGTCATGATACACATCATGAAAATAACACTGGACTTGGAGCCCAGACGCGTGGGTTCTCTCTGTGCTCTGCCACAGCTCACTCAGCCTAGGCTTATCATGTTTCCTCTCCAGGCCTTACATTTTCCCATCTAGAAAACAAAGGTGTTGGTGGCCGGACTCAGTGGCTCACGCCTGTAATCCCAGCACTTTGGGAGGCCAAGGCGGGCAGATCACCTGAGGTTGGGAGTTTGAGACCGGCCTGACCAACATGGAGAAATCCCGTCTCTACTAAAAATACAAAATTAGCCAGGTGTGGTGGTGCACGCTTGTCATCCCAGCTACTCGGGAGGCTGAGGCAGGAGAATCGCTTGAACCCAGGAGGCAGAGGTGTGGTGAGCCGAGATAGCGCCACTGCACTCCAGCCTGGGCAACAAGAACAAAAACACTCTGTCTCAGAAAAAAAAAAGAAAGAAAGAAAAGAAAAGAAAATGAAGGAGGGAAGGAAGGAAGGAAGGAAGGAAGGAAGGAAGGAAGGAAGGAAGGAAGGAAGGAAGGGAGGGAGGGAGGGAGGGAGGGAGGGAGGGAAGGGAAGGAAGGACGGACGGAAAGAAAGAAAGAGAAAGAAAGAAAGAAAGAAAGAAAGAAAGAAAGAAAGAGAGAAAGAAAGAAAGAAAGAGAAAGAAAGAAAGAAAGAAAGAAAGAAAGAAAAGAAAGAAAGAAGGAAGGAAGGAAGGAGAGAGAGAGAGAGAGAGAGAGAGAGAGACAGAGAGAGAAAGAAAGAAAGAAAGAAAGAAATTAAGAAATTAAGAAATTAAGAAAGAAAGAAAGAAAATAAATAAGGGTGTTGAGCCGACAGTTTCCAAAGCTCCATTTGGATCTGAAGGTCTGTGGTTTATGACTCCTGCAAGCTAGTTTTCCTTATCTGTCCATCTTCCTCAACACTGGGTACTCAGTACAATGACCCAGGAAGCTTTACAAAAAATTACCAGAGCCCAGGCCCTACCGCCAGAGATTCTGCTTCAGTTCCTCTGAGGCGTGGCCCAAGCCAAAGCTCCCCAGTGACTCCGACGTGCAGCCGTGGCTGGGAAGCACTGTTAGAGTTGGACGGCAGCTCTTCCCTCCTCCCACTCCTCACCCACATCCAGGAACAATAGAGCCGGACAGATGCCTGGCTGCAAAAGCAGAACAGCTGTAGGCAAGGCGAGACTCTGGGATCCTGGGGCGGGGGGTCTCCTGCTCACTCTCCAGGAAGATGGGAATAAAGAGAGCCAATTTCCTGACCTCAGGCTCCTCGCCTCCCTATCCATCTTCCCATCCTCCAGCTGAGAGCCTAGGGGGAGGAGGAGGGAGAGCAGGCAGCTGCCTAATCTAGGGAGATTTTCTCAGGGGTGGGGGAGGCTGACTTTTGGCTCCAGTCTTCCTCCGCCCTCACAGCTGGAGCTGGAGCAGCCAGAGTGAGCGCGCTGGGGCTGGGATCTCAGCTGCTGGCAGTTGTTCCCATGTTATGTCCCTGACAGCTGCAAATCTGCTGACGTGTTGCATATGTGTGTGTCCACATGCGAGCGTGGACTCCAGCAGAACAAATAAGAATAATAAGCAGAACAAATAAGAGGTAGAATGTGGAGCCCAGGAGGTTGCCTCTTCTTACTAGACTTCAAGATACCCCTGAAGCCTTCCCTGACCCCCACCTTCCTCCAGGCTGCAGCTCCCATGAGCCCCTTGTGCTTCCCCTCATTGAGAGTCCACGATAGCAGAGGATTCGATGATTCCAATACTACATTTACTGAGCGGGTCCTGGGTGCCAGGCATTCTCCTAAGCGGGGTAGGTTGATGGTTCTATTGAACCCTCAGAATAACCTTATGAAGCAAGCATTATGATGATTTCTATTTTATAGATGAAACCAGGAAAAGATATGTTAACATTTAATCCAAGATCACACAGCTGCCAAGATTCAAAGTCAGGCAGCCCGGTGCCAAAACGTGAGCATCTTACCACGTGGCTCTTCTGCCTCCTGTCGGTAACTGATCACAGGTGAAGGCCTGTTCCAATAAATGAGGTCTCTCAGCCCTGACATTCTAACAGTGATGTTGCTTGTAGAGACACACATTTTATACTTTGAGTTTTTTTTGTTTAGATCAGAGTTTATCTTGGACAATATTGGCTGAATTCATAAGCCAAAGTCAGAAGCACCTGTCATCGCCCTGCAGGGCTCTGCTTCTGGGCAGACTGTAGGAGAAGTCCTGAGAGGAGAATGATCTGGGCAGCATTTGCCAGAACTGGGCTACAAAACATGATTGTAAAACCACTGAACAAGAGAACCCCCGATGATGGTGCAGAATGTGGGGCCTGCACCCTCCAACTTGCAAAGGCTTCTGCTCCCTGGACACCTGAGGCCTTCACCCAACAGTAGTGTTGGGTTGGGTTGAAATATCCACAAGCTGGCCCAGCACGGTGGCTCACGCCTGTAATCCCAGCACTTTGGGAGACCGAGGTGGGCGGATCACAAGGTCAGGAGATCGAGACCACCCTGGCTAACACGGTGAAACCCTATCTCTAGTAAAAATACAAAAAATTAGCCGGGTGTGGTGGCGGGCGCCTGTAGTCCCAGCTACTCGGGAGACTGAGGCAGGACAATGGCATGAACCCGGGAGGCAGAGTTTTTAGTGAGCCGAGATCGCACCACTGCACTCCAGCCTGCACGACTCCACATGCCAGTTGCTTTCAGTGATGACACGGGTCCTGCCTTTCTAAGATGGTAGGAGGCTGGGGGGCAGGGAGGGGCAGAATACAGCTTGTAACCTGACGTCCATAAAGCCCTTTGGTCCTGGGGTGTTTTTTGCTGAGCATACTGACCTAATATGCGCGTGACTGTAGGAACAGGGCATCTATGAGAGGGAAGTAACCATGAGAACAGCTATTAGACAAATGAAAACAGATCGGTCATTCACTGCAGAGTTCAACCGATGCCTTCCCAGAAATCTCATTTGAACCCCCAACTTGCTTTTATGAGTTTAATCCTCTTCATCCTCTCTCCTTAGCCAAGTTTCATTCCCATTTGTTTAATTACCAGTTGTATGAACAAGTCCTTCCATTTTCTCTTACTAGGTTTTACATTTTTATTCATTGACACATTATAAAAATTAAAGTTCTTTACTAGAGAGAGGTGAACTCTGCTTCAGAAGAGTGAATTTTTATGGGGTGTCAACATTTAATGTGGATAAGAATGCACCATGGAATCACTGGGGTGTCTTGTTAAAAGCCGACGTGGCTTCCATCGGTCTGGGGGGTGGCCTAGGATTTTCCATTTCCACGAAGCTTCCAGGTGATGACAGTGTTCCTGGTCCACAGACCACATGTCGAGGTGCAAGGCTATAGAGAGCCTGTGAGACACACCAAATTAACCTGAAGACTAGAGACCAAATAGCCATTCAAGCAATGCATCTACACTCTAAACAGCCCTACGGGCAGGTAAGTACTGCAACCTCATCCCAGAGGGAGCCTGGACCAGCCTCACTGGGCTTCTCTTTCAAATGAGCCCATCTGTTGTCAGGCTGCACCCACATCCACATCTCTGCACCTGCATCTCTGCTCAGGTACATTTTTGTCCTAAATCCCTGAAGCCAGGCTTTGTAAAAAGCCTGAGCTGGCTAAAGAATTGCCAGGAAGAGGAGGCGAGATGGGGTGCCAGGGGCACAGCGAGCAACGGGGGACTGGTGGGCCATGCCGCGCAGTGCCTGGATGGCCATGGTTGCCGAGTTTTGAGTGGAGGAGTAATATAATCTGATTTTTACTTGAAGAGGTTGTCTCTGACTTTCTTTAGAATGGGCTGGAGAATGGGAGACAGGGAATAGAAACAGGAAGGGGAGGTAAGTGGCTGTTGAAGTTCCAGGCAGGAGAAGGTGGCTGGACTGAGGAAGGCAGTGGCAGAGCTGAAGAAATGCATATCTAGAATTCTCCTGTTGACACTCTGGGACCTCTTGAGAATAGGGAATGTGCTTTACCCATTTGCCTGCCTTCTTTAGTCAAGCTTCATGAGTGGTAACACCCAGCAGCTGTAGTTCTCTCAATTCCCACTCATGTCTCCATCTGCAGCAGCCTGGCTCTGCCCTGCAGTCCCATTGGAACTGCTCTGCCAGAGGCCACCTGGGATCCTCATAGAGTAAAATAACCTCGTTTAAAAATTCTGTCACACCACTTCTAGTGAACATTGTATGGAGGTCCTAGCCAGTTTGATAAGTCATGCAAAAAACAAGGCAGACACATTGGAACAGAAGAAATAAAACCATTTTTTTGGTGTGTGAACAACGTGCTCATATATGTAGAAAATCCTAAGGAATTTTCAAAAAGCTACTAGAACTGATAAATGAATTCAACAGTGTCACAGAATATAAGATTAATACGTAGAAATCAATTGTATTTCTATACGCCGGCAAAGAGCAACCCCAAAAATAAAACTTCAGAAATTCTATTGACAGTAGCATACAAATATTTAGGAATAAATTTAATAAAATATATTTAAGACTTATACACAGAAAACTACAACATATTGCTGAGAGAAATTAAAGAATACCTGAACAAACAGAGTGATATGCCATGTTATGTCTTGGAGGTCTCAATATTTTTAATTAAAGATGGTAATTATTTTTAAATTAATCTATATATTTAATGAAATCACAAAAAAAATCCCAGCAGATATTTTTGCAGGAATTGACAAGCTGATCCTAAAATTCATTAGAAAAGACAAATAACCTAGAATAAACAAAACAATTTAAAAAAATTTTTAATTGTGGTGAAATAAACATAAAATTTACCAACTTAATAATTTTTAAGCTTAAAGTTTAGCAATGTTAAGTATATTAACATTGGCATGCAACTAATCTCCAGAACTTCTCATCTTCCCCAATTATGTTTAATAAACTTCATTTTATTTTATTTTTTGAGACAGAGTCTTACTCTATTGCCCAGGCAGGAGTGCAGTGGCATGATCTCAGCTCACTGCAAACTTCACTTCCTGGGCTCAAGCAATCCTCCCACCTCAGCCTCCTGAGTAGCTAGGACCACAGGTGTCACCATCATGCCCAGTTAATTTTTGTACTTTTTTGTAGAGATGGGGTTTTGCCATGTCGCCCAGGCTGGTCTCCTGGGCTCAAGCAATCCGCCTGCCTCCTGGGCTCAAGATATCTGCAGCGATCTGCCCACCTCAGCCTCCCAAAACACTGGGATTATAGGTGAAAACCATCACACCCAGCCTAAATTCAATATCCTTTAAATAACTTCCCATTCCCCTCAACTTACAACTGGCAACCACCATTCTAATTTCTGTCTCTAAGGATATGACAGCTCTAGTTACCACACATAAGTGGAATTACACATTTGTCTTTTTGTGATGGACTTACTTCATTTCACATGACCTCAATATTTAATCACATTGTAGTATGTGTCAAAATTTCCTTCTTTTTAAAGACTAATAGTCCACTATGTGTGTATATATGTATGTATGTATATGTACACATGCCACATTTTGCTTATTCATTTGTCGATGGGCACTTGAGTTGCCTCTACCTTTTGGCTATTGCGAATAATGCTGCTATGTACATGGGTATACAAATATCTCTTCCAGCCCCTTCAATTCTTTTGGGTGTATATGCAGAAGTAGAATTGCTGAGTCATATGGTGATTTTATTTTTAATACTTGAGGAAACACCATACTGTTTTTCAAAGTGGCTGCACCATTTAAATTTCCATCAACAGTATACAAGGGATCTAGTTTCTCTATATCCTCACCAACATGTTATTTTGATTATTTTTGATAGTAGCCATCCTAACGGGTGTGAGGTGGTATCTCATTGTGGTTCTGATTTGCATTTCTCTACTGCTTAGTAACATTTGAGCATCTTTAATGTGCTTATTGGACATTTGTATATCTTCTTTGGAGAAATATTTTTTGTCCTGTGAACCGAAACAATTTTTTCAAATAATCAAGTTAAAAAATATATGCTACCTGATTATAAGACTTACTATAAAACTACAGTAATTAACAGTGCGGTATTAGATAACAATGGATCAATGGAGTGGAATTGAGAGCCTAGAAACAGATTCTCACTTTTATATGGTCAATTAATTTTGATAAAGATACCAGAGTAATTCAATAGGGAAAAACATAGTCTATTTTTATAAATGATCTTGAAATAACTAAATAATTATAAAAGATATTACTCTTGACCCTTATACCATATACAAAAATTAATTCAAAATGGATTACAGGACTAAAACTATAAAACTTCTAGGAGAAAACCAAGAATTTTTTTTTTATAATTTTGGGTTAAGCAGATTCCTTAGGAAGCAAAAAGTACAAATTATAAAAGAAAAAAACTGATTCATTAGACTTCATCGAAATTTAAAAATTTGCTCAGTGACAGGAAATGAAAAGAAAGGTCAGAGATTGGGAGAAAATATTTGCAAACTATCTGATTTGAAGTAAGGATATATAAAGAACCCTTATAACTTAATAGCAAGAGAAACTACCCAATTAAAAGATTGGCAAAACATATGAACAAATGTTTCACCAAGAAGATATATGAATAGTCCCAAAGCACATAAAAAACGTTCAGCACCACTGGTATTAGGGCAATACAAATTAAAATTAAAACCACAATAAGATCCAACTATATGCCTACTAGGAAAATTTAAAAACAAAACAAAACAATATTGAGTGTTGATAAAGGCATAGAGAAACTGGAATGCTTGTAAGTTGCTAGTGGAAATGTAAAATGGTAGAGCCTTTTTGCAAAATTTGGCAGCTTCCTTTAAAAGTTAGCACATGCTTGCCAGGCAACCCAGCAATTCTGCCCCTAGGTGTTCACCCAAGAGAAATGAAAATCTGTGTCCTACCAAAGAGCTGTAAGTAAATATCCATTGCAGGATTATTCATCATAATACAAAACGGAAGCAATGCAAATTTCCATCAGTTGATGAATGGATAAACAAAATATGGTCTATCCATACAGTGAAAAACTACGCTCCATAAGAGAGAAATATATTACAACTTCAGGCAACAACATGAAGAAATCTCAAAAACAGGCTAAAAGAAAGAAGCTAGACACAAAGGACTACATGATTCCATTTGTATGACATTTCTAAAAATGGCCAAACTCTAATGACAAAAGCATATCTGTGGTTGTCTGGGGCTGGGCTCGGGATTAGGGATCAACGGCAAAGGGATGTCAGGGAAATTTTTGTGGCAATGAAAATGTTTTAAAACTTGAGCATGATAGTGGTTGCAGGACTGTATAAATTCACTAAAACTCAGTGACCCATATGCTTCAAATGAATGAATTTTATGGCATGTACTTTCTGCCACAGTAAATTTGTTTAGAAAAGTCTTTCATACATGAAACACCTACTAAAACAAATGAATTTTTTTTAACAAAACAAACCCCCCACAAAACTCTTGGCTTTGAATGACTGGTTCTGCCCTTTCCTGGTTCTCCTCACGCCTCTGGGATGAGTTGCAGTCTCCTTCACAGAACGCTCTCTTCTGCTCACCCAGTAATGAGTGCGGCCTCTCAGGATCCAGCCTTTGGCCACTGCTTTCTAATGCCAGAGCTCCTCTCTGCATCCTTTCACTCATACTCCTGCTTTTCACAATGAGCAAGTGACTCTCAGGGGTATGCCCCTAACCCGACCTCTTCTCTGAGTTTCAGACTCATTGATTCTGGTGGTTTTGTTTTTGTTGGTTTTTTTCTTTGTTTGTTTATCCTTCAGGATATCACTGGCTGGTGCCTGTGATAATGGACACCACATACTCCATATATATAACATTTGACTCATCCTTCATCCGTCTTAGGGTCACCATCATCCACACCAACATTCAAGCTAGAAATGTGAGGGTCGAATAGAAATCAATCACCAGACCTGGGTTTTGTTTTGTTTTGTTTGAGACAGAGTCTCACTCTGTGGCCAGGCTGGAGTGCAGTGGCGCGATCTCAGCTCACTGCAACCTCCGCCTCCTAGGTTCAAGCTATTCTCGCGCCTCAATCTCCTGAGTAGCTGGGATTACAGGCATGCACCACCATCATGTCCGGCTATTTGTGTATTTTTAGTAGAGACGGGTTTTCACCATGTTGGCCAGCCTGGTCTCAAACTCCTGACTTTGTGATCTGCCCGCCTCAGCCTCTCAAAGTGTTGGGATTACAGGCGTGAGCCACCACGCCCGGCCCAGACCTGGTTTTTATTTTGTTTTTTTGTTTTAAAATAAAGTTTACGTAGAAAAAAAGATCAGATTTTAATGTTTAGTTTGATTAATTTTGACAATCATACACATTCGTGTCATAATCTTCAAAATAAAATATAAGATATTTCTATTCTTTGAGGAAGTTCCCTCATGCCTCTAACAGGTCAACAGCCCCCCACCTAACACCCCAAAACACTTACATAAACCCACAAGCTGGTGTCTAACATTACATGTTGGTTTGTCTATATTTGGATTTCACGTAAATGAAATCATACAGTGTATACCATTCTGGGTCTGGTTTCCTTCGCTTTCCATAATGTTTTTGCTAGTCATCCATGTGACACTGAATATAGAAATAGCTTGTTCCTTTCTGTTGCTTAGTGGTATTCCAATATATGGACATACCATAGGTTGTTTATTCCTCATGTACTTCCTGGTGGACATTTGGGTTGCTGCCATTTCTTCAATATTTCAGTAAGATGGCTATAAACATTCTTCACAATTTTATTGGGAACATACTTTTCTTGTACAAGTTTGTATGAACATAGTTTTCTTGGGCAATACCTAGCAGTGGAATTGCTTATTGCTTGCTCATAGGGTAGATGTACTTTTTTCTTTTTTGAGACGGAGTCTCACTCTGTTGCCCAGACTGGAGTGCAGTGGCATGATCTCAGCTCACTGCAAGCTCCACCTCCCAGGTTCAAGTGATTCTCCTGCCTCAGCCTCCTGAGTAGCTGGGACTACAGGTGCCCACCACCACGACCAACTAATTTTTTGTATTTTCAGTAGAGATGGGGTTTCACCGTGTTAGCCAGGATGGTCTCAATCTCCTGACCTCGTGATCCACCTGCCTTGGCCTCCCAAAGTGCTGGGATTACAGGCATGAGCCACCGCGCCTGGTATGGGTAGATGTACTTTTATAAGACACTCTCAAAGTCCTTCAAAGAGTTTCTACCATTGGCCTCTCCCAGCAGCAGGGCATGAGAGTTCCAGGTTCCTCATATGCCCACCAGCACTTGGCATGATCATTCGTTTTGATTTTAGCCATTCTAAGGGGTATGAACTACTATCTTGCTATAGTTTGAACTCGCATTTCCCTGATGTTTAATGATGTTGAACACTCTCGCCTGTGCTTCATTGGGCATTATCTTCTTTTGTGAGGTGCCTGTTCAAGTCTTTTGACCCTTGCCTTATTGAATCATTTGTCTTTGTATCTTCTATTTGTTGGACAGTCTTGTTAATTTTTTAAATCCAAAATATTTCTCCTTTTGGTCCCCTCCTTCCCACCCTGCTACCACTGAGCTAGCTCAGGGTCTTCTAATGTCTCGACTAAACTGTTACAGAATTCTGACTCGTTTCTTTGCCACTAGTCCTACTTTCTTTTGTATGATGCCTTTGATGTAGGCAGAAAAATCTCTATAAATCAATCTATGTCATCCCTCTGTTTCCCGTAACCAACAGGAAAACATCAGGCATTTCAGATGACAATCAGGCCCCTCGTGTGTGTTCAGAGTGACTTCCTCAGTCTCATCTCCCTACAGGCCCAGTCTCCTGATTTGCTGACGGGTAGCGCTAATCATTTGTACTGGGAAGCCTTCCGTAAAGCCCCAGCCCGAGCTAGCTCCCTCCTGTGTGCTCCCTTAGCAACAGGGCATCCATCCACACAGCCCCAGCCTGTGGCAAGAGCACAGCAAGTGCTGGCTCACTGAATGAGGCATCGATTTCCTAGACTGTGGTATCAGGAAAAAGCTGCTCATGGTTTTAACAACAACAAAAGTGTGTGTGCAGAGATAGGCAGAAGCGGGTGAGATGAATAGGCTGAGTTCCCTCGAGTCACGCCCCAGGCACCCTGTCTGCCGGGAAGAGTGGGAGCGTGGAGAAGGGCTGTTTGCTGTGCCCAGCCCGTGGAGCAGTGCCGTCTGTGCTCTCCCTGTCCTGGCTGACTGAGTCCCAGCAGTGGCCTGAGTCCACGACAGAGGGGCCTGGGGAGCTGAAGGTGACCTGCTGCCTGTGAGCCCCAGGCTGTGCTACCCTGCTGTCTTGCTTGTCACCTTGCTAAAGACACAGCAAAGGGACCCCTCTTCTGCTCAACACCCAGAGGCACTGGGTGTGTAGACTCCAAATCCAACTTGCAGGCACACAGAACGCTTCTGTCTTTGTCCCTTCTCTCTCGTTCTGGAGACCCCTGAGGGAGTTTGTTGTTAATTTGCCCACCTGTGATGCCAGTCTTCCCCGTTCACATTTCAGCATGTTGGAATAAGAAGCCAGGTGTTGGCGTTAGCAGCTCATTAAGTTGTAGTAAGAGGAGGGAGGAATCCAAGACTCCCAGGCAGAGAGTGAAGCTTAGAAGATCAGGCCCTCCACCCTCCTCCCATGCTTGGTTCTTCTCCACAGCGTCTTTGTCAGTGGACTCTCCACCCCGACTGAAATCCCTGCGATGACCGGAACTCACCACCTCCCGGTACCTGCCACTCCACCTGGGATAGCTCTGACAAGGACAAGACTTCACAATTTTGAGCTGCAATCGGTCCCCCTACTTATCCCCACCACAGTCCTGTTCTATCCTCTGGGGCCCCAGAGAACAAAGTGTGGCTCTTCCCCATGACAGTCTCTCAGGTATGTGAAACCAGCCTTTCTGTTCTCCGAAGCTTTTCTTCTCCAGGCCAAAGGTCCTCCACTCCTACAAATCTTTTCCGTGCGACATGGTTTCAGGTTCCCTCAGCAACCACCCTGCTGTTACCATGCCATCTGCAAACTTGCCTTGGCCTCCAGGGGACTCATAGCTCGGACATTCTCATTATCCTCCCGAGTCTAGTCATCTCACCGACTCAGCTTTTATTGTTTTGTTGTTTTCACTCAGTTGGTCATATTCTTGGCAAATAGACACAGGCTATCGGCTGACTCAGCTGCAGAATCAGCAGAAGGCACTGTGTCTCCTTCACCTCTACCTCCTCCGTGGCACCCACTGAGTCCTTGGGAACGGGTGGCTGCTGAGATAAGGTTTGTGAAAGTGAGTTGAATGGAGGGGGTTGGCTGGAGACTTGAAAGAGGATTTTTAAAGGCCCCAGGTCTCATCATCAACGTGGCCACTCACTAGGTGGTGGAAGGAAGATAGAAAGGGTCCTTCCAGCTGAAACAGGTCTGTGGCGCACCTGCTATGGGCGGTTTCTGTGCCAGATTCTACACTGGAAACACAGCATTCCACCTTCCCTTCTTTGAGGACAGCACAGGATCCACATCATCCCCTCTTTATCCCCTTCTTGAAATGTGTGCCCCAGAAAAAGTGTTTAAATAAACCAGTTTGAAGAGCCCGTTCTTGGCTTTGGGATTCATACGTATATTAACAACCCTGTGGAAAAGCAACATATTGTTATCTGCCTCCCGGAGAGCATAGATCTCCCAGGAGATCTGCGGCTTGTCTGATGTTGCCTACAGTGCCACTGGCCCCCTTTCGCTTCAAAATAAACTGTCAGGAAGATTAGCAATACCAGGCAGGCCCTCACAAATCATGGAGTGGAGGACAGGCTGTCCCAGCACGGATCCTGCAACTGAGGTCAGCCACAGAGCCCGGGCTTCCCATTTTTGCCATCAAGTTCTTTAAGCCTGTCCCTCTGGAACCCAGTGCCCACATTTGCAATGAGCCCGAGAGGCTCTTATGAGTTGGAAGCAGTCCCTCGATATTGACTTAGGGCCCTTGGGTTTCTGGAAGCACACCAAATCTGAAGTAGGAAAAAAAATCTCATCGCCAAGAAGACTTTGGGATAAAAATTGCTCTTTGGTGCGTCTACTTTTTAGCATTGAGGTTATGACAAAGATGACCTATTACTTTTGCAACAGTGACAAAATCTCAGAGGCTAGAACTTCTTGCTGTGAAATTTTAATTTTTTCCCTTTTTCTTTCTCTTCTTTTTAATTTTTAGCTTTATGGGGAGCATTGAGAAAAGTTACTGAGTTTCCATGCTGACATACTTCAGAGTTTAGAAAAGATCGACAGAAACCTAATTAAAAAATAACCCAGTTGTAAGACAAAAGTCCATACAGTTTCACACAAGGCCTTCTATGCTAAGTTTTAATTCCAATCCATTCTCTCAGCAGAAAGGGATCTTCCTTAGTTTTACAAATCTGTGGGAGCAAGGGACCCGAGGTGTCTGGGCCAACCAGGGTCACTCAGCGAAGAAAAATGCCTTTTGTGACATTCAAGTTGCATTTGTCTGGGGTTCCCACACATACTCATGGAATCTGGAAGATTAACAGTGAAAAATGACCTATTTTAACAGGTGCACACTTGTGTGTAAGTGGGATTTAGCTGAGCATGGAATTATTTTAACATGGAAATAAGTTGTGGACATTGAGAAACATCACTCATTTGACCACACAGGAATCAGACACATGGTCAACATTTGGGAGTTTCTCAAGACTTGAAACGGATGTGTTGGTTGGATTTTTCCAGAGGAAGCCACAATATCAGAGAAATAAACATGAATGCCTACAAAACATGACTGTTCAGGTTCCAATTCCTTCTTCAAAGCATGTCCCTTTTCTCCAAGGAACAGAGAGCAAAACTTTCAATTATTAAATCCGTTTTGGAAAGATCATTTCAAGTGTACAAAATAGCAACAGGTGAAGTAAATCCATGTTTCTCGGCACAGTGCCTTTCAGAGGGGTTGTGGTCCAGAGGAAAGATCACTGGCTGCGTCAGAAGACAGTGGCTCAAAAATCATGAGACACCTGACCTGGGACAAGAAGCTACATGTCACTGTGCCTTGACATTGTCACCTGTGAGTGGGGATCCTGAGTCCGTGTGCAGCCTCTACCACACGGAGCTATCGGGAGGGGCACATTAGATGGCAATGGGAAGATGTTGTGAATGGGTGAGGGCTGCCAAGGTCACTGGATCTGTCATTGCAGTGGAAGTGATTGGAACCGGGCAAACTGGTTTCTGAGCCCTGTTCCTTTTTTTGTTTTGTTTTGAGCATGTGTAGTTTTGTCTGTTTTCCCTGGAGCGGAGGCTCAGGGATGCCACATGCAGTAGGGTGGAGTGGCAGTGGTGGTATCACTGAGCCTTGGTAGTGCCTCCAGGAGAAAATAGTATTTTTTCAAGGTGACGGTCATTGTGTCCTGTGACTTGACTTTCCCTGGAATTTATTCAGGGGACTTGGATCTGGAAATCATCAAAATGATTTCAAGGTAGATGGAAGCACATTTCTTTAATGAATAGAAAATTGAAGTCTGCTTTCTCGAGATAGCTAGATGATGCCTCTTCTGTTCCTAAAATAGCCCTAAAGGTACGATTTCCATGTCTCTCCATCACGAGTTTATAGTGGAGAAGCTTGTCCACTCCCACTTCCATGGAGAAGCATGGCCCAGGACAGCTCTGAATGTAGCCCAACACAAATTTGTAAACTTCCTTAAAACCTTGGTTTTTTGTGTGATTTTTATTTTTACTTTTTGAGCTCATCAGCTATCATTAGGGCTACTGTATTTTATGTGTGGCCCAAGGCAATTCTTGTTCTTCCAGTGTGACCCAGAGAAGCCAAAAGATTGGACACCTCTGTATAAAGAAACGGACTCCTGGTCGTTTCTTTCGGAGAAACACATTGGCTGTGTGACTTTGTTCAGGTCACTTGATCTTTCTGAGGCTCAGCATCCTCATCTTTAAAAGGGGGAAATGTAACCCTGTCCTGCCTCTTGCACGGGGCTGTGTGTTTGTGTGTCTGTGTGTGTGTGTGTGTGTACATACGTATACATATGCACACACATACACAGACTCACAGGATGGGGAAATGTCCTCACTATGTGAAAAGGACTTTTTTTCTTTGTTTCTTCTATACACACACACACAGAATCTGAGACCGTGGTTAAGGTAAGGTCACCCAGAAAGATGATTGAACGTCCACATGGAAAGTTGGTTAGAGGATAGGCTTTACAAGGGAATGGCTGAGCAATATTTGCTCAGGGCTAATAATTGTGACTATTTAGTGCCTACTATCTGCCTGGCATATGGTAAACTGTGTCATCATTTAACCTTAACAACAGCCCTGGGAAGCAGGCATGTCACCATTTTGCAAATGAGGAAGCTGAGGCTCAGGGATGCCCCCTACCTTGCCCAGGGTCATGCACCAGTAAATGGCGATGGTTTGGCTCTCTGCTCTGTCTCCAGCAGAATCTGGCTTCTCGCTGCCTCATTCCTGCAGCATAGAGAACAGGGGACAGTGCATGAGTCAGAGATCCCAGCTGTTCACAAAGACTGACAAACTGGTTTCTGAGCCCTGTGCCCTTTGTTGTTTCGTTTTGAACACGTATAGTTTTTGTCTGTTTTCCCTGGATCAGTTAATAGTTCATCTTTTTTTTTTTTTTTGAGATGGAATCTAGCTCTGTCACCCAGGCTGGAGTGCAGTGGTGTGATCTCAGATCACTGCAACCTCTGCCACCCGTGTTCAAGTGATTCTCCTGCCTCAGCCTCCTGAGTAGCTGGGATTACAGGTGTCCACCACCACGCCCAGCTAATTTTTAGTGGAGATGGGTTTTCACCATGTTGGCCAGACTGGTCTCAAACTCCTGACCTCAAGTGATCTGCCTGCTCCAGCCTCCCACAGTGCTGGGATTACAGGCAAGAGCCACCACGCCTGGGCAATATTTCATCTGTTTAAGTCTGTTTTGTAATTCTCAGGCCCGCAGTGCTGTCACTGCTCAGCCTCACGGGCTGCACTGTAAATACTCCCCAGCTCCATCGCTCTTCCACAGCAGCCCCAGTTCCCAGGCTGAATTTGCCGGGCCTAAAGCACGGGGGGTGGGAAGAGGGGGCCTTCCTCAGGAGCAAAGCCCCTCAGCCTCTCAGTTCTTGCAGCAGGGGCTCCCGGGCCCTGGCTCTGGCCACCCAAGGAGGAGGCCTGCCTGGGCAGAGAAGGGGGCTCGGAGAGGTCCTTCCAGCCACCTATTTATGGTTGCCCAGGCTCCTAGGCCTGGGTCTGTCAGCCAGGGCCTGCCCATGGCCCTGGGAGGTGATGGGAGTGGGGGTAGTTTCAGTCTCTGATGAAAGCCGCTGAAACCGGCACCGAGCACACATGAAAAGGACGAAAGAGAAGGCGTAAGGCTGCCTGCCAGGTGGCAGGCGTGATGGGACTTGTCTCCCGCTTGGGGAGATGAAGACAAAAGACAGCATCATCCCCCAGAATGAGTGACGCTGCCCCTGGAGGGCTGTTCCTGAGCAGGGAACAGGGAAGAATGATGCCTTTGGCCTCCTGAGTTCTGAGCAATATCCCCTGGCTGAGTGGGCTGTTCCCATCAATATTCAGGAGTCTTTGGTGTTGAGAAACCTTGCACGATGTAAGCCGAGAGGTAGCACCATCAATTCCTGTCTAGACTAGATTTTTGGAATCCAGGCTCCCAAGATGAAAGGGTACATTATGAAGACAGGGCATAAATCTACCATGCCAACAAGACCCACATTCACCTCGGATTATTTACACCTTTCTGCCTCCCTCTGGGCATTGCCCGTCCCACTGTAGCCCACTTTCAAGTTTTGACAGGTTCACTTAATGCATCGTGACCTACAGGTAGCCGATTACATATATTTTCATTCCGAGGGGCTCTGTACCCCAGGCCAGTTTCCCCCTCCTGACTCCCTGCAGTTTTACCTTTTTACTTGGCCCTTAAAGACATCACAGATGCTAAGGAAGGGATGGGTGTTGGTCATAAGCACGCAGTGAAACCTGGCTGGGGAGGGTCACCAAGTGTGTGTTACTAACTCGATCTCCACCGCACCCTTGGTCTCATGCCCAGCACCATTGTGTGGTGGTTACTCAAGGATGTGGGAAGCCGCCGGAGCGAGGCTGCTGACGCGCCCCATTTCAGAACTGCCAACACGGGTTCCTTGGCAACCAGAGCTCACCATCTGCCCAGGCAACCAGGGAGGGCACAGAGGGCAGTGAGCCTCTGCCAGGATGGACAGTTCTCAGCATTGAAAACTAGCTGTGGGTTTGGCCAATACCGTGGAGCCAATTGTACCTCTCATTCAGCCTCAGGTCCTGCCTTGCCAGCTGTGTATGGACATCTTAACTTGGATGATCCCTGGACGCTTACAATTTAAGAGCATAAGGGTGGATCAAGTCGCTTTCTCTAAGAGGCCTCCCTTTCCCTGTCTTTGTCATGAGAAGATTGGACTGCAATAGCCTTTCGTGTGCCTGCCGGCACTGTGTGGCAGGATAGAGCGCGTGTGGGCCTTGAACACCAAAATGTCGATGTTCATATGTGGCTCTGCTGTGTGACTGCAGGCTGGCCTCTGAGCTTTTTCGCCCTCGTTTCTTTGCCTCTAAAATAGGGCTAGATAATGCCTCTTGGCCCCTGGCCCCTGTTATTACCCTCAGTTAACAACAGTGCTAATAATGACTCACACTGACTGTGGGCTTTCTGTGAGCCAGGCTGTGCTCTAAGGACTTGGTGTATGCTAACTCATCTCATTTTTTAAAAAATTATACCTTAAGTTCTAGGGTACATGTGCACAACGTGCAGGTTTGTTACATATGCACACCTGTGCCGTGTTGGTGTGCTGCACCCATCAACCCGTCAGCACCCATCAATTCGTCATGTACATCAGGTATAACTCCCAGTGCCATCCTTCCCCCCCTCCCCATAATAGGCCCTGGTGTGTGATGTTCCCCTTCCCGAGTCCAAGTGATCTCATTGCTCAATTCCCACCTATGAGTGAGAACATGCGGTGTTTGGTTTTCTGTTCTTGCGAACTCATCTCATTCGTAAGAAAATCTCTGCGGGGCAGAAATTTTCCAGTTCCACTTTCACTGAGGGTGGTCATGTGCCTTCCCAAGGCCACACAGCCAGCAAGTATTATGTCTGGGACTTGAACCCGGTAGTGAGAATTCAGCTTCTATGGTTCTATGTCCACAGTTCTCCCTCTGCACGAGGAACACTGTAAGTGTCAGGTCCATTTTATTCTCCTTTTCTCTTTCAGCTCAGCACACTCCTTAATCTGGTGTCCAAAGTAACGTCCATCTACTCTTAATGTTTTTGGAAAGCCGGCTGCAGTGGCTCATGCCTGTGATCCCAGCACTTTGGGAGGCCAAGGTAGGCTGATCACCTGAAGTCAGGAGTTCGAGACCAGCCTGGTCAACATGGTGAAACCTTGTCTCTACTAAAAATACAAAGATTAGCCAGGTGTGGTGGCGGCACCTGTAATCCCAACTACTCGGGAGGCTGAGGCAGGGGAATCGCTTGACCCCGGGAGGTCGAGGTTGCAGTGAGCCAAGATGGCACCACTACACTCCAGCCTGGGCGACAGAGCGAGACTCCCTCTAAAAAAAAAAAGTTTTAATAACTCTCCTCATCCCACACAGTCACCTGTGACTCCTGCCTTTTCTCCCAAGCCTCTTTACTTCCATATTTCTTAGTGTTCCAGTTAGAGGGAACCACCTGTGCAAATGCCCTGTGGCAAGAGAGGGTACAGAGGGAGGATGAAGAGAGGGAACAACACAGTGGCTGCCTCCAGGCGGGCTGAGCTTGATGAACCAATAGGACCCAGACCATCTGAGCTCTGAGTTCTTTCTGCATGCTAACAAAAATGAGAAACTTCTGAAGCATTTTAAGTGGAAGAGTGACATGATCCAGGCTATCTTTTAAAAACCGTTTTCATCCTGCTAGAAACCTTTCCAGGAGCCAGCAGGGCCTTCCTATTCTGAGCCAAAGTTTTTCTGCCTCATATTCAAGGCATCTGTCCAGCATCCAGTTGGGACATGTGTCTGGGTTGGGGGCAGGGTGAAGGGCTTTCCAGGTGGGTGGATGGGATATGGAGTGAAAGACCCTGTCATTCCAAGTCCACAGGCCTGAGCACCCATCTCCAATGGGCTCTTTCACTCCTAACGCACAGCCCCTCACCTGTTCTCTGCTTTCAAATGGCCCTTTGCCTCCTTCTACAGATCTCTAAACTTTATTTCTTTCCAATGAACCTTGTGAAATCCTTCTAACCCTTTCTGATGAACTCTGGCCTCTATGTTTTCAGAGATTTCTACATCCAGCTATGCTATGCTGACAAAGATGTTTCCTGAGCATCTATTAAGTGCCAGGTGCTGTGCAAGACTCTGGTGATCAGGATACCTAGCTCTGCCTGCAAGGCACTCACAGTCTAGTGTTGGGGGCAGAATCAGTCATGTAAGCAGGTGACTATGGCACACCCAGAGGAAGACGCATGGCATGGTGAAGTTCAAAGAAGGGAGAGATGCTTCCGCCGGGCGGGCAGGGGAGGGATGAAGATCAGTGTGGTCATGTCATAGCGAAGCCGGGACTGGACTCAAGCCTCATGGGCAGATGGGGACAGTCACACATTTCAGGAAGGGCACTCTAGATGTAGGCAATGGCAGGAGCCAAGGCCACAAGGCAAGGAAAGCACAGCTTTCTACAGGGCTAAGGGAGTTGATTGTATGAGGGGAGGACTCATGGATGTGGGAACATGAGAGGCAAGCCTGATGAGGTGAGGGACAGGGCCCTTCAGAGAAAAATACCACTCTGGTTTCAATCAGAGCTATCCTGGTATACTAAGCATCTGAGCTCCTACAAGGCAGGGTCTAGCCACTACTCAGCTTATAAACAGGTCAGCGCCTAGACCTGTGATCTGAACAGCGTGGATGCTCAGAGACGCTGAAAGCTCTGCCTCATGTCCCTTCTGGAGGCAGAAGAACTGGGGCTGAGGACTGGTGGTTGGGCCTGGAATGTTCATTCTCTCTGCCTTTCTTCAGGCCATTCCCTTGCTTCTTCCCATCGGTCACTTCCAAATCTCCATCTTCAAGTTCCAACTCAAAAGCTACCCTGCCCTAATGCCTTCTCAGAAACCCCGCCGGAAAGCACTGCTGCTTCTTTGGAACCTGGGAGCTTCCTTAGAACGGTCCCTTGTGTCTCCTGCACCCCTGAGCAATCCCACCCCACTCAGTATGTGTCTGTGCAGCAGCCCATCCCACCTTCCAGAGTGAAAGGTTTTTAAGCATCTCTCAGCACCTCTTCCCTTCCTGACCTCCTCCAGGACCCTAACACAGCAACCGCCCCATATTACATGCACAAGAGCGCAAGCTGCCTGAAATGGTCACCTTACAAAGAGTCCACACTCCTTCCTGAGACCCAGGAGCAGTGTGCAAGAGGTGGTGTGAGGTCATGGGTGGGGACTGGGACAGCCTCTGGCATGAACTGGGGCTGCACTTATCTGACTCTGTGCCTACTTGGCATCTGCCTGTGCCCTCAGGAAAAGCCTGTATCATGATGGCTGAGTGCTGTTAAGAGAGGGTAAAGCATGCTCTATTCACCTGACTCCCAGCACGGTCAAACCTGCAACCACTGCTCTGAATCACCCAGGAAGGCCCCACTTCCACCTTGTTTTTTTGACCTCTCCTTCGCGTGCATTCAAAGCACCAGGAGCAAGGCCGGGCGTGGTGTCTCACACCTATAATCCCAGCACTTTGGGAGGCTGAGGCGGCCGGATCATAAGGTCAGGAGTTCGAGACCAGCCTGGCCAACATGGTGAAACCCCATCTCTACTAAAACACAAAAAATTAGCCGGGCATGGTGGTGCATGCCTGTAGTCCCAACTACTCGGGAGGCTGAGGCAGGGGAATCACTTTTGGACCCAGGAGACAGAGGTTGCAGTGAACTGAGATCATGCCACTGCACTCCAGCCTGGGTGACAGAGCGAGACTCCATCTCAAAAAAAAAAAAAAAAAAAAAAAAAGCACAGGCACCAGGAGCCAAAAAATATAGATGCCAGGGTGCTGGAAGAGTTCAGTGGGAATGTGAGCAGAGGGAACCTCTTTCTTGGTAGGATTTTGGGGTACACAGTTTTTTTCCTCTGAGGCAGATTCTCTTCACTCCAAATTGGGTGCCATGAGTCATAGGAAGGCATCTCTCTCTGATGACTTACAAACATCTCAACTCATTCTTTGCTTCTCAAAATTGGGGTGAGCTATCAAACAGCTTTATGGGGTATTCATCGAACATCTCTATGTACCCAGGGGTGTTGTTGAGGCTTTAGGGTTTACCACAGGATTACAGCCCCAGCCTACCATTCAAGCCTCAACTCCAAGTGCACCTGCCATGCTTCAGTGCCCTGGACAAGGCCTGCAGCAGCCACGTGGGGCTGCCATCTTTTCTCACTCTGCGTACAAAGTCCCACTACCAGCCAGGTTCTACTCAAGCTGTTCCCTCCACCTGGAATCCTCTTCCACCCCCATCTGCTTATTAAATTCCCATTATCCTACTTATTCTAAGGAATCCTGCCTATCCTCTCGTAAGGCCCAGCTCTAGGTTAACTGTCACCGGGAGACCATACAGTTTCTCCCAGTCAGAACTCTACTGCCCCCACCACCTCTCTCATGGCAGAGTTCTGTGTCCCTCCCCAGGCACCGTCTGGAGTCTCCAGTAAAGACTCTTTCACATACAGATGACTTTTCAGTGCTGTGAAGACAGACACCAATACCCCAGAGATGAGGAGACCTAAGTGCTGGTCTAGTCTGAACCTTGGACCCAAGGTCTTTATCTTTAGCTTGTTTTCCCATCTGCGGACGAGAGGCTTGTCCAGAGTAGGATTCCCAGTCTGGATTCTGCCTAATCCTGTCTCCTGGAGCACCTGTTCAAAATGCACCAGGTCCTCTCCCAGGCTGATGAAAGTAGACTTTCAGAGGGTAGAGCTTTCGATCTATATTTCTAAAAAGCTTCCCAGCTGGGTGCGGTGGCTCATGCCTGTAATCCAAGCACTTTGGGAGGCCAAGGCGGGCGGATCACCTGAGGTTGGGAGTTCAAGACCAGCCCAGCCAACATGGACAAACCCCATCTCTACTAAAAACACACAAAAAAAATTAGCCAGGTATGGTGGTACATGCCTGTAGTCCCAGCTACTCGGGAGGCTGAGACAGAAGAATTGTTTAAACCCGGGAGGCAGAGGTTGCGATGAGCTGAGATTGTGCCATTGCACTCCAGCCTGGGAAACAAGAGCGAAACCCCTGTCTCAAAAAAAAAAAAAAACAAACTTTGGGAGGCCGAGATGGGAGGATCACAAGGTCAGGAGATCGAGACCATCCTGGCTAACATGGTGAAACCCCGTCTCTACTAAAAAATACAAAAAACTAGCCGGGCGAGGTGGCAGGCACCTGTAGTCCCAGCTACTCGGGAGGCTGAGGCAGGAGAATGGCGTGAACCCGGGAGACAGAGCTTGCGGTGAGCTGAGATCCAGCCACCGCACTCCAGCCTGGGTGACAGAGCGAGACTCTGTCTCAAAAAAAAAAAAAAAAAAAAAAAAAAAAAAAATCTTCCCAGACAACTCATACGTAGTCTGCCTGGTGCTCCTTTCAGGACTAGGGGTAGCACCTAGAGGGTTCCTAAAATCCTACAAAAATCCTTTGGTTCCTTGAATGATCTTTTCTCTGCTTCATTTGATGCTCCCTGGAATAAACTACATCAAAAGCACCACCATGAGTACAACTCCCGTGCTTGAAGGAGAAAACCCTGGGTCGTGACTAGGTCTCACGTCTCTCAAAGGTCTACTGTGTTTTGTGGAAATTTCGGATGGTTGGAAACACATAATGATAACCAACCCATTTGTATTAGTCAGCTTGGGTTGACCTAACAAAACACCACAGACCAGGTGGCTTAAAAACCAGAAATTTGTTGCTCACAGTTCTGAAGCCTGAGATGTCCAAGATCAAGGCGCTGGTCAATTTGGTAATGAGTGAAGCCTTCCTTCCTGGCTTGCAGCCGGTGGCCTTCTTACCGTATCCCAACTGGGAAGAAAGAGAGCTCAGCTGTTGCTTCTTCACCTTGTATGGCCCCAGCCCTATGAGATTAGGGCTCCACCCTTCTGACCTCATTTAACCTTTATCACCACCTCCTCACAAGCGCTATCTCCAAAGACAGGCCCACTGGAGGTTTGGGCTTCAATGTGAGTTTTAGGGAAGCACAAACTCAGTCCGTAATAACTCTATGCCTGAGGCTTTGGAGAAAGTCAAGTCGACCTAACAGGCAAATTGGTGTCCAGATAAATTCTATTACCTATTTTCCCCGATAAGTTCTTGAGAAATAGCTGCTGCTCCCACCATCGCATGGTTGATTGAGACCTACAATTCGGGAAGGCGGTGGCTGCTTCCTCCCCATGGTGGTGCAGGCTCCATGTGGCACTCCGTGTGCCCTCCTGGGAGGCTTTTGGACAGGTTTCAGTGTGCTTCTGGCTTGTTCCTGTCTATTTCTCCAGCTGGATTTCCAACTGTTCTGCCAGTCCTATGACCACTCCCATTTCCTGCAAATGAAATGTCTTTTCTACCTGAGTCAGCTAGCATGGGTTTCTACTGCTTGCAACTCAGGCCTTGCTGACACATATATCATGCAAGGAATGATTGAAGGAGCTGCAAGTATTTCATCTGAAGCAGGGAAGTCTCCAGGAATTGCCCACTTATCTACAGATAAGTGGCTATTGTATGTAAGAGAAACAGGCTGCTTCTATGTGGCTTCAGAAGGCAATGCTGGACCCACAAGGAGAGCTTTAGGGAGAACTATTTCAACTCAACACAAGACAGAAGCTTCAGAGCTAGTCCTCCAGAACATGGTGCTGAGGGATGAAGTGAGCTTGCTCCTGTCACTGTGTAGGGGTAGTGGATGCTGGACCTTTTTGTCAAGGATGCTGTATAGAATGGGTCTGTTTTGACACATAGACCAATAGAACAGAGTAGAGATCTCAGAAATAAGACCACACATCTACAACCATCTGATCTTCAACAAACCTGACAAAGACAAACAATGGGGAAAGGATTCCCTATTTCATAAATGGTGCTGGGAAAACTGGCTAGCCATGTTCAGTAAACTGAAACTGGACCCCTTCCTTACACCTTATACAAAAATTAGCTCAGGATGGATTAAAGACTTAAATGTAAAACCCCAAAACCATAAAAACCCTAAAAGAAAATCCAGGCAGTACCATTCAGGACATAGGCATGGGCAAAGATTTTATGATGAAATTGCCAAAAGCAATTGCAAAAAAGCAAAAATTGACAAATAGCATCTAATTAAACTAAAGAGCTTCTGCACGGCAAAAGAAACTATCATCAAGAGTGAACAGGCAACCTACAGAATGAAAGAAAATTTTTGCAATCCACCCATCTGACAAAGGTCTAAGATCCAGAATCTACAAGGAACTTAAACAAATTTACAAGAGAAAAACAATAAAAAAGTGGGCCAAGGACCTGAATAGACACTTCTCAAAATAAAACATTTTCGCAGCCAACAAACATATGAAAAAAAGCTCAACATTAGATCATTAGAGAAATGCAAATCAAAACCACAATGAGGTACCATCTCATGCCAGTCAGAATGGCAATTACTAAAAAGTTAAGAAACCACAGATGCTGGCAAGGCTGTGGAGAATTAGGAACACTTTGACACTGTTGGTGGGAATGTAAATCAGTTCAACCATTGTGGAAGACAGTGTGGTGATTCCTCAAGGATCTAGAACCAAGAAATACCATTTGACCCAGCAATTCCATTACTGGGTATATACCCAAAGTAATATAAATCATTCTATTATAAAGATACATGCACACATATGTTTATTGCCATACTATTCATAATAGCAAAGACATGGAATCAACCCAAATGGCCAACAATGACAGACTGGATAAAGAAAATGTGGTACATATACACCATGGAATACTATGCAGCCATAAAAAGGAATGAGGTCACGTCCTTTGTGGGGACATGAGGCTAGAAGTGATCATTCTCAGAAAACTAACACAGGAACAGAAAACCAAACACTGCATATTCTCACTCATAAGTGGGAACTGAACAATGAGATCACATGGAGAGAGGGAGGGAACAACACACACCAGGGCCTGTGGGGAGTGGGGAGGGAAAACATCACGATAAACAGCTACTGCATGTGGAGCTTAAAACCTAGGTGATGGGTTGATGGGTGCAGCAAACCACCATGGCACATGTTTACCTATGTAACAAACCTGCACATTCTGCACATGTGTCCCAGAACTTAAAATAAAATAAAATGTTAAAAAAGAAAGGATCTGTTTCCTTGATGAAGGTGTCTCTGTTTTTAAGATGTATCTGCATTTTGAATTACATTTCAGTACAATTCACGTACAAAATCTTCCACTACAGGAAAGGAAAGGGAAGAGAAGGGAAGGGAACCATCTAATCTTTTGCTTATTAATTTTTATAGTAGCAATTTTTATGATTATGAGAAGAAACTGTGAACCATGTGTAATGGAGAAAATTTGGTTACTAGAGAAAAACACGAAGTGGAAAATAAATACCACCTATAACCTACCACACATTTTGGCAAAAGTATTTCCAGTTCAGTCTTTTTATATCAATTAGGTATGTATTTTTTGGTAACAGCTTTACTGAAATATAATTCACATACCACACAATTCACTGATTTCAATTGTACAACTCAATGGCTTTTACTACATTCACAGAGTTGTGCAACCAACCATTACTACAATACAATTTCAAATATATTCCCCACCCTCTCAAAGAAACCTCCATCCCCTTTCACTGTCACCCCTTACTTCCCTCATCTCCTCCATCTCCAGCCCCAGGAAACCAAGAATCTACTTTGGGCTTGTATGGATTCGCCTCTTCTGGATATTTCATATAAATTGAATCATATAATATGTGGGGTTTTTTGTACCCAGCTTCTTTTACTTAGTATAATATTTTCAAGGTTTATTTGTGTTGTAACATGAGTCCGCACCTCCTTTGTATTGTGAGTAATATTCCAGTGTCTGGGTATAACACAATTTTTAATCCACTCATCACTTGATAGACATCTGGGACATTTGGGTTGTTTCCACTTTTTGGCTATTATGAATAACATTACTATGAACTTTTGTGCACAGATTTTTGCATGGGTGTATGTTTTCATTTCTCTTGGTTATATACCTAGAAATAGAATAGAACGGACTTACGTGGTAACTCTATGTTTAACCTTTTGAGGAATTGCCAGACTGTTTTCCAAAGTCTCTCCACTCGTTTACATTCCCACCAGCAGCGTAAGAGAATTCTGATTTCTCCACACCCTCACCAACAATTTTTATTATTTGTCTTTTTTACGATAGCCATCTAGTGTTATATAATTTCATTGCGGTTTTTATTTGCATTTCCCTGATAGCTCATGACTCATCTTTTCATGTGTTTATTGATCATTGTATATAGTCTTTGGAGAAATAGCTTTCAGACCTTTTGCCTTTCTTTAAAAAAAAAAAAGAGAGAGAGAGAGAGGGTCTCTCTGTTGCTCAGGCTGGCGAGCAATGGCACTACCATGGCTCACAGTAACCTCAAACACCTAGGCTCAAGTGATCCTTCCGCTTTAGCCTTCAGAGTAACTGGAACTATAGGCATGCAACAACATTCCTGCCTAAAAAGAAATTGATGAGGACTCCTGGGCTCAAGCAATTCTCCCGCCTCAGCCTCCCAAAGGGCTGAGATTACAGGTATGAGCCACTGCACCCAGTCTTTTGCCCGTTTTCAGATTGTGTTCATTGTCTTTTTATTATTGAGTTTTAAGAGTTATTTATATATTCTAGATACAAACCCCTCATCAGATATATGGTTTGCAAAATTTTTCTCCCATTCTTTTGGCCGTCTTTTATACTTTCTTGGTGGTGTTCTTAGAAACACAAATATTTTTAGTATCAATGAAATCCAACTTAACTATTTTTTTCTTTTGTTGCTCATGCTTTTGGAGTCATATCTTAGAAACTATTGCCTAATGCTAGGTCATTAAGATTTATCCCATCTTTTCTTTTAGGGGTTTTCATAATTTTAGCTTTACATTTGAGTCTTTGATCCATTTTAATTTAATTTTTGTGAAAGGCGTGAGGAATGGGAAAATTGATCCCATGCTTCTCTCCTAGCTTCTGGCAGTTCTTGGCTTTCCTTGTAGATTAATCTTTGCAGTCTCTGCCTCTGGCTCCACGTGGCTCTCTCCTGTGTATGCCTCTGTGTCTTCTCTTTTTCTGTCTCCTTATCAGGATTTAAGGCCCACTCTAAACTCAGGATGATCTCATCTCACGATCTTTAACTTAATGACATCTGCAAAGACCCAACTTCCAAATAAAGTCACATCCACAGGTCCTAGCGGTTGGTACTTGGACGTATCTTTGGGGGGCACCACTCACACCTGTCCGTGGACTTCCTATGAGGATGGGTGAGGAGAAGATCTGTTACTCACTCATCGGCTCGCTCCTCCAACAGCTATGCCAAAGGTCCTAGGAGGATCCAGGGATATAATAATAAATTGGAGAGGATCCTTGCCCTGGAGAATATCACTATTTGGACGGGCTTTGGGACATAAATAACAGAAACACAAAGAAAGGGATGGTGACAGCCATGAGATTCGGAAGCTGCAGGACAAATGGAAGCAGACCAGAGAGGGAAGGGCTTTCAAAGCAGGGGCTGACATTGTCAGCAAAGGCAGGGGCTAGAGAGCAAAAATAGGTCAGGAATCCTTGCAAAGGAGTTTGGCAGGAGTGTGGGGGGTGTGGGGGAGAGAGAGAGACAAAGATAGAGAAGCAGTCACCCAGAAAACTCAGGCTCCAACTGCCATAGTTTCTTTTAGGATGTGTGAGAGTGGGCTGGGGCATTTGCAGACCACTTATTCATACCTTCAGTAGCCTCCAAAAACTGACCTGGTAGTCTAGAACTCCAGGTAGGGATCACCTTGAACTGAACCTGCAGCTAGAAGATATGGTCTGACTATGAACTCCATATACCTTCACAGGTGATGTTGTATGAACCCAGAACCAGCTGAGTTCCCCAATCCAGGCTCACGCTAAAGCCAGTTCTGATCATCTCACTTCCTTATTTGGCAAGAAAATGCCTCTGTCGGAAACCAGTTGCTGAGCTTCACGTCTTTCATGCAAATTTTGCTACAAAATCCTGTCACAACAAACAGAACTGAGCTGCTCCTTGGAGCTCCATGAATGCAGATGGCAGGACTGTCTTACTTTTTGAGGTAGCAGTCATGGCAGTTGTCATGGGGTAGTATTGCTGCTCCAGAGCCCTGTGGCCAGGGTCCTGCTGAGGGCTCCACACAGAGGGGACAGGGTGGCATGTAGACAGAAGGCTCTCACTGACTGGACCTTGGGACCCTTGAGATTCTGAGCCCAAGAGGTGACACCCCACCCCATTGGACCTTATCCACAGCCTCTCCCATGAAGAACAAAGGCTGGGGGCAAAGAGGAAAACAGATTAAGAGCGTAAAAGCTCCCTGGGTCTTCAGCCAGGAACAGCAAGTTCCATACAAATTTACACACATGTGGCAGAAGCATAACAATAAACAGAGTCTTGTTGGGCTAGCTGCGCCACCTCTGCCATGGAAGAACAGGCTCGGGAGCCAATCTCCTGGGAGGAGCCCTCTTTGGTGGAAATTTGGACACACAGGAAGAGCACACACTGGTGGGGCCTTGCTCCCTGCAGCACCATCTGGGTGAAAAGGAGGTCAGCATATGCAGTTTGGAGGCATGAAGTCACAGCATGCAACATGCAGGACTTCCCTCTCCTAAGCAACAGTTTTCCCAGGTTCAAAATAAGCAGCATGATGTCCTCTGCCCACCCATCCCCTCCTTTTCTTGTAGTGTCCCTTATCTCACTTAACAAAGTGTGGGCTCTCACCAAACCAGAAAGCCTTCCTGAAACAGGTAGAGAGAGAGCACTGCTCCCCACCCCTCACATCCTCCCTACACTTTCCCCGACCCCCTGTGCCAAGTCACATAGGGAGAGCGGTTCCCAGGGTAAGCCTCATGTGCCAAAAAGAGTCTGTGTTCTGCCTGTGGGAGGATTGAGAACCACAGTGGACTAAAGCCAGGAGACTTGGTGTCGAGTTCTAGCTCTGCCACTAACATGCTCAGTGGGTTGGAGGATGTCACTTAGTATCACCACGCCTCAGTTTTCTCTCTGTAAAACAATCCAGGATAGTAAAGTACTTCAGTGTTGCAAAGAGCCTTAGAGATTTAGTCCAGGAGTTGGCAAAATACAGTCCATTAGCCAATCTTGTTCACCACTTGTCTTTGTAAAGAAAGTTTTATTAGAACACAACCACGCCCCCCCATTTACAACCCATCTATGGCTGCTTTCATGCTACAATGGTGGCTTTGGATAGTTGAGAGAGATACTGACCATGCGGTCTACAAGCCTAAAATATTATATTTGGCTCTTTATATCAAAAGTTTGCCAACCACTGCTGTAGGCCAACATCATCATGTTAACAACACAGAAAGAGAGGCATGGGCAGATTAAGGGATTTGTCAAACTCATAGAGCACATCAGGGCAGAGGCTGGGACAGCCTGGTGCTCCCGATTTACATTGATCAAAAGTTCTCACCTGGTCTAAAGCTCTCCATCTGATTCTAGGTAGAAACTGTGTTGGGGAGAAGGCTTGTGGGGATAGAGGAGCTGGTTCCATGAAAGAAGTCTATGCAGTTGGGGCAGAACCCTGAGACGTCTGCAGCCCGGACGGTTCTGTTGAGTTCTGCGTGGGTCAGTGTGAGGCTACCACACCTCAGGGCTGCTGAGCCTTAGAGAGGAGCCAAATGGCTCTCCCGATAGGAAATGGGCCTTCAGGTTGGAATCAGATGAGAGTTGGCCTCTGAGGACATTTTAACCACAGGTCACAGCTCTTGGTAAACTTTAGTTGGCTTTTGAACCACGGGGAGACATTTTTTCTTGCCTCTTTACTTACTGGCTATTTCCTCCTTCTAGCATTTATTAATCTGACTGGTTAACCATTGAACCCAACTCAGTCTCCTCTTGTTTCAAATCTTGTTCTCCCTGTTGGCTTCAGAAAAGAGTTCACACTAAACAAACCTACTTTTCTTCTCTTTCTTTTCACAGCCAGAGCCAAGTGATAAAGGAGGTGGGGTCAGGGGTGCTATGTTTACTGTAAAAGACACACCCCAAACCTGAGCCCTGGGATGGGAGAGGGCCCTTCGAATGCAGCCCAGCCATTTTCAGAAAGAAATGTATCAGCTGCAACAGACACAAGGCAAAAGCAACTCCATTAATTGGCATGCAGGCACAATTTAGAGAAGAGATTTATATAAGCCTTAATTTTTCTGATTTCTTCATCATTGTATAAAGTATCATATTTCCTGCTTCTTAACACAATTGCTATTTGCTTTAAATCCACCAGGTAAATGGGCAGTGGCTTAGAAAAGGAGAATTATGAGAATGGAGGAGGGAAGAGAGCTGAGGCTGTGGGAAGGGAAAAGAGAAAGGGGCTGGGGCAATGTATGGGAAGAGGCTTCTGAACAGAAGGGCCTCAGAGCCTGACATCAGCCCTGTTACCACTTTCCTGTGAATTGTCAGGGTCTGCTAGAAAGTAAGCTCCATGAGGGCAGGATTTTATTTGTTCACTGCTGTATCCCCAGCACCTAGAATAGTGTCTGACATGGAGTAAGTGCTCAGATGTGTATTTGTTGAATGAACGAACACAGTCTTTCAGCAGGGAATTGAGGCCCCGCAGTGATTCATGTGTTGTCTTTGTCCAAACGTATTCAGAAGCTCCTCTTGAATTGGGACAGAAGTCACCATAAAACTTCATGAAGGACAAGAGGGACTCTCTCTCTCCTGAACCATGAAGATAGCGGCAGAAAAATCTCACCCCCAAGGGTAGTATTTCCCCTAAACACCCAGGGTGATCCAGACAGTGCCCCACACAGCCCTGTCACGGTGAGTTTCTCCCTCTCATTCAAAGGGACCATATGTATACAATGGGCATTTGCACCTTATTCTAATAATGCCTACTGGTTAGTGAACCCTATTTTGTGTCAGGCATTTCACAAATATTTTCTCATTTAGTCTTCATGGTAATGTTGCTAGGTAGGTATTATTACCCCCATTTTACCGATGAGAAAATGAGAGGTCACTGATATGGTTTGGCTGTGTCCCTGCCCAAATCTCATCTTGAATTATGGTTCCCATGATCCCCACATGTGGTGGGAGGGACCCAGTAGGAAGTAATTTAATCATGGGAGTGGTTACCTCCATTTACCTCCATGCTGTTCTCGTGATACAGAATGAGTTCTCATGAGATCTGATGGTTTTATAAGGGGCTTTTCCGCTTTTGGTTGGCATTTCTCCTTCCTGCCACCACGTAAAGGATGTGTTTGCTTTCTCTTCTGCCATGATTGTAAGTTTCCTGAGGCCTCCCCAGCCATGCTGAGCTGTGAGTTAATTAAACCTCTTTCCTTTATAACATACCCAGTCTTGGGTATGACTTTATCAGCAGTGTGAGAACAGGCTAATACAGTTACTGAATTTGCTTATGGTCACACAGAGTTCTGATCTGTCCTAGGCTTGTCTGACCCTATAGACGGGTGCTCCTTCCACCAACCACACACTCTGCCTCTAACTAGCTCTGTAGCCTTGGGCAAGTCTTCTCTTGGGCCTCAATGTTTGTGTTCTCAAATGTGGGAAGCTGAGTGATGTTGTTTAGAAAGTTTTCCACCTGTGGGTCTGTGAACAGGTGACTTCATTCCTTTGCAGGCTATAGCTTCATTTTGCTTTTGGAAGTTGAAATAACAACACCCTTTACTAAGAGTAGCTGAAAATCTTTTCTGGTCCCTCAGTTTGGTGATACTTTGAGGCACTCCACTAAGTCCCAGCTTGGCTACCTTTTATATAGTAAAGAGTAGCCCAGTTTTTAATCTTAGCCCCGGCCTCAGCGGGGCTCCCCTCACCGTCCTTGCTGCCCTGGTTGTAGGTCTTTGCAAGGGTTCCAAATTCTTTTCCATTTGTTCTGTGCAATAGTAAAAGTAAGCAGACCCCTTCCAGAAGTCTGTGCTCAGGGCAGCACGCTGACACGGCTTCCCTGTGCTCTGGGAGCTCGTTTCTTCAGAGAGCCTCTCTGGCACCGGCGAACATGTCTCCTTCTAAAGATGAGGTGGTGAGGAGAGAAGATGGAAGAGAGGCAGCTTTTGGAAGGTGAAAAGGAAGAACCCTGGGAAGACAGCAGTGTTCAAAGTGGGGCCAAGAGTTTTAATTCACTTGTTGCCCAACTGAGCAGCTAGGGGCAGTTCAGATTCTTAGCACCAGAAAGGACCCTAGTGATAATTAAATGCATAGTTTCAGGTTTTTCTAGCTGCAGAATCCAGTGTGTAAAACAGAAAAGTTCCGTTCTGGTTAAATCCAGAGGAGTGGGGTGGCAGTTGTCTTCTCCCTTCTCCCCCAACCTGTCCTGGCCCCCTAACAGGTGGTCTCCAGGGCTTCCACAGAGCACAGTTGGAAATGATTCTAATCTAACCACAACTCCTCCAATTTTCCACCCAGAGTCCTATAAAGGGAGCCATTTACCAAGCTTGATCACTGGTGGCAGCCCTGGAGCTCACATTCAGAACACAACCGCTGACTCAGTAAGCCAATAAGGTGGTTAGGAAAAGGGTCGAAGGTTGTGCTGGCCCAGGCAGGATAATGAAAAAGCATGTGCAGTTATGTCAACATCAACCTTTTTGCTTGGGCAGCCCTGAGAGCAGGCCACACTGAGAGCAAGGCAATTTGTGATGCCACTGCTTTGCCAGCTTTTGAACCTCTGAATCCATCCTCTTACCATGGCTTCCTACTCTCCCTGTGCCTCACACCTTCACCTTACTCTATCTGCCAAGAAGCCTCATCCAGTGCTCTTGTTTCTTGGTTTCCCCATTTTCTCTAAATCTATAGCTGTCTCCTAGTTCATTTCTTTTCAAATCACCCCAAACTCTGGGATCCATCTCCAACCAATCTCTAACTAATGTTCCCCAACTCTGCCACCCTCAGACAGTGACTATCTATATGCTGATGACTCAAGCCCTGCCCTTTCTCCCAAGTTTCTTTTTTCTTTTC
Source organism: Macaca thibetana thibetana (assembly GCF_024542745.1). Lineage (NCBI taxonomy): Eukaryota > Metazoa > Chordata > Mammalia > Primates > Cercopithecidae > Macaca > Macaca thibetana. The sequence continues at coordinate 4,553,603 of NC_065579.1, read as the reverse complement.
TTTTCTTTCTTTCTTTTCCTTTTTCTTTCTTTCTTTCTTTCTTTCTTTCTTTCTTTCTTTCTTTCTTTCTTTCTTTCTTTCTTTCTTTCTTTTTTTTTTTTTGAGACAGGGCCTTGCTCTGTCTCTCAGGCTGGAGAACAGTGGCATGATCATAGCTCAGTGCAGCCTCAACCTCCGGGGCTCAAGCAATCCTCCTGCCTTAACCTCCAGAGTAGCTGGGATCACAGGCACACACCATCAAACCCAGCTAAATTTTGAATTTTTTTGTAGAGACAGGGTCTCACCATGTTGCCCAAGCTGGTCTCAAACTCCTGGGTTTAGGCAGTCCTCCCACCTCAGTCTCCCAAAGTACTGGGATTACAGGTGTGAGCCACCACACCTGGCCCTTTTCTCCTATGTTTCTAATCTAAATATAACCAAATGCTGAGTGGGACCGGCCAATAGGGGAAAACAACAGGCCAGCATTCTCCAAGCCCAAAGAGGGAGGACACTAATCAAGCACAGCATATGTTTCTCAAGCCTGACTGCACATCAGAATCACTTAGAGAACTTTTATACCACTAAGAAGGCTGAGCTCCACCACAGAGCAATAAAGCCAGAGTCCATAGGGGTGGAGACCAAGCTCTGTACTTTGAAAATAAACTTTCCATTTTAATTATAATATGCATCAGATAATTACATTAAAACCTTGGCAAATTTTCACAACGTGAATATCCACATGTAACTACCACCTAGATCGAGAGGAAGGGAAAAAAAAAAAAAAGCTCTACCAGCAGCACAAAGTCCCCCTCAAGTTCCTTTAGGTCTTCTCCTTCCTCCCCAGGATAGTAACACTCTCCTGATTTCTAACACCACACATTTGTTTTGCCTCTTTTTGATATTTTTAGAAATGCAGCCATAGAGTATGTACTCTTTGTGTCTGACTTCTTTGAATCACTATTTTATTTTTAAGATTCATTCATGGACCTGGCGCAGTGGCTCATGCCTGTAATCGCAGCACTTTGGGAGGCTGAGGCAGGCAGATCACCTGAGGTCAGGAGTTCAAGACCAGCCTGGTCAACATGGCAAAACCCCATCTCTACTAAAAATACAAAAATTGGCTGGGCATGATGGCGTGCACCTATAATCCTAGCTACTCGGGAGGCAGAGGCAGGAGAATCGCTTGAACGCAGGAGGCGGAGGTTGCAGTGGGCAAAGATTGTGTCACTGTACTCCAGCCTGGACAACAGAGTGAGACTCTGTAAAAAAAAAAAAAAAAAAAAAAAAAAGTTCATTCATGTTGTTCTGGGTCGCTGTTGTTCATTTCTTGTCATTGCTGTACAGTATTCCATTGTCTGCTTGCTATGGTCTGAATGTTTGTGTCCCACCCAAATTTCATACTTTGAAATATAATCTCCAATAGTATTAAGTGGTGGGGGCTTTAGGAAGAGAATGGGTTATAAAGGCTCTCCCCCAATAAATGGAATTAGTACCCTCATAAAAGAGGCTTGAAAAATCCTATTTGTCCCTTTTGCCATGTGAGGACACAGCAATAGGGTGCCATCTATGATGAACAGACCCTTACCAGACACCAAATCTGTTGACACTTACATCTTAGACTACCTAGCCTCTAGAACCATGAGCCATAAATTCTGTTGTTTGTGAATTACCCAGTTAAGGTATTCAGCAGCCTGAACAGATTAAGACACTGACTATGCATACATGGCATATAACTATTCCATCAATACACATGGATTGTTTGCATTTTTTAGATCTTACAAATAATGTGTGTATGTGTATTTTTGTTTTGTTTGTGTTTTTGTTTTGGACATAGGATCTCTCTGTTGCCCGTACTGGAGTGCGGCGACACAATCATAGCTCATTGCAACTTTGAACTTCTAGGCTCAAGGGATCCTACCACCTCAGCCTCCCAAGTAGCTAGGACTACAGGTGCACACCACCACACCCAGCTAATTAAAAAAAAAAAAAAACTTTTGTGTGTGTGTCGAGATGGGGGTCTCACTATGATGCCCAGGCTGGTCTCAAACTCCTGGCCTCAAGCAATACTCCCGTCTTGGCTTCCCAAGGTGCTGGGATTACAGGCATGAACTAGGGCACTTGGCCAAACAGTGTGGTTTTTGAACATACCTATACATTTTTCTTGACACAGGCACGTATGTGTTTCTGTTTACTATATATACCTAGGAGTGGAATTACTAAGATAGGGAAATGTTTAGTTTTAAAGGATAACACCAGTTTCTAAAGTAGTTGTACCACAATGGAGTTCTGCAAAAGCTTCCCAGGTGATTTTAATGGGTGCCAAGAGTTGAGAATCCTGTCCAAGACTTACTAAGGGGTGGCAAAACCAGCCCCATTTTCAACCCTTACTCTGAAACATTTCCCACTATTATCAAAAGATTGGGGATGGGAACAAGGAAGGGCATCACTGGGGAGAGGTTTGTTCTCTGCCTTGTTGGGGATAAGTGTACCGGGATTTCTGTCTCTCTGCACATTGATCTCCCTTCCTCGGAACACCCCTCTTCCACTGTGTCTATGGGTGAATTCTTGGGCATTTTTCAAGGTGCAACTCAGTGTCCCCCTTTCAGAAAGTCCTTCCCTACCTTATAGGCAGAATCACCTCACCCCTGGCAAAGCGACCAGCCCACAGTGAGGTTCATTATTCCAGTGTATCCCATCCCATGGGGTCTTCACTTTGTGTGTGCATCCTCGTTTAGACCGCAGCTACCTAAACATCAGCAGGGCCATGTCCTATGTGTCTTTTATTCTTCAAACTTAGCACAGTCCCTCTATAAAAAGTGCTCAATAAATGCTTATTGTGATAGAAAATTCATAATGTGACTAAAATATGAATTAATAAATGCTTAAGATTACCAGCTGTGAAGAAAGGATTGAGTCTTGTTCTGATTATGCAGTATACAACAGACCATCCCAAATGCGGTTTTATACAACAATGGATTATCATCCTCACCAGCCTGTGGGCTGACTGGGTCCCGTTCCTATGTTGTCCCTGACTGGGGTCTGGTTACAGTCAACTGGAGGCCGGGATGGGATCATCTGAAGACTCAGCTGGGCTGGGGGGTGAAAGATGGCCTCTTCCCCCACATGGCATGGGTCCAGGTAACAATGGCTGGAAGAACTGGGGCCTGGATAGGTGGCCCTCTCCATGTGACTCATTTAAGAATCGTCACACCGTGAGAGTCTCAGACTTCTTACATGACAGTGGTTTTCCTCAAACAAGCCTTCCCGAAGACCCAGGCCACACTGCAGGGCTTCCTACGACCTGCTCAGAAATCACACGGTATCACTTCTGCAGCATGCTAGTGGCCAAAAGCAAGTCACAGAGCAGGGCAGATTCAGGAGGAGGACACTTCATAAGGACATGGACCCAGGTCCAGTGAGAAACTGACATCAGGAAAGACAAGTGAAACTTCATTACTCTAAGCATCACCGAAAGCAACACAGGGCAAAAATAAAAACATAAAATACACATGTTTAAATAAAATACCTTAAAATATGTTACTAGGGCTTAGGGCCTCAGCTGTGTATCATATGCCACATACTGTCAGGATAAACCTATAACACTTCGGGGCAAACAAACATTTGTGCGTCTCTACAGAAGGCAAGAAGCACAGAGTTTTAGAGAATGGCCCAAATCACGCCAAGGAACCCATAGGAAGCATTGCTTGTTGATGAGGCAGCACTTTCAGCATTTGTGTAGAGTCGTATGCAGGTTTTGCTTCAGGTCCCGCTTCTTGACATTTGGACAGCTACCTGCACTGAATGAAAGGTACTGGGAGTTAAAAGACAGGCCAGGAAAACAACAACTCACAGGTAAGAATGTTCGACACAGTTGTTTATAGCAAACGAGAAAGAACCTCAGTGTCCAACAGTAGAGGACTTGTTACAAGCTGTTATGCTCTTATACAGTGGAAAATTATGCATTTGATACTGCTTAATGAATTTTAATGGCAAAGTGTACAACCAACCATTAGGTGAAAAAGGAGTCAATATACAAAAGTTTGCATGAAATATTCCAATTATGTTCAAATACGTACATGCATAGAGAAAAGGCTAAAAGGTAATATATCTTAATTTCAACAGTAGATACGTCTGTCCACATCGCAGAATTATTAAAATGTTTTAACGTGTTTTACTTTGTGCTTTTTGTATTATACAAGTTCCACACAGTGAGCACATATAATTTTCATAATCAGAAAATAAAATTAGGAGTGAGATGAAGCTCCAGGGGGAAGTTGGGGCTGCGTCATGGCCCCAAGGTGCCCCCAAAAGGCTTTTATCCTGGAGCTGCTAGGGATCAATATATTATCTCTTGTAGATATGAGGCCTTATCAGCTCCTACCTTAGATCAATACTGAGTGCTTTCATGTAAGTTTCCTAACTTCTCCAGACTCTGGTTATCTACTCCATCAAACTAGGGAGCTGGACAGTAGGATTAAATCTTTAGAACTTCAGAATTTACAAGCACTTTCTCTTATCCTATTCCTCTTCACAATAGCCGGATGGCAGAATCAAGGCAAGTCTTATCACTGTTTGGCCTATAGGAAAACAAGCTCAGCAAAGTCAGGTCAGTAACCCCGGGTCACACAGATGTTAGGCAGCGGTGAGCATTCAAAACCAGGTCTTTGGGCTTTACTTCAGGGGATCTGACTGGCAAATCAGGGTTCCTTTCCTAGATCAACTATAAACTCCCATCCTGTCATAAAACTCCAGCCAAGATTTCTGCCTTCTGAGGTCACATATCCTCGGACTAATCTCTCTTTCTTGTTTCCGTATTCCAAGGATCTTAAAGGCAGCTCTAATGTCTCCTTTGAGTCATCTCCAGTTCTGTCTGCTCCTGCTCAAATGACACTGTGTGGGGGCCACACACCATTTTAGAATCCCAGAGTAAGAATTGGAAAAGATCTTTAAAGGTCATCTGTCCTCAGAAGTCCCTGTCGGTCTTTTACAGAAAGTCTCTCATCTGAAAAAGTCCCTTGACAATGCTTCTAAGGGGGTCCTTGGGCCCAGGGCCCGGATAATAAAGTGCCCTTCCCTCTACCACACGGGGGACATACACCAGGTGACCTTAATTCAAAGAGGGAATGTTTGGGGCTGCAAAGTTGGAGGCCGAGTGACTCAGGCCTTTTCACAGGGACGTTGTGCACAATGGAAAGATCTGAAAGTTCCAAAGGGAAAGAAAACCAGAAAGGCCAAGACACTCACACGCACAGAAAGCCAGCTTAGAACAAATCCAGAGGGCCAAGAAGAAACCTGTGGAAAAAATCTCTCCTAAGAGGGCTCTATTGTGTGTACTCTGGGTCAAAAGAGCCTCGCTCTGCAGAGAGGCTCTCCCACCTGCTGAGATTCTCCAGAGGAATCCTTTTGCTTCCGTCTGAGTTCGGTGAACTTCCTGCTTCCTCTACCCAGGGCAGCGAGGCCCTCTCTGTACTGATCGGCAAGGGTGACAGGGCTTGGCAGCCGTGGTGGCAGCTTGCTGGGGCACTGGCACAAAGTGACTTAGTAAATACCGCAGCTTTGATAATTTCTTGCTTCACTGGTCTCTTGGGATTCTTTCCATCTGCATTAACAAAAAAACAAGTTGGACCTCCCTCTGCCCACAAAGTCAGATGCTTTTATTTTGTGTAGGACTTAAAGAAATAGGTATCTATTTCTATACCACTTCATCGAGTAATATATACTTTTTAATAGGGGGTAAGCAAAAATTTTAAGTACCCCCTCTCCGAACCTCAATGAAAGCTTTGTTAATATAGACATTTACAAAGTAAAACTTTATTCAGTTTGAAATGGAAACACTTGATTAGAATCCCAAATGACTTGTATGCATGAAAACTATTATGCATTAAAAAAATCCTACAATGGTTTTTTTCCTCCAAATGAAATTCTTTTGTGTTAATAAATATTTCTTCATTTATGTCCAGTCTTAGGGAGCTCACAAAGAGATCTCCTGAGGTTACATCTCTTTGTTTCTGAGACTTAATGAGAGAATTTTATATAAGTTAAAGAAAGGAATTCTCGTTAGATTTATATATCAAAGTAAACCACAAACCTCAGGAGTTATTTCACCCAACTTGGCCACCCCAGCCCATCTGATGTCAGAGTCTTTCTAATGCTGTCTTGAGTCAACTGCGTGCCAGGATAGTGCCTGCTGGAAACTGGATGGAATTCTCATTTAATTATCACAACAGCCCTATGAGAGATGTGAAATCTCTGTTTTCAAATCATGAAACTAAGTTAAGAGAGCTCAAGAAATTTGTCTGCATTCACAAAGCTAAATAGGACAGTGGGACAGAAAGACTCCTAAGCCCAGGGACTTTTTAAATATTAGAATTTCTCCTTCCTATGGTCATCTAGTCACTGCTCAAACCCTCCTTACACACTGCTTTCCAGTTGGAGGCAGTTTTTGTTATTTTATAGTGTTCTTCCCTGTCCTGAGCCTTCTTGTAAAGGCTTCTTGTAAGTTCAACCACAAGCATGATTTTATACCTCAGGCAGGAGCCAGATCTAGAGGGCATTCTAGGAGGAGCAGGCTAATAACCACATACTAGGAATGTGTTGTTTGCAAGCTCCAGGTCAGAAGAAGTTGAGGCTAGCATACAAGGAAGTGTCATTCTAGGGCTGTGTCAGGCCAAGCCCACAGCTTCTATGCTGTGGATAAGGATAAGGGACGCTGAGTTTTAGGAAGTATAAGGGCTGGCTGATACACGAGGGGAAAGCAGACAGTGACCCACAACCCCCACACCACAGGCTCAGTTCACAGGAAGACAGCTCAGGAAGGAGACACAGGTTCTGATAAGACATAAGCTCCAGATCCCACCCTGCATTTTTCTGCAAGCCATTTCCTGGTTCATGGATGGCAGTGACCTGGAAATGTGGACCAAAGAGGTCATGATGCTAGAAATGCTGCCATGCCTCACTCAACTCCCCAGCCAGTTACACCCTCTGCCTCCACAGTCCTTTGTGTAGACTCCTTTACCACATAGTCTCATCATGAGCTGTTTTAATTAGTAGTCTCTCCTTTAGCCTATGCCCTTGTAGTTCAGGGGTTGGCAAACTATAACCCACAGGCAAAATCTATCCCACTGCCTGTTTTTGTAAGTCAAGTTTTATTGGAACACAGCCATGCACATTCATTTTTATATTGGCTAGGACTGCATTCTCTACAGCTTCAGAGTTGGGTAGTTGTAATAGGAACCACAAAGCCTAAACTGCTTCTCACTTGTCCCTTTATAGAAAAAGCTTGCCAACACCTGTTCTTGAGAGCAGGGACAAAGTTCTGTTCATCTTGTATTCCAACTAGGGTCTTGTATCTCCAACGTTATAGCCATACTTTTAAAATCTGTAAAAGAGCAGTGATATCTCTGTCACAGAGATACAGTGAAATATAAAAGAGATCTTAATATATTTGGAGACAGGATATGTAAAATGCCTAGCACAGTTTCTGGCATAGGACAAATACTCAATAAGTATTTAGTGAATGAAGCAGAAGGTCAATCCACTCCAAATGAAACGATGTGTGTGAGAGCACTTTGCAAACCACAAAGCTCTGTGATGCCACAGTGGGTTACTATCATTGTCGAATACAGAAATGTTCTGGAGCAAAGCCTGCTCTCCCCTCTGGCTTTCTCGACCCTGATCTTTCGGGTAAAATCTCACATACAGTCTTAATTTAAGCGAATTCATAATCCAATTTTTACACGGATCCTATCCATCCCTCTCTCTTACCCTCTCCCTCTAGGTACTGGTCCTTGGGTTAAATCTTGAGTTCCTTATACAAGAGCTACCAAACAGTGACTGCTCTGGTGGTTTTGTACTGAGTCAGCCTACCTAAGCCCAAAGGACATTTCCCAGATTTTTCCTTCTTTCTATGGCCCTCGTTATGATTGGTCACAAGAGATTTGGAAAGCAGAGCAACCATCACAACACTTGAAGGTTGGTGCAGGATTACAGGTGCCACCACAGCTCATGCACACAAACAGATATCAGCATTTATCTACTTGCTTACCTCCTTAGCACGGAGCAGCAGTCGGCTCTGCAGCTCCCCAGCTCCTGCTGAGTTTTAGCTCAGGTGTGTGTGCACCCCTATGGTAAAGAGCACATACCTCGTCGTCTTTTTTTTTTTTTTTTTTTTTTTTGAGACCAAGTCTCGCTCTGTTGCCCAGGCTGGAGTGCAGTGGCGTGATCTCGGCTCACTGCAAGCTCCGCCTCCCAGGTTCATGCCATTCCCCTGCCTCAGCCTCCTGAGTAGCTGGGACTACAGGCGCCCGCCACCATGCCTGGCTAATTTTTTGTGTTTTTAGTAGATACGGGGTTTCACCGTGTTAGCCAGGATGGTCTCGATCTCCTGACCTCGTGATCCACCCACCTCGGCCTCTCAAAGTGCTGGGATTACAGGCATGAGCCGCCACGTCTGGCCGGCACATGCCTTTTCTATAGGGTTAGTTGTGGTGAAAGACAGGGACAGGTTCCAGGTTGCCCTTGCTCTCTCCTGTATCAGGTCCAGCTTATCTTCCTGCATCCTTCTCCCACTATTGCGAGAAGTCTAATTCCTATGAGAAATTATTTCATATCACTAAGAGTGACTCTGCCTCCCTGATGAAACCATGAGCAAGAAAACCTAAAGGATAAGTTCTCTGAATTGGTTCTGGAATTGGCTCTCTGATCTGATTATATTTAAAAGCATTAATGACTTGGATGCCAGTAGTAAAGGGGACCTGGTGGTAACAAAAGAGTTAATTACATTATCACCTGTGAATACCTGTAATTAAGTGCCTATAGAAGGCGGGGCTTTGGATAACCAAGTAGTTGCTTCCATAAAGTATTTCAGCAAAAATAAGGAAGGTACAGATGTTGGTAGTTAGTTTCTAGGTTACTGAAGAACTTGGAGAAAAAAATTATGACTTTAAATTCCCAATGCAAAGACTAACTAAGGGAAATCTTTAGTTCCTGTAGCTATAGGACCAAGATTTCTGAAAATCAAACACAAGGTCTAATTTTGGGCAGAATTATGCAGACTGAAGTCACAACCTCACAGAGTATCTTATGGTAAAATTAGCACATTGATTAGGAAGAAATGTGGTCCTGAGGATTGGGGTAGAGATATATGGGCAGATTCAGATGAAGCTGGGAGTTAGAACTTGAATTTTGCTGAGCCTTTTTTGCCAGTAGAAGCAGCACTTCCTTCCTAGCTAATGAGCTCGCCTTGCCTAAAGAAACTGCAATGGCCTGTCACTGAGCCTGGACCAGAACAAATGACCAGAGGTGCCTTGTAAGAAACTACTGATTCTCCTTAAGACCTACCTACCCTCAGGCCGGGTGCAGTGGCTCACGCCTGTAATCTCAGCACTTTGGGAGGCCGAGATGGGTGGATCACGAGGTCAGGAGATGGAGACCATCCTGGCTAACACGGTGAAACCCCGACTCTACTAAAACTAAAAAACAAATTAGCCGGGCGTGGTGGCTGCCCCTGTAGTCCCAGCTACTCAGAAGGCTGAGGCAGGAGAATGGTGTGAACCCAGGAGGCGGAGCTTGCAGTGAGCCGAGATCACGCCACTGCACTCCAGCCTGGGCGACAGAGCAAGACTTCGTCAAAAAAAAAAAAAAAAAAAAAAAAAAAAAAAAAAAGACTTACCTACCCTCAATTCTTCTCATTGCTTCTAGACCTATAACTAGACTTAAGTTTCAGCAGGCTCCAGGGGTTAAAGTTTAAAGTGCAATCCATGTGAAAATGTCATATACATCAAAAGAACTACAAGATTTTTCCAATTCATAGTCACAGAAACCTGAGAAACATGTTTAGAAATGGATCTTAATGATGTTGAATCAGGGCAAGAGGAATATAATGCCGGACTAGGCCAAATATTTCAATATAGGTACACTGGAAAGAGATTCTGGATTCAGTGTATTACTCTGAGTAACTTTGAGTGATTCTAACAGTTTGTTTCGTTGACTAAAACCTAGACAAAATGGTGACTTATTCCTAGGGCAATTGAAATACTAGAACTTTCTTGATATGGAGGAAGGGACCCAAATGCTTAGGGGGACCCAAATGCTGGGGTACATTTATTATGTGAGGGCTGCTTGCCTATCACTTTCTAATTATGTCCCTAGGAGGGGCCAGAAAGCACTTCCTTCATGAAGGTATTGAGATATGGTATACAAACCAAAAGGGGAGCCCCAGTATCTGTAAAGAGCCTATGGAACCTAATAACTATAACCAGGAATGACATGGAAACACCTAATAACTATAACCAGGAATGACATGGAAACTGCTGCCACTTAAGTGGACTCCACTATTTCATGGGGATGGTGGGATGCCCAGGTATCAGAAGCCAACTGGAAGACACTCAATCACCAGAGATGAGGTAGTTACTGTAATGAACAGCAGAGCCAAAACATTAACCAGAATGGTTTGACCTGCAGAAGGCTGATCACGGTATCCCTGAAACTGAAATAGATGTGTGGCCTACTCAAGTCATACTTGATTTACATAAGTTGAAAAGTTCTGGGTCTGGTGAAAGAGGTGATGATCACAATAGAGAATCATGACATCCCTAATTAATTCTGAGACTTGAGCCGGTTCTTAGTCAAATGAAAGGAGGAGTGGATTCCTTCAGGAAGGAACCTACTACTTAACCCAAAACTTATACAATCTTTTTTCCAGCATTTCCCAAAGGAAGTTGAGGACATCTACTGATATGGATATGCATTTGGAAAGAGAAAATTACTACACCTTTTAGCAATTACTGGGTGTTGGCTCTCAATTGACACTAATTTCCGGAGACTGAAAATGCCAAAATGGCCCACAGTTAGAATAGGGGTTTATGGAGATCAGGTGATCAGTGCAGGTTTTGGCTTGAGTCTATCTCTCAGTGGGCTTGGTGTGTCCCTGAGTGTCTTGTATTTATTTTCCAAGTTCCATAATTGGTCATTTTAGGAATAGACATACCGAACAACTAGTAGAAGTGCCATATTGGTTTCCTTCTCCATGGGGTATGGTGAGAAAAGTCAAGTGAAAGCCAGTGGAACCTCCTCTACCTGCAAATCATAAACTAAAGAAACATCATCTTCCTGGGGATATTGCAGAAATTGGTGCCACCATCAAGACTTGAAAGATACAGCGATGGTGAATCCCATCACATCCCCATTCAGATTGCTTATTTGGCCCATGCCAAGATACATGGATCTTGGAGAATAACAGTGGGTTATCATAAACTTACTAGAATGGTGACTGTAATTCCAGCTGCTTTCCCAGGTTTTTTTTTTTTTTTTTTTTTTTTTGTTTTTTTTTTTTTTTCCTGAAGAAACCAATACAACCTCTAACAGTTCTTAATCTGACCAGTGCTTTGTTGCCACCCTCTGTACCTTGATAAAGACCCACCAGAAATAGTTTGCTTTCAGAGACAGCATTACACCTTCACTGTTCTACGTCAGGTCTATATTAACTCCCAGTCTACTGTCAAAATCTAATCCCTGGGATCTTGATAGCCTCTCCATCCCATAGAGTATCACACAGGCCTACTGCACTGATGATAGCATGATAATTGGTCCTGGTGGGTAGGAAATAGCAAGTACTCTGGATACCTTGGTAAGAAAAATGCAAGCAGATGGAGGAAAATGAATCCCACAAAAATTCAAGGGCCAGCTATTTTGGTGAAATGTCTATGGGTCCAGTGGTCAGAGGATGTTGATATAGTCTGTCCGACATGAAGGCGAAGTTGCAGCATCTGGCCTCTCTTACCACTAAGGAAATGGCAGAATGCCTAGTGAACCTCTGGAAGCAACTTCATTTGATCATGCTACTTCAACTCATTTATTGAGTAACCTGAAAGGCTGCCAGTTTTCAGTGCAGTCCAGAAAATGAGAAGACTTTGCAACAGATTCAGCCTACTAGGCAAGCTGCACTGCCACCTAAATGAGTCAGCACATCTAATTTTGCTAAAAGGATCTGTGACAGATAAGGAAGCTGTATAGAACTGTGCACAGGTCCCTAGAGGGGTAAGTCACCACACAGACCTTTAGGGTTTGGACAAAACTATATCTTGCTTTGCAGATAATTATTATCCCTTTAAGAAAAGCAGCTGACTTGCTACTGGGTCTGATAGAGATTGAATGCTTTGGCCTGGTGCAGTGGCTCACTCCTGTAATTCCAGCACTTTGGGAGGTTGAGGCAAATGGATCACCTGAGGTCAGGAGTTCGAGACCAGCCTGGCCAACGTGGTGAAAACCCGTCTCTACCAAAAATACAAAAAACTTAGCCAGACGTGATGACAGGCACCTGTAATCCCAGCTACTCAAGGAGGCTGAGGCAGGGGAATCACTTGAACCCGGGAGGCAGAGGTTGCAGTGAGCCAAGGTCATGCCATTGCATTCCAGTCTGGGCATCAAGAGTGAAACTCTGTCTTTAAATAATAAAAAAATGAAAAGATTGAATGCTTCCCCATGCCACCACATTACCACGTGACCCGAGCTGACCATCATGCATTGAGTCTTGTCCCTGTGAGTTCCGGCCTGTCCAGTGCTCTTTTGTTTCAACTTTTCTTTCTGCTGCCTTTTCTGCAGACCTACAGGAACTTCCAGCCACTATCAAATGCAAAGCCTTACACAGACTTCTTTACCTGCCTCCCTTTGTGGGGCCTGGTGGGTGATTTTTCTCTGATTCTTCAACTGTTCCCATCCAGATCTTCACTCCCCCGGCTTCCATCACAACTGTGATGGCCAAATGCCTATCATAAATCCTTTATTCTATATCACTCATAGTGTTTCTGCTTTCCTCATCAAACCCAAATTGGTACAACTGCTTATTATGTACATGATTACATTAAATTTTTGTAACAACTCTGCCTGGTAGATTGAATCCCCTAGTTTTATAGATGCAGAAGCTGAGAACGGAGGCAGTTTGCCCAAGGTCTTGCATTTAATCTGTGGGAGCAGGAATCAGATCCCACCCATGTCCATCTGACTCCAGAACAGCATTGTTTGGGGGGAGCATAAGGTGGTCGCCAACCTGCATCCAGCCCCACCCCTAGGCCGAATCATCTAGGTGGTTGTTTCTATGCACTTCTTGGTCAACCCAGCCAGTGAGACAATGGGACCTGCCCACTCAAGTTCTCTCCTTTCTCTGTGCCCTATTTGGTTTTTTTAAATTTAAAGCATATTTAAGTTATGAAATATTTCAAATATACAGAAGAGTCCAGAAAATAACATAGCAGACATTCTTATAGCCAACATTGAGAATTCGTGTATTTGCTTCCACTTAATTTTGTTTTCTATGAAAACAAAGATACATTTGTTTGAGCATTGTTTGCCAACAGCCACCAATATCAATGAATGAATAAATGTGATGCTCAAATGTAAATAAATACCCTATAATAACTAATAAAATAGATTTATATTTTGAGAGGAAAAGGCAAATTGCAAGTGAGTAAGAACAACAGAAATAATAGTATTCATGTACGTTTAAAAAACCACCAGACCCATACTAACACATGGTTGCAAAATCTTAAATTGTTTTTCAGAGCTATCCCCTTAGGGTTTCTATCCTCATTCAAAGCATCCTTCATTCTCTCCATCCCTGACTCCCTTTCCATCTTAAGGACTTTTCTGAAACGCCATTTTTTCTCCTTCCACTTCCACCTCTTGGCACCAGCAGCCCCACCAGTATATGTCTGCTTCTGTAACTCCATTCAGGAATTTATAATGATGTGTTGCATGGTAAAGCTTTATTCTGGGCCTTCCTGTGAAAAAGCAGTTCATTGTACTTATTTACAAATATTATAGCACTTCAGATCTGAAATTGATCCAATGGCACACCAACCTCGGATTATACATCTGGGATGCCCCCTCAAGCCTCCTTTAGTGATAAACCATAACGAAAAGTTCAGTGATACCAGGTTTTGGTGAGTATAGAGAAAGGTAAGAATTTTGGGGCCCTGCTGGTGGGAGTAGGGATTGGCGTAACTGTTGTGGAAGACTACTTACTGGTTTCTGCTAAGGATGGGGATATGCCAACCTCTTATAACCTAGTTATTCCACTTCTGGGAAAATCCTAACAGAAAAGTGCACAGCATGGATAGGAATGTTCCCAGCAGCACCATTCAAAATAGTCCCAAACTAGGAACAACAAAAATGCCCTTTGAAAGTCAAATGGATAAGTAAATGGTGGTGTGTTCTTACATTGTGGTGGTGAAAATATGCCAACAGCAGTAGCAGGGATGGTGTGGCCCCCTAACTTTGAGAGAGGGAAGCCAGACGCAAAAGAGTACATGCATACGATTCCTTTCTACGGAGGTCAAAGACAATCAGAATGACGTTTTGTTGTTTAGAGACCAGAGGTGCATACTTAGCTGGAGGGAGGGGAGAACAGCAGAGAGGCTATTGCCATAAAAGTCAAGATAAAAGTTATTTTTGGTGGGAAGGGCTATGACAGGAAGGGGAGTGAAATGCGTCCAATGCCTTGTTACTTGTCCTGGGTGGTGGCTGTGCAGATGTTTGTTTTATAACAGTTTGTTTTGCTGTAATTTATGTTTTCTAAACTTTTCTGTATGTATTCTGTATTTGAAAATCATAATCATTTTTTAAACCACCACTAATCATGGCACTCATAATTTCACAGTGAGACTGCAAAGGATACTTTGCAAAGTTTTCAAGAAATCTTAAATTCTCAAGTGCCCCTTGGGCCGTGATTTCTCCCGTGAAATTTCTATTTAGTGTCCAAGAAACAACACCTTTTTAGATCTCTTCATTTTCAAAAGAGGCATTTTTTTTTTCAAAGAAGATTTTATCACTTATCAGAATACATTGCCTGATAGAGAGTCTAAATGGGCAGCATGAGGCCCGTTCTCCTGAGTAAAGTGACGCACCAGGGCCCCCCCTTCACAGTGTACCCTGTTTCAGTCCCAAGTCCCAGACTCTTGGGAACCTTGGGAGTAACTGATACCAAAAAAAATGCTAGTCCTCTGAATACAGCGATAGCTAACAGTTTCACCCTGCAATTTGTTCATTCCCCTTTATGGAGGAGAAAATGGAGGCACAGGGTAGTTAAGGAACTACTGTCACTATCTGGGAAACAAACAGAGGCCCTCTGACTCTGGAGCCTGCGTGAGTAACCACCCAATCATCCTACCTCCCCAACTATTGTCTAAATTAGAGATCAGCACATATTGGGGGAAATCTTTAAATTCTCCCTCTCCCCATGGTCAAAAATATCATTTTTTTCTCTCCTAAGCTGTCTCTTGATTCTGTACTTTATTTTCATTTCCCCGGCTTAACATTGGCCAACTCCATCCCTCACCTGGCTTATTGCATGTTCTCTCTATATCCAACTCCTCTCTCCCCAGCCGTAGATCCTTTGATGGTTCCCCACTGTCTACCTGGTCTAGTCCTGACCCTCACCATGACCAAAGCCCTTCATGGCCTGGCCTTTCCCTTTTCTTCAAGTTTCATCTCCTACTCACCTCTTTGCATATCTACCTGCTAACAATCCCAGACTATGTACCATACCCCCATGCACCAAGGACGTTCTAACTACAGTTAGAAGTTCCTCTGCTGGCCCTTCCTCCTGTCCTCTCCTTCCTCTCTCTAATTCCATTTATCCTTCAAGACCCAGTGCAAATACCACCTTGTCTGGGGAGCGTTCTCTGAAGCCATCCAGCCTAAACCTCTCTCCTCAATCTTGCTGTATCTCCTGTAGCTTTTACAGGAGTCTGCTCAGGCTGATATTTGCCCAACTGCCCTCCCACTAGTCTAAACTCTTGAGGATAAGGACTGTGTCTTAGCTACATTTTGATCCCAAAGTCCGGCTTAAAACATCATGAGCTTTTCAGTTCATATTAAATGAGTCTGTATCACCCACCTAAGTTTCTGTCTGAGGTGAGGATTTTGACGTCACTATGATATTCTTTTGTCCTGACATCCTGCCTGGTTCCTCCTGGAGCAAGATGGCTAAAGCAGAAGTCAGATGGACAGAGTCATTTCCCGGCCAACGGGAGACAGCGGATACTGGGAACAGCATAGAGGACCATTCACTTTTGGTACAAGTCTGGCTGGAAAATCCACCTGAAACAGATTTTCCCTGCCCCAGTCTGGGACTCCAAAGACTGGTTCGCCAAGGTGAATCAGGACAAGGAGAAGTGGAAAATTCCTCCACATTTCACTGGGAAACTTGAACCAGAAATCAATGTGTCGGGCCCAGCCTGTCTCGTTTTTCCAGACGAGACTCCCTGATTCTCCAGTCTGCCCTGAGAGGTGCTGCAGCAGTAACAGCGCGAAGCTGCTCTGAAGACTTTCATGTGGCTTCCCCTGTTAGAAAATCACAGCCCCCCTCTAGAAGCCTGTAGAACACAGCCTCATTGAGAATCTGGCTTTTCTTCCAGGCAGGGCATGGGAACTATTTTTCAAGGGTAAACACATGCATAATTGCTGGAGAAACATACACGTTTAATTTCTCTGGAGCCCTTGAAGCTTTCTTCCTTAAATAAATCATTCTGCAGGATCCTGTGGCCTGAGACCTGGAAGTGGTTTTGTTTTGGCCTGGAGCCACAGCCTCCAGCGAGAGGAACTCTGTCCCATTTGGATGCCTATGTGAACGCACACGACGTGGCTTTACTCTCCCTGAAAATGGGCAGACCAGGTGCGGTTGCTAGAGTCTATCATGTAGGGCCTTTTCAAGAGCTGAGCAGGTACATGACCACCTGTCTGCCTTATACATTAAAAGGAATAGGAAACCATCATACCGAGACAGATAATGACGGCTGCAAACTTGGGCAAGGGGATTTTTGGAAGCTTTTGAGAAGCTGTGTGTTGGAGCTGACAGAGAAAGCAGAAGTCATCTTGGACAAACCCCTTTATTTACAGAGCAGGACACCAAGGTCCAGAGCGGGAAATTCTGTCACCAATGTCCCCAAAGACTGCCTGTATGAAGTCGCCTTGGAACTGGTCACAAAAACCACTTCTGGGGCTCGTCGCAGATGCAGGGTCTCTGAGGATTTCCCTAGGAACCAGAGTTTGACCCACTTCCCAAGTAGTTCTGATGTACTCTGAAGCTTGGGAAGCTGTGCTAAGTTCTCTGGACTTTCTGCTTGGACGCAGGTTGGGTCCAGCCTTCTCACAGGCCTCGGCTGTTCCTTCGTCTGCCTCTCTCTGCCTGTCCCTCCAGTTACCATCAGTCCCTCCTGAGCTTCCTCGCTTCCAGGTCACCTCTCCCTGCCAGCCTCCCTTCCAGGCCACCCATCTAAGGCTCCTGGCATTCTAAACTGCCAACATCAGAAGAGGGAACAGCACGCTCTGTTCAGGAATGTCGAGCTGGACAGGGCCCAGGAGAGGATCCAGTGCTGCCCCTCCTCCCTGCTTCCCATCCATAAAGGTTTCTTCGTCTGTTCCCCCTTGTGTATTAAGTGATGACATTGCTCATGGAAGCAATAGCGTCTGCTGTTTCTGGAAGCTGGAAGCACTGTGTGGTCTCAAGAGGGTCCTAGAAGATGCTAAAGGCTTTGGAATTTACGGACTCGCTCAAGGCTTATTATAAACCGAGTCCTTGGATGACTGAAAAAGAGTAACCATTTTGCCAAATGTCTGTGCTATGGTTTAGAGCTTTACTAAGTTCATACAACGTTATAATCAGTTCCTCCCATACGACCACCTACAGCCATCAGCCATTAATTTATGTGCATGTCTTTTTGAAATTCCTCTGTGAGTGTTACTTACTTGAAGGCAGGCTGGTTAGTCTTAAAGCAAGCAGAGAAGACAGATGGAAGCACATGGCTGTGGAATCTGGTCAACACGAGGCCACATTCCTGCCTCATCTGGTATAGTTGTTGGGCCTGGGGACCTGTCCGACTCCTCCCTACAGCCCCTGTTTTCTCACCTGAAAAGTGATTGTAATTTCTACTTCACAGATGTTATACCATCTAGCAGCACCGTGCCTGAGGCCAGCACATACAGAATGTTTCTTTTCCATTCCTTACCTTTATAAGCTGCTATTTTAGACAAATTGCTGCAAACTCTCTAGGCCCATTTCCCTGTGCTCTAACACTCTTCCTCATAGTAAGAGGACTCTTCTGGAAAGAACTCTGAGTTGTTAAAGATAGAGAAGTAATTTCATGAGGATGCAAAGGCATAAGAATGATATAATGTACTTTGGGGACATGGAGGGAGCAGGGAAGGAGGACGAGGGATCAAAGACTACTCACTGGGTACAGAGTACGCTGCTCGGGTGGTGGGTGCACCACAATCTCGGTAATCACCACGAAAGAACTTATCCATGTAATCAAAAAAACTACCTGTTCCCCAAAAACTGTTGAAATAAATGAAAATAAAAAATACAAATATAAGGCCAGATGCTGTGGCTCATGCCCATACTCCTAGCACTTTGGGAGGCCAAGGTGAGTGGATCGCTTGAGCCCAGGAGTTCCAGACCAGCCTAGGCAACATGGCAAGACTCATCTCTACAAAAATAATAAAGTAAATAAAATAAAAAGAAGGAAATGGAGCTATATGTACTGGTGGAGAAAGATGTCCAAGATAAATTGTTTTATGCAAAAAAAGCAAGTTGGAGAACAACGAATAATATAATCCTATTTTCTAAAATAAATATTTTGCTGGGGGAAAGAAAGAAAAGTAAATTCTGAGTCACTACTATTGAAACGACAGCATCTCAGATGAGGACTTGGGATTCAGTCTGTCACGGTGGCCACCTTAAGAGGAACTGGAACCAAATTACCTACGCTATACTAGACAACAGTTAAGGCTCTTCCCATTCTTACGATTCTACGATAACAAATTTAGCCTGACATTTAAGGCCCCTCATAATCCCAGTCAAGCCTGTCTTACAGACTCATCTAACATTATTCCTCTAAACTCTGTATTCCTTCCAAGCTATGTGGTTTACAGTGTCCCACCTATATCATGCCCCTTCCTGCAACCAGATTTCTGATTCTTATACTTTTCACTCTTCCTTCCCCTTTCCAATATTAGATTCCACCCATCCTTGAAGGCCCTCTTCCCTCAAGCCTGTCCTGCTTCCACAGTGGCAGTACACGCTGAAGCCTTCCATCCGCATCTCTCTTACAGTGCTTCTAGCAAACTACCTTGTATCCTGGGTACATGGAAACATGTCTTATCAGACCACATGTTACCGAACTCTCAGAGGACAGCTGCTGGGTCTCAGTTTTTCTCAGAATGCCTCTAGCACCTGGCACACAAAAATCTCTTCAGGAAACGTTTATTGAATTGAGCCAAGGAATTCCAAGAATTAATTCACATAGACTCAGTGTTTGGTTTGAGCATTTTTCTTATTCAGGGCATGCTGGCAACAAGGATCAGGTACCCTCTGGAAAAATTTCAAATGTAAAGAGGGGTTATTAAAAGGATACAAAGGTCTGTTGTTGACCTCCAAGGACAGGAAGTGAGAAAGGATGAGTCACAAAAAAACAAAAAAGGTCTCCTCTCTGTGTCCTTCAAGGGGCACCAGGGGTTCTTGTCACCCCTAACTCTTTCTGCATGTCAGCTCTCTTCTCCTCTTGGCAGACTGAACCTCTCTGGAAGGCCCTTGGTTTTCCCTCTCCCACAATTCAGGCTTGCCTATGGCTCCTGCTTTATTCTGCATGGTACTAGTTCCTGTCCTGCTGTCTCAGTTCAAGCATCCTCCTAACCTGAGTTTCTATGTCTCTTACCTCAAATTCTCTCTCTCAGAAAAAAAAAAAAAAAAGGGCGGGGCGGGGGGCAATTGGCTGGGCCAGAATTTGGCCCAAAGTCACCACTGGTCTGTGGTGACCAGAAGCGGTATGATATAACTTCCCAGGCCCCACCCTTTCAGCAAGAGGCTGGAATTTGGGGGAGGGTCGTGATGTTTCCTACTAACTGGCCAGTAGCTGTTTCATCATTTCTAAAGGAATCTAATACAACAATGTCTACAAAAAGCAGTGAAGGATACAGAGACAACAAAATGGATCCACAATGTGAGTCAGAGTGTCATTGGCTCCCAGCAGCTTCACAGGAGCCCCTTAGGTGCTGCCGAGCAGGGGTTTCTGGGGACTGGAGGAGCTGAGGGCCACTCCCAGGTTGACCCAATCTCCCTGAGAACCTTCTCTTTGCGTTTTTGTTTTCTTCCCAGGAGATGCGTGATGGGGCAGGCAAGGCTGACTAGATGGATATTTCTGGTCTGTTCTCTCAGTAGCCAACAAAGGCAATGCTGGGGTTGACAGGATGAGAGCTGGAGAGAAGGAAGAAGTGGAGAGGGAGGATGTGGATTTAAGCAGCCAGGTGTGTACCCACTAGGTCGTGCGGGGGACACTGGAAGAGGGCACTAAAGTCAGTTCCAGCAGGGTTGGGTGAGGCCTCAGGGTGATGCATGGGCACTGTTTTTGCCCTCCCTACTGGACCATTCAGCCTGAGACATGCTGTAGTCTCTCCCTTAAAAGAGTCCTCCACTGGCGCCTTAAATTCTCTCTGTCCTAGTCAGTTTGGCTGCTATAACAAACTGTCATAGATTGGATGGTTTATACACAAGAGAAACTTGTTTCTCACAGTTTGGGAGGCCGGAAGTCTGAGATCGGGATGCCAGTCTGGTCGGGTTCATTGAGGGCCTCCTTCCAGGTGCAGGCTGCAGACCTCTCATTGCAGCTATACATGGTGGAAAGACAGCCACAGAGTTCTCTGGCGTCTCATGTATGAGGACACTCATCCCATTCATGAGGGATGTATCCTCAGGACCTAATTACCTCCCAAGGCCCCCTCACCTAATAGCATCACATCGGGATTTGGAGTTCAGTGTATGAATCTGGGAGGCACACAACATTCAGTTCATAGCACTCTCTAACTACTACCGCAGTTTCCTTTTTCAGCCAACAATGATGCCCAAAGTCACATGCCCTCTGGGAGCATTATCCACAGGAACATGTGGGATTGGCTCATTGCCACAGAGATTTGGTGGGGCCCAAAGGAACTTCTAGAAACTTCAAGTTTACACATTGCTACATCTGCTTTTGTTGTCTCTGTGGACTCCCCATCGCTTCACAGGAGGCTACTGGATGCTGCTGGACGCGCATCTTGGGGGCCTGGAGGAGCTGAGTGCCACTCCCAGGTTGGCTCAGACTCAGCCCTAAGCACTGTGTAGTGATGTGCTTCCCCTGCCACACGCCATCTCACCGCACTCTCCTCCCTATCTTCTCTTCATCTCCAGGAGACACTCCCCCTTCAAGGCCCCATTTAAAATTCTCCTTTTCTGTGAAGACTTTGCTGACCTCACAGCCAGACAAACCTCTCCTTCCACTGGACTCCACATCCTCTTGCTCGTATCAAGAAAGTAGCAATTGTCAGGCTCTGCGTGGGTCTCCCTGACAAGCCTGGGCACTGCCTGGTGGCAAGAACCACACCTCATTCATCTTTATGGTGCTCGACACTTGCTAGACTCTCAGGATTGTGGGATAAAGGAAGAACTTTTTGTGGGACATTGAGCAAGACTTAATTTCTGTAAGGTGTAGCATGCTCATCTCTAAAATAGGGGCAGACATGCCTACTCAAGTCCAATGAGTCCAACAATGGGGGGAACGCCTTGCAAATCCTAAAGAACTGCAGGGATGTGTGAGGATTCGTCTCCATGCCATCACATACTTCTCAAGGACAGCCTGGCGACCTGGCCCAAGAGAAGCAGGTATAAGATCATTCTGGCCATGCATGTTTTTGTTTCCATGAGATGAAGAACTGTGTGTCAGTTTTGACTCTTACATACTGATGCCAGATGCACTCTTGCCTGTGTGAATCTCTCCTCAGTCCAGGGCAGTAACCTCACAATGGCACTGCAGATGCACATGAGTTGCCTAAACATTGCAAAAGGAAGGATAGAATTAGAGCAGTTCGTTTTCTTAGGTGTCCTGTAAAGCTCGTCTCAATACCCACCCAGAGGGCACTGGAGCGTGAAGAAATTTCCTTTCTCAAGCCCTTCATTGGCTCACTCATTCCCTCACAGCTTCAGCGCACTCCCTGGTGGAAACGAACAGGTATCCGGGTGGTGAGCGCTATGACAGGCCTCTGCAAGGTCCTCAGAGGAGTGCCGAGGAGGAACACTTAGGCCAGACTCCAGGGAGAAGCTGCCTGCCAGGGCTGACACCTGAGGAGGACACAGGGAGATTTTCCTTGCAGCGGGAACAGCTTATGCAAAACCTGGATGTGAGCGAGAACATGACGTGCTCCCAGAATAAACCGTTCAGAGTGGCTGGCGTGGAAAGGGTAAAGGGTGAGTGAGCAGAAATGCCACCAGAGCAGGAGGTCTGACCAGACCAGGGGGCCTTAGGCGCCAGGCCGAGGGTCCCCTCTAAAGGATGCCTGAAATGCCTCTGCTGCAGCTTGCCAGAGGCCTTCTAATTAACCTTTGAAGAACCGTGTGCACGCCCCTAGTCCAGTGTTCACTCGTTCATCCATTCGCTCTTCATTGGGTGCCCTGGAGCTGCAAACCTCCAGCGCACACCCAGCCCTAGCCTTGACCGGGGTGCTGAGCACGAGGAGTCCCACCCTGCGCCAGGCCTGGAGAGACGCCTTCAAGCGCAGGTCCTGCGGCTACTGACAGGGCATCAGAGCTGGGACCGAAGACCCGCCGGGAGGCTGGCGGCCCAGGTCGCTTCCCAAGCTGTCCGGGCCGGTCCCTTCCGCAGTTAATTTCCACTTTTCCTAAGGATGTGTTTGTTCAGGGGACTAGGAGCAGAGGAGCCTCCGATGGGGGACACGTGCCCCCTCGACCGCACGCGCTTTGATTCTCGCGGGGGCTGGAGGCATCTTGCGTTCTTGCGCCAGACGCTGTCTTTGGGAGGCTCCAGGCGCAGGTTCGCGTCGCGTGCGGGGAGCCCCCTGCCCACATGAAAGGCTCGCAGTCGGTCCCGGCTCCCGCCCCCAGCCCAGCAGACACACTCCGCTCCCAGCCAGGAGCCCCGGAGCCGCACAAAGGAAACGGCAAGCGAGTGAGTCACCACCACCCAGAGAGGCTCCGCTGCGGCCACAACAGGACCTTTGTGCTGCGCTCCAGGAGGACGAGGAGGGCCGGCTGGAGGGAGACAGACAGTTCAGGGCGCTGAGTAATGCGGGAGAAAGGGGAGGAATCTGCCCCGGAAGAGAGACCGACTTCTCGGCCCCCGCCAGTCGTCAAAGCCACCGTGCAGCGCGGGGACTCGCAGGCTGCTTAGAGGCGGCCTCCACCATGTCGCAGTGCTGGCCCCTTGAGGGCTGCCTCCTCCTTCGTGGGCATCTGTTTCCTCTCCGTGGTGTGAGGGGCTGGAGGCCCGGGACGTGTCTGCTCCAACTCTTTTCCTGCCATAGTCCCTGACAGCATGCAGCAGGTGCTAAATGTTTGTGCATGGATGGATGGAGGGATGGATGAACAGATGGAAGGATTCATCCCACAAACGCTGCATGTGAAGAGCTGGCCCAATGCTCTCCTTTCACAAACGGGGAAATGGAGGCCCAGACGTGGGAATGGCTTATGCCAGGTCCCACATGGACAGTGGCAGATCTAGAATTGAGGTGCCATGCTGTCAGCCTGCTGTTGGTCTGCGGAGCTACCCTATAGCTGTTGCGTGGCTCAGGGAACACCTGGGGTGAGACTGACAGGTGGAGAAGGGTCAAGGTGGTAGGAGCCCAAGCGTGGGCAAGACAGCCCTGGAGGGAGAGGCCAGCCTGGGACAGGGCTTACTGGAGAGTGAGGGAGAGAGGCCAGTGCAACAGCAGCCTAGTTCCCAGACCTCAGGGTGATGACAATCTCTTGGCCCAGATAGGTCATACGGATTACAGAAACTGGGGAAAGAACCAGCATTTGTTGAGCACTGAGTGAGTGTATGCAAGGCAGAGATATTTAATACTTTACCCAACCCCGAGGGAGGTGTTGTTCCAGACAGAGAAGGTGATTGGGAGACAGGTGCCTTCTGGAATAATCCGTTGCTGGCTCTGGCAGGGCCTCAGAGTGGTGGTAACTCTATGGGGCCGCCTTGTGACAAACACAGGTTCTTAGCCTGCAGCCCAGAAACTCCCTGTTGTTGGTGCACTCAGAGGATGTCAGCATCTCAGGGCCTACTCGAGTCAACTCACACTCAGAAAGCCTGAGGTCAGCTACCGAGATGCTGGGGTGCAGGATGATCCCCGCCTTTCCACATGTGAGAAGCTGAGGCCCATGAGCCAGCCAGGTTGCCTGGGGGCATGGAAACAGAGCCAGAGGTTTTGAGCCACACCGGGGAGCTCTGACCATCTAGGAACCTCACTGGGGGGAGGGAGGGCGATGGGCTGCCACACGCTACACAGCTGAGCTCCTGAGGACGGGCGCACCCAGGGCAGCATGCACAGAGGGCCCTGCTCTGTGGCTCCTCCTGTCCTAACTCCCATGCTGACCATAGTCATCATGCACCCTTGTTAGAACCATCTTTCAGCTCAAACCAAAGCAACGCACTATCTATTTAGACAAGCCAATACAGCCGCTCTCTGACACCACACCCAGGATGGTCTGATGAGAGGCAGATGGCCCAGAAGTCCTCAGCCTCCTCTTGACCAGATCATGGTTTAGGGCAAATGCTGTCCATGTGTGTGGCAGGGACCATTCCCTGCCTCTGGTGTTTTCTAATTCCTTAACGGAAGGTAATCTTAATTTTAAAAACGCCACCCCAGAATCTTTCGAAATTCTCCAGAGTTAAAGATGAGCTATAGCTCTTTAACTCTGGAGAATTTCGAAAGATTCTGGGGTGAAGTTTAATGGTTCATCTCAAAAGTCACATGGCTAAAAAGTGGTCTAAGACTCCAGCCCATTACATCCCACTGTGCCTCCCCTTAAGACTGTTCACAACAGGCTGGGCACGGTGGCTCACGCCTATAATCCCAGCACTTTGGGAGGCTGAGGCAGGTGGATCATCTGAGGTCAGGCGTTCGAGACCAGCCTGGCCAACGTGGTGAAACCCCATCTCTACTAAAAAACAAAAGTAGCCGGGCGTGGTGGTGCGTGCCTGTAATCCCAGCTACTTGGGAGGCTGAGGCAGGAGAAACACTTGAACCCAAGAGGTAGAGGTTGCAGTGAGCTGAAATTGCACCATTGCACTCCAGCCTGGGCAAAAAGTGGGAAAATCTGCTCAAAAAAAAAAAAAAAAAAAAAAATACCATTCACAACAACAGCAATGATACAATGATAAAGGCTAATGATTGCTGAGGATTTGCTATGTGCAAGTGCATTTTTTTCACACAATCCTCACAGTAGCACCATGAGACTATTCTCAGCCTCATTTTAAAGATGAGAGTTGAAGCGCAGAGTAGTAAAGAAACTTGCCTAAGCCAAGGTCACACAGCTATGAAGTACAAAGGCTGGATTTCAAACCAGTCTGTCTGCCTCTACCCAAGCTCTTAGCCACCTCACTCCACTTTGCAAAGCAAAGCAAGATGTCTGCAATAACTAACCCCCATAGAACCCTTGGGTCCTGCTGTCCTAGAGAAAAGTTATCTACAGCTCTGAGTGGGAGAGCAGGGAGCCGCCCACCATGGGGTTACCAAAGTCCAGAGTCCTGCCCCTGGCATTGTCAGTTGAGAGATTAGGTTTCTATCAGCCTCCCAGAGAGGAACAGGTTCAGGCAGTCTGACTTATGGTGACTCAACCCACAAGGGAATGCGCCAAACCCAATGAATCGATTCACCTGTGAGATATACTGGCCAGAAAAAAGATTGTGGTTTAGCGCCCTGGCTTCAGGGTCAGACACAGCTGGGTTTGAAACTCCATCCACCACTTCCTAGCCCCATGACTTTACATATGTTACTCACTCTTTGGACGTGAAACTGAATCTCAGTTTCAGCCTCTGGAAATGGGGAAAATGCCAATCTTGTGCAGTGTCTGTGGCTTAAACCAGATGTGTGTAAAATAGTACAATAGGAGCTCAATAAATGTCAGTCCTTAAAATTTTCATTATTTGTATTGTTCAAAACCAAGCTTATGGGGAGGCCTATGCAGGCAGATCATGAGGTCAGGAGATTGAGACCAGCCTGGCCAGCATGGTGAAACCCGGTCTCCACTAAAAATACAAAAATTAGCTGGGGGTGGTTGTGTACACCTGCAGTCCCAGCTACTTGGGAGGCTGAGACAGGAGAATTGCTTGAACCCAGGAGGTAGAGGTTGCAATGAGCTGAGATCATGCCACTTCACTCTAGCTTGGATGACAGAGCAAGACTCCATCTCAAAACAAACAAACAAACAAACAAAAAACAAGCTTGGCCACCAGATAAGATCCTCCCTGCACAGTGTGTAGGTCCCACCATAAACAAAACAAAACAAATTCCAGCTCAAAAGGCTGCTGGGAAATCCCAGATTAGAGGAAGGAGACTTATCCCTCAGCTTCTGATAGCTAAGTGAGCAGTCCACCACCCTTCCCTCCCCTCCCACCCCAGGGTATTTCTCTTTGAACCTAGGGTGCTGTTTTGGACCTGAAACCCTGGCTTCTCCTGGACAGAGCTGCTCATAATAAGTTTCCTTTACCAGTACCTCCTTCTCACTGAAGTCCTGACCTGCCACCTGAGCTTCGCAGCACCTGGTGGGTAAATTCTTGTCCCCGCCCCATGGCTCTGGTCAAAGGTACCTTCATCTGTGAGGTCTTCTCAGCACCCCCAGGCACATTTAAATTGATCACACACTGACCACGCACATGGAGTACACTCCCAGCACTGGGACACAACAGTAAAACACACAGAGGTGTTCCTCTCTTTCTCAAGCCTGAAGCTTAGTGGGGCAAGAAACAAGCAAAGAAAAAAACAAAATTTTTAGAGCTTCTGGTAATTGCAAAGACGGAACTAGCCAGTATGATGTGATAGAGAATAACTCTGGGGCAGTGCAGTGGTCAGGCAAGGCGAGGTGGCATTTATTCTGAGGCCTGAAGGACAAGCAGCAGCCAGCCTTGCCCTAAGCTGGGAACACAGGGTTCTGGAATAAGGAATAGCTTTTCCCTCCTGGGGAAAGAAAGAACTTGGCATGTTCCTCACAATAAGACCAGGTCGGAGCAGAGGGAGTGGGGAGGATAGGGGAGGAAGAGGCATGGCAGTTGGAGGGAGGCACAGGCCTTGATCCTCTGTGAACCCAGCTGGATGTGTGGTGGCGAGAATATGACTTGTTACCATTTACTGAACACCTACTATGTGCCAGGCACTTTCTATAAACTTTGTCATGTAATCCTCATTCTCCCAGCGACCCCTACCAATACACGGTGTCTCTCTTCATGCTCTTGTCTTGCCTGTTGTCATTCTCTGCAGGTTTGTTTCCCTGCCCACCCCACCCCGTTAGACTGTAAACTCCTCTGTAAGGTATCTCAGTCCCCCAGCACGTAGCACCAAAACACAGGGCTGTCATGCCTGTGGAGTTTTAGTCTTTGCTTGGTCTTGAGCAATTACAATTTGGGGGATCAATGACAGAAACTGATGCTTTCAGATAAAGTTCATAGAAACGTACTAGGCACCTGGCTATGATGCTTTAAGAAATATCTGAGTTGCACTGGTAGCACGCTTAGAAGTATTATTTAGGTCAGCTGGTTCCTTGGTACAATGCACAGGGGCTAACTTCACCCCTTTGTGTGTTAATGTCTAAAGCAGGGCGTGATAGTCCCAAACTTGCCCCCAGATAGAGAGATGTGGTCTAGAGAGGCCACAAGGACCATGCTGCGGGAAGCAGGAATGAGCCCATTCCATTCAATACACTGTCATTGGACGCCTACTATATGCGTGACTGTGTGGCAGATGTTCTATTGGACATAAAAACAAATTCAACGTCCTATGCTCTTTAGTTGGAATGTTGCAGGGCTGAGCGTGTGCCATGTTGTGATAGAGGTACAAGCAACGCAGGGATAGGGAGAAGGTGAGCCACTTTGCAGGGTCTAATTACAGGGGTTCCTGAATGCCAAGCCAAGACTTGGAAAATTAGCGGATAAATAATGGAAGAAGCGAGAATCACAAACGTGGCTTCTGTTTTTATTTTTTTAAGTACTTTTTTCTTAAAGAGGAAATTGTAAATAGTTCTGTTGTGAAAGGACCATTCAGGGAGAAAGTAAAAAGAAAACAACGGACAAAGGGTTCAGAATAATAAGAAACGAGCATGGCCAGGGGAAAGCATTTGGGGCCAGGAGTGGGAGACGATGTGGTAGTAGGGGCTTGGGGTGGCTCACTCCATCTGTCGTGTGAACAAACCTGAGGCTAAGAAAGGGAGGGGTCACAGAAACCTAGTGAGGTGCTGAGGGATAGGTGGGAGGTGGGGCAGGGCTGGGACTCTTACTGTGGACATGTCAATCAAAGCTGACCAGCCCAAGACTCTAGAAGCCAGAAACAATGAAGTTACCACTGTGAAAGGAAAAATACTAGCCTTAAGTTGGAATAGGGTTCCAGTCCAATTCCTTGCCATTGATTTACTATGTAACTTGGATCGAGTCACTTCACTCTCTGAACCTATTTCCTCCACTGAACAATGGTGATTACAACCTCCAGATTTCATGCTGTGATAGATAGCAAAGGCGTGTGAAGGCCCCTTTCACTGAATCTGAGAATCCGAGGCCTTTCTCCAGGTGTTCAGCTGGAATCAGTCTCTACTTCCTTCTTGCATATAACCATCTTATGTCCCTCCATGAGCTTAGGCAAAGGACGGGCTTTCAGCTCCATGATTCCTAAAATCCCCCAGCTCTAAACTTCAAGGTTTCTACGACAAAGTTGGATTTCGTTGGATCAAGTTAACTCAGGTCTACAGAGCACCCAAATGAAACTGTTTCATAAGGAAAATCATAGGTCTATAAATAATAGAGCAGTGTTGTGTATTTACACATACCATATTGGGTCTTGGTAGCCGGTGCAATCTATTTTGGTTGGATTTTCAAGTTACAATCTTATGGCTTAATGGCAGACAGTAATGTAAAGGGAATTATGTTACTACGGCCATTAAAAATAGGCTATATATAGCTTCCCTTCTGCAGGTCTTCTCACCATTCTCAACTTGAAATTTCCTTCACTGAATTTATCACAGCCAACTGAGATGGTTTATTTTGAAAATAGAACACAGAGAAAAGAGAGAGCACCACCCAGAAAAAGGGGCAGGATCAAAGAGGCCACCAGACCGTTTTCCAGGCTTGTCTGAAAGCCAACAGCAGCCCCTTAAGGGAACTCTGGCCTCAGGATGACAAAATAAATAGTGATCTTGCATCAGGGCTTGCTGGGCTGGCCTGGCACTTTCTGTGCAGGGAACCTTGGTTTCTAAACGAGTGAACTATGTTTGCCTTCCGCCACAGGGACTGGAATGAGTTAGACTCAGAGGTTCTCTTGCTTTTTAAATCATCAGGGATCATTTAGTTCAGGGATCTAAAATTGATACAAGATGATCTCAATGTCAAGAGTACAGTTCGTTTTTTACAACAAATGCTTCTACCTGGAGAATCTATAGCATGCTTCTGTTGGGCTGGAAGGCAATTTTGGAATAGAATACCTAGGTTTATAAAGGCATCTGAGTCCATTCAGGCTGCTTTAACAAAATACTACAAACTAGATGGCTTATGAACAACAGAAATTTATTTCTCACAGTGCTGGAGGCTGGGAAGTTCAAGGTCAAGGAGCCACAGCAAACTTGGTGTCTGGTGAGGGTCCACTCTCTGGTACACAGATGATACCTTCTAGCTGTGTCTTCACATGGTGGAAGAGGCCAGGCAGCTCTCTGGTGTCTCCTTAATAAGGGCGTTGATCCTATCCCAAAGGCGGTGGTCTAATCACCTCCCACGGGCCCCACCTCCTAATATGATCACATTGCTGATTGCGTTTCAGTACAGAATTTGGGGGGACACAAACATTCAACCCATAGCAGAATGCCATCCTCACATTAATAGAGAGGAGGAAAGGGAGAGAGAGAGAGAGAGAGAGGAACTCGCAGGAACAATTGTTGTATCTCTTTGAAGGAAGTGTGGTCTCAGTCCACAGGTCTACAAGGACTCCAGAACTCTCCAGGAATGATGTCTGCGTTTCCGCAACAAGCAGAGCCTAGCACAGCATGGTGGTTTATTTTGAAAAGCAATCCCAAGAAACAGGAGTGAGAGGCTGGGAAGAGACAACTGGAAAGAGGACAAACCAACCAAGGTAAGTTA
Source organism: Macaca thibetana thibetana (assembly GCF_024542745.1). NCBI lineage: Eukaryota > Metazoa > Chordata > Mammalia > Primates > Cercopithecidae > Macaca > Macaca thibetana. The sequence continues at coordinate 4,523,481 of NC_065579.1, read as the reverse complement.
TTGAGCTGGTCAGGCCAGTAAGAAACTGGAGCTCGATACCGCTGGGGACCCCTAGCAAGTAGTGAGGGGGGATCCCGTGGATCACAGGTCACCCCAGGGTGGTAAACCCTCCCCTACACCCAGGTTTCCACACATATCAGAATGACAAAATGAGTGTCCTCAGCATCTCACATGATGGTGGCAGAGGAGCCCTCGAGCAGAAAGTGGAAGGAGTGAGAAGCTGGGAGCTGTTGCAGCTGATGCCAGGACATGGCTGGGGAGAAGGTGGGCAGGAGGATGAAAGGCAGGCTACAAGGTACCCCATTAGTAAGAGAGACAGCAGCACTCAGCCCCATGTGAGGGTAAACTCGCCCAGTCCAGCCTGGACTCCCAGCTCAGAGATGAAGAGCTAGTCTAATCTTATTTATTTAATATTGTTAGAAGATTCTGGAAAGACAATTTTCTTAGAAAGGAGGAGAGAATGGGCAGAAAGAAAGGGAAAAAAAGAAAAGATGGAGAAAGGAAGGAAGGAAGGAACATTGCTAGAACCTTGGGCAGATGCAAATTCACTAGCTTTTTTCTTCTTTAAAAAAAAAACATGGAGTTTTCTTTTTGTAGTATTGAAAAGTGAATTTATGGCCGGGCATGGTGGCTCATACCTGTAATCCCAGCACTTTGGGAGGCCGAGGTGGGTGGATCACAAGGTCAGGAGATCGAGACCAACCTGGCTAACACGATGAAACCCCGTTTCTACTAAAAATACAAAAAATTAGCCAGGCGTGGTGGCGGGCGCCTGTAGTCCCAACTACTCGGGAGTCTGAGGCAGGAGAATGGCATGAACCTGGGAGGCAGAGCTTGCAGTGAGCCAAGACTGCACCACTGCACTCCAGCCTGGGCGACAGAGCAAGACTCCATCTCAAAACAAACAAACAACAACAACAACAAAAATAGTGACTGTATGCCTGTATTAAATTATTTAAACACTTAAAACAGAATATAGAATGAATAAATTTCTCTCCTATCCCAGATCCCACTCTCTCTCCCCAGAGGTGATTATTGCTACGAGTTTCTTGTGTATTCTTCCAGAAGTATTTGTATGCGTATTAACACATACCCATATTTCCTTTTAAAATTACAACAAAAAAGAAACACATTGTGGACCTTTTTCATTTCCTGCTCCCCCACCCCCCACTTTGAGGATTGCTTCATATAAGCTTATGTAAATCTACCTCATTGAAAAAATTCCTTTATAATACTCTGTTAGAAGTACTTGCCTAATTTATTTAACCAGTTTTCTTTCGATGGATAGGTAGCATATTTTTTTCCCATTTTTTTCTCATTGCTAACAATAACGTGTTGAATATTCTTGTTTGTTCTTTTCTGTACAGATCTCTAAGAATATTTGTAGAATACATTTCTAAGAGTGAAACTGTGAAAAAAAACTATGTACAGGTAAGCTTTTGGGAAAGATTGCCAAGTTGCTCTTCGAGGGTTCTCGCAGATTTATGCTCCTACCCCAGGGAGGAGAGCGCCTGCTGGTGTCCCCCACTTCTTCACATTTTGTGATCTTTATGAATCTAGTAGGTAAAAAGTGAACCTTAGGCCGAGCATGGTGGCTCAAACCTGTAATCCCAGCACTCTGGGAGGCCAAGGCAGGAGGATTGCTTAAGGCTGGGAATTTGAGACCAACCTGGGCAACATAGTGAAACCCATCTCTACAAAAAAAAAAAAAAAAATTAGTCTGGTGTGGTAGAATGTTCCTATAGTTGTAGCCACTCAGGAGGCTGAGGCAGGAGGATCCCTTGAGCCCAGAAGCTTGAGGTGCCATGAGCCATGATCATGCCACCGCACCTCAGCCTGGCAATGGAGCGAGACTTTGTCTCAAAGAAAAAAAGTGAACATTATTATTTTAATGTATGTCTACTTAATTATGAGTGATTGTCAACGTTTTATCATGTATTTATAAGCCAACTGTTTTTCACTTTCTGAGACTGCCTGTCTCAGAGCCAAGACAACAGATAAACACAACGTTCTGTGTGTAGACTGTGCCTGTGTGCATCACGATTCATCTAAAAATCACCACTGAAACCTGCAGCAGGCAGCTGTGCCAGACCACAGGTGATGACAGGGGGCAAACATGATTCAGCCTCCGCCTGCAGCATCTACAGTCAGAGAAGGAGGCCTCCAGTAACCCAGTGATTAAAATAATGCATTTAAGTGCCACAAGGGGAACTAAGAGCGCTACCCAGCAGGGGTGAGTCACCTGGCCTGGGGAGTCCAGGAGACAGCTTTGAGGAAGTCCTCTGTCCCCTGAGACTGGGAGGGGGATCTCAAAGTTACAAAGCAAAGGGGCTGGGGCAGAGAGCATTGCCAGTAGGAGGCAGGAAGACTGCTGAGGGGACAGACAGAGGGTGAGTTGTGGGGTAGGGGTGGAGCAGAGGAATGAGAAGAGGGGAGTGATGAGCCCATCCAGTCTGCCAAGGACTAAGGAGAATTCCAGACTTCAGCGCTAAAATCAGGGAAGGCCCTTGCTAACCTGGCAAAGCGAGTCCCACATAAAGCTGCTTATCAACCCTGCTGAGGATTTCAGACTATCTTAAAGGGCATAGTGACCAATCGGAGCTTTCAGTAGGGAAGTGATGCATACGGAGTTACGTTTTCCGAAGGTCAGCGTGGTAGAGTCTGACATGGACTGGGCAAGGGGGCAGCGTGGCAAGGCTGGAGGTGGAGAGACCAGCTGGGTGGCAGTTTGCAGTAATAGCAGCGAGAGAGGATGGTGCCTGGAAACAGCGATATTGGCAATGGAGACAAAGATCAGCTTGATTTAGGGGCTGGCCTCTGTGAGTGCTGCTGTTCTCCGAGGGGAGTAGGAGGACCCTGTCAGGGGAGGAGTGGTGTCAGAGGAGGGAGCTGATGAGTTGAGAATCCACCCTGTGGACAGGGACGACCTGAGAGATAGCCAAGTCATCATGTGCAAGAGGCCGTTTGATATCTGGATCCGCAGTTCAGAAGAGAAGATCTGGTGGAGATAAAATTTGGGGCAACGTCACCTTTAAAATGCGAACTGAAGCCCCATTGGCGTAGATAAGAACACCCAAGGGGATCCAGGAAAGTCTGATTCAGGGCTGCAAAGATAATATCATTAATTAAAAATAAAAACTGCATTTACGAAAGTACAACAAAGTTTGGTTTAGAATAACAACTTAGAAATTATTTAGTAGGTGGTCTTTTATGAACGTGTATTTTCACAGACACGTAACTGTGCTGTAGTGTGTGTGGGGGAAGGGGTCGGAGGTTGATCACAAGGTCTCTGAGGTACCTTCAGACCACAGGCTCTGGGCAGGTAGTTTGTCCTTTCTGTCTGCACAGGCCCGCAGTGTCAGGAGGGAAATTCTGAGGCCTGAGGCCTCAGACCCAAGGTCACATGACTGATCCAAGAAGAGAACTCAGGTTGTAGAACCATAGTCACTTGAGGTCAGGAGTTCGAGACCAGCCTGGCCAACATCTCTACTAAAATACATGTCTCTACTAAAAATACAAAACGAGTAGCCAGACATGGTGGTGGGCACCTGTAGTCCCAGCAATTCAGGAGGCTGAGGCAGGAGAATCACTTGAACCCAGGAGACACAGGTTGCAGTGAGCTGAGATTACGCCACTGCACTCCAGCCTGGGCAACAGAGCAAGACTCTATCTCAAAAAATAACAAGCAAACAAACAAACAAAAGAACTGGGAGGGATCCTGGTGCTCTGTGAACAAGACTAATAGCCTCATTTTTCAGTGAAAGTGTGGTGGTTGCTGTGAGAGTGAGCAGATACTGCCGTAGATCCCAGAGACCAGCAAGGCTGAATAAGCTGAACAGGGCATGGGGAAAGGCCACAGGCCTGCACACCAATGGCCACACCTGTTCACTCCCTGCAGGTGAGTTTCTGCACATCCACTGTAGCCACACATCACTCAGCAGCTCCACACACTGCTCACCTCACAAAGGACGCACCTGAGGCTGGGCAGCATGGTACCCGATAAGGGAAGGCTAGGCTGATTTTACTCCGCCCAAAGGGAAAGAGGGCTCTGCCATTCTCTGATATGAGGAAGGCTTGCACAGCAAAGAATGGCAGAGCCTTCTTTCCTGTTAGGTGGAGTAAAATCAGCTCCTTCAGCTTTTCTGAGTAGTTTCACACAGTATCCCACTGATGGAGATGAAGATCGTATCCAATGTTCCATAGCTAATATATGGTCAAGATGAGAGTTGAATCAGATTTTTCTCATTTATTTCATCATCCATTTAACAATTACCATTACCTGGGCATCTACTAAGTGCCTTGTGCTCTGTGAGGCTCAGGACACAAAGCAGAGTGGAACTCTCAGCCACCCTGCAGATCACTGAAACACCTTCCTCTTTCTGCTCAGGCAGGACACTCATGCCGGGCCACCCTTCCTGAGGACACCTTCCTTCCCTTGCCTGGACAGCAGCATCCCGCCCTGGGCCACCCGCTATGTGGATGCCCTCCCCACTTCCCCAGGGCACTGAGTCCAAGCGCAAGGTGCGCCTGCAATAGACACTCCTCACTCCTCTAGTTCTGCCATCCAGCCCTGTGCCATCCTTCTGTGCAGACCCCTCCTCACCCCACTGAGGGTCTGAGTCTCCATGCCAGGACACCCTCCCTGGCCAGGACCTGCTTCTGACCCTGCTTTGGTCTCCGACACATGCTGGGCTGCCCCCTCCTATGTTGGCACCCTCCTCACTCCACATGGGCCGCAACCTCACACTGGACCACCCGCCTCTTATGTGAGCCTCTATCTCACCCCAGTGGACTCCACCCTCCTGCTCTGGGCACTCTACTTCCTGCTCCCCACTCAGCTGTGGAGGCTTGCCTTGTTCTGCCTTACCTAATGGCTTCTGAACAGAATTTTCTGGTAGGGAGAGGAAGAAGCAGCGAGCTGGTTCTCTTGGCCTGTTCCTGGATCCCATCCTTCTCTTTTGTTCCCGGCTCCTCCATTCTCTAGGAATCTCAATCTCTTCTGGCATTGCTGAGTTCTCCAGGTAGGTGAGGTTTTTGCTGGCTTTCCACGGGGCTCCCCTGCCTCCTACCCCATTCCTGTGCCATCTCTGATGGCCTGGAGCTCTCTAAGGGTCAGAGCCATGTGGGTTCTGCGGGAAACTCTGGAAGAATGCCTCTGCTCAACACCTTACTTCGTCACAGTTGGCCAGAGAATTCCCCAATCAGTGTGTTGCCTGGGCGCCATGTTTCACGGAGTTTGATGGCAGCTTTTACAGGGTGTCTGCAGCAGCTCTGCTCTTACTCTCCTCCTTCCCTCCACAATCTGGGCTGGGAGACACACCTGACTGGCAGACAGCACCGTGCATGTGAGATTTCATCCCATGTCCCAGCTTAGGCCTTGTACTGACCGATTCAAGCCTGTAGTGCCCTCATTCCTGTCCTCTTGAAATAATGAATCTCCCCGGCTCTCATACAAACAAACTTCCAGTTGCCCACCACCACCCATTCTACACCTTTTAAAAGCCCACTTGTGGGCACAGCTTGGGCTCACCCTGGACCTCCTTCAACTACCTGGCTGAGCATGCTTCTCTTACACTGTTCTCCTTCCCCTCAATGCGCCCCGTGTGCCAAAGCAGGGTCCATGTTTTGTTACCCACCCATTGACTAAGACCTCTGTGATACGGAGGGCAGAGGAGCTGTGAGCTTCCATGGCAGAGGGGGGCAAGGGCCCATCTGCTAGAACTCAGGTCCATGTGCAACCCCCAAAGCACTCTGGAATGCCTTTTCCTTCCATTTCTCTTAGCTTTTAGCCAGTCAGGAGGAAATGAGAATTTTTTTCCCCCATTTTATGATGAGTTAAGGAAGAATTAGGTAAAGGAACATTTAAGCTACCTACTGCTGGGAAACTCGTCTATGGTGAGAGATTTTTCAGACCTGGGTGTGTCACCAGGAGAGGCTAGGAAACCTCATCACTGAATATAAAACAGGGACCAGACCAGGTCTTGGAGACACTGTCATTGATCCAGATAACCCCACTCTGCTTTTTCACTTGCCATCCTTTTAAATTCCCAAATCCTAACTCAAATGTGTAGGCTGTCTTTCAAAGAGCAATGACAAGAGAAAGGTATGCACCCTGTGTATGAGAGGGGAGGGGAGGTTTCTGCAGCAGAAGGAACAAGGTGAGGAGCAAGTAACACTGATAGAAATAGAAAGAGCATGACTCAGCTGGGCGCGGTGGCTCACGCCTGTAATCCCAGCACCTCGGGAGGCCAAGGTGGGCGGATCACCTGAGGTCAGGAGTTCAAGACCAGCCTGGCCAACATGGCAAAACCCCATCTCTACTAAAAATACATAAATTAGCTAGGCGTGGTGGCAGGCACTTCTAATCCCAGCTACTCAGGAGGCTGAGGGGGAGGACTGCTTGAATCCAGGAGGCAGAGGTTGCAGTGAGCCGAGATTGTGCCACTGCACTCCAGCCCAGGCAACAGAGCGAGACTCCTTCTCCAAAAAAAAAAAAAAAAAAAAGTATAATAATAATAATAAAAAAACGAAAGAAAAAGAGCATAACTCGACAGCCTCGGCATCAGGCAGACATCAGTCCCGTGTTAAGGACCCTTGGGCCTTCCTAGGGGTCCCAGAGAGTGACTCACCCCGACCAGGGGCAATCCTATTCTCAGCTCCAACAGTGTGCTTCTGACCCATGAGTACCCCTACCACACTAGGCACTGAAGTCCTGGCCCGTGAGAACAGGAAAGAGGAGAAGCGGAGGCATCATATGCACTCAGGCATCATTCTGTGGGGTATACCAAAGTCTTTGCAGATTCTTGGACAGAATAGCAAGCAGGCAGAGGAGCACAAACACATTATACCGGATGCCCTGTGTACCATCTTGCTCTTGTGGCATCACTGTCCAAGCCCGTCCAGTGGTGCTAGCCGACCGAGCTTTCTGCAATGATGGACATGTTCTAGAGTTGAGCTGTCCAGCAGGGTGGCCATGAGCCATCCGTGACTATAGAGCACCTGAAATGAAGCTAGTGTGGTTTTCTTTAGTTCTAAGTAATTTATATTTACATATATACAGCCACATGTAGCCAATGACTACCGGATTGGGCAGCACAGCCTTGGATGATGCCCGGCTCCTCCGGGCACCATCATCTCACTCAGGCATTATCAGTAATGGCCTAAATTCCTTGGGGTGACAAAAGCAAGGTTTGTCTGGGAGTATGAAAAGACGCTTCTCTCCCTTGTTTCATGCTTTCTTACAGCGTCTCAGAAAGGGCAGCTTCTGCCATTACTTTTTTTTTTTTTTTTTTTAACTACCTCTGTGTTTACAGCTTTCTGCTTTCCACTGAGCCTGTGAGTCCAGCAGGGACTGGGGTTGGGATGCAGTTTTCAGAGACCTGTGACCTCAGCTTTGTTACTGGATAGACTCCTCAGCCCTGGATCAGCCACCGCCATCTTCCAGGAAGCCTCTCAACTCTCTGCTATTACCCTTCTCCAAGACCTGCAAACCAGACTCTGTCTTCGAGACGATTACAGACCCTTGAGAAGATACAGAAATTGTCTGCTCGGCCCAAGTCAAAATAAAATGACTGAACAGGCCAGGGCAGCACAGACGAGAGAGCAATTTCCTCTGGGGCAGTTGTCCTCAAAGTGTAGTCACTGTGCAAGCAGCAGCAGAGTCAGCTGGGAACTTGTGGGACATACAAATCCTGGAGCCCCACCCAGACTACTGAACCAGAAATTCCTGGGGTGGAGCCGGCAATCTGTGTTTTAACAAGCCCTCCTCATTCTGATGTCCTCTAAAGTGTGAGAACCACAGCTCCAGAAGACTGCAGGGCAGTGGCGGGTGGGAGAGAGGGAATAGGCCTGACTTCTCAGAAGAGTCCTGAAGAATTTGCCCTTGAGTCTGCAGAGAAGTTCACCAGGCAGACAAAGAAAGAAAGGGCAAGCCCGGGCATACGCACAAGAACCATCTGAGCTCTGCATACCTTCTGATATATGTTTAATCATCTTGGAATAGTAATCGATTTGATATTATGTTGTTTAGAGTAAGAGGCAATGTATTCTTGGAAGAGTTAAAACTGTTTTCTGTTTTTAAAAAAGTTATCAGTTGAACTTAATTTTGTGTTCTAAATGTAACTAAGGATTATTTTTATACAAATTTTTGGAAGCTTACTAAATGTATCTGATAAACTTGTTAACAGTAGGTAGTTAGGCAGACATAGCAGGGCAGACCCCCACCCCCACCCCAGGAATGTCAGACAACCATCAGGGGATGGTCAGGAAGTTGTTCCACTGCTCCCTAAAATAATAATTGATTGCAGCCGGCACCAGGGAAAGGCAGTCTCCTAATAGACAGAAAACACCTGAACCTTGTGGGCAGCAGCCTCCCGATAAGATCTCAGGAGTCAGGCGAGTGAGCTCAAGCATGTGCACTAAGAGGTAAAATGGCGGAGTTTAACTGGTGTGTGACCTTCCTCCAGGAGCCCTAGACTGGTAAGGGGAAAATGCCTCCAGTGAGCCTGCACACGACCTCAGTAAACACCGCATGCGCAGCCCCTCCCAAGGGCTGACAGGTCACTGCACATGCAGACAGTCCACCCCAAGAGAAGGATCAGGGGAGAACAGACATACCCCACTGGAAGCAGGCCAAAGTCTACAACCCTAAGTCAAAAGTCAAACAGCACACTTGAATCTCTCCAGTCACTCACTTGGCCCTCTTCCAACTGTATTTTACTTCCTTCTATCCCTGCTCTAAAACTTTTTAGTAAACTTCCACTCCTGCTCTAAAACTTGCCTTGGTCTTACTACGTCTTATGTCCCCTGGTCGAATTCTTTCTTCTAAGGAATCAAGAATTGAGGCTGCTACAGACCCATATCGATTCACTGCTGCTCACAGACTCATCCAACCTCTTTCCTTGATTCCTTTAAAGAAAGCATATAGCTTTTAACCGAAACTTCCACTCAAAGAAGTCAAAGATGGATAGCTAAGATACTGCTTGTTTAATAATCCTCATCTCTTGGACATTTATTTTCTCTATTAAACTTATTTCTCCTGCGATTCACCCACCTTCCCTCTTCCTCCCACCCCACATACACTTCCTGGCTTCGAAAAGGAAAGCAGATAGGCAAACTGGTTAAAATTGCACTAAGTTAAGGATGAAACTCTAAGCAAGAGACTTTCCTCCTTAAGCATGCTGTCTTGCATGAATGCTACTCTGAAATTTCATTATTTAGTGAAGAATCCACAGGTGTATGGTCAGACAAATAAAGGTTCAAGTCCTAGCTCTCTGCCTCTTGCTAGCTAGTCATTAAACTCCCTGTCCGCATTTCCTTGTTTCCTTGGCTGTAGCATGGGGCTAAGGATATGTGGTAGGGGTTCAATGAAACCATAATGTATAAAATAGCTGGCACTTAATAAACACTTACTAAGTGTTTGTTTCTACCTTTTCTTCCTTCTTCCAAGGTAATAGTGGTACATGACGAGCCCAGGCTCTGATCTAAAATAACCTGACAGCTGGATTTAAATCCAGTCTGCCACTTAATGGCCATGTGACCTTGGGTAAATTATTGAAATTATTCTCTACATCTCAGGTTCCTCATCCTTAGACTGGAGATGGCAAAAATAGCACCTGTCACATGCTGTTGTTGTGAGGATTAGTGATCTTGGTACCTGCAAAGTGCACAAAAGAGCTCCTGCAACATAGTAAGCCCTCAATATAAGTTGGCTAGTGTTATTGAGATTGTTATGGTTTTCAGTTTCCAACTCCCGTGAACAAGCAAGGTTGACAGAGACGTGACTTACAGATAAGTAAGATAGATAATCCCATGCACTGAGACTTTCAGAGCCTCGATCAACTTCTTAGCATCACATAATTGTTTCCATGAAATAAAGACTTTTGTTCCTACAGGACATCTTTCTCATTCTTGATTTTTAAAAATTATGCTCTGATAGGTTTTCATGATTTACTGGCACATGACGGTCATTTCACTGCCACCAATTCTATGAAAAGATTTAGAGAAAATATTGTTTAGGAAAAGGAACCAGTTGGAGCAATTGATTGATTCTCCAACTTTGTTGCATAAAAGATTTAGAATGACAGAGCCAAGGCGTCTAAATTTACACTAGTCCAGTATTTTCCCTTTAGATTTTCATCCCCAATCCCCCAATAAACTGACTCGGTCAAGTCACTGAATTAAATAAACCTAACTTTATTCAAGTGGTTTTGTGGGGATAGATACGGTTCTGAACGAAATCCTACCTTGAGACTGGGGCATGGGATATTTTGACAGAGAATTGCAGCGGGTTAAGTACATTCTTATTTAGAGAATCTTGTATTACGATTTTTCTTACAACTGACTTACCTGATTTCACTTGGAAGTGAAATCTAAGAAGTTCTCTGCAGAAGCAAATATTTTCCACGCGTTAGATTTGCTCCCAGGAATAGAAAGACTCCAAGCGTTTCAGCTTGGAACTGCAAGCCTTCTTGTCCATGTTTTATTACTTAATCCTAACCTTGCTTTTCCTCCCTCCCAACAAGCATGTTCCTTAAGCATGGCTTGCTGATTTCTTACCTCTTAATGGGGGTGCAGATATTCCCCCTTCCAGGCCTACCCACTCCTGCAGAACCCTTGCCGGGATAAACCCGCCTGCCCACAACAGCTCACCCCATGGGTCTGCTCAGCACTGTCAGCTGCAGTTTTGATTTACTTACCTATAATATCCACAAAAGGTCTTGCTGATTTTTTCAGAACAGAATTCAGTGGTTCTCAACTCTGCCTGCATATTAGAATAACCTGGGAGGCTCTGAGTCAATGTGGAGACCAGATTCCACCACCACACCAATTGATTCAGATTCTCCAAGGGTGGGACCCAGGTATCTGTACTTTTCAAAAGCTCTCAAAGTGTAGCTGGGGCCAAGACCCACTTTTCAAAATGAGTGAAGCCTAAGAGCAGCTTAGGGACTCACAGGTGGTCCCGGGGTGTGTGAGGAGCCTGAAGAGGGAGTTGCAGAGACACCATGCCAATGCGAGTTCCAGCCACGGCTCCTTAGCACAGTGTGCTGAAAAGAAAGCCTCTTACATTACATCATCTGACCTGAAAATTCCAGACATGTGTCCTGCCTTTTTATGAAAAAAAAAAATGTATCATGGATAAAATGTACCACTTTAGAGTTGAACACTGAGAACACATGGACACAGGGAGGGGAACAATACACACTGGGGCCTATCGGGGGATTGGGGGTCAAGGGGAGGGAGAGCATTAGAACAAATACCTAATGCAGTGGGGCTTAAAGCCTAGATGACGAGTTGATAGGTGTGGCAAACCATCATGGCACATGTATACCTGCATAACAAACCTGCACGTTCTGCAGTGTATCCCGGAACTTAAAATTATATAAAATATAATATATATTATATATATACTATATATATATTATATATATATACCGCTTTAGCCATCTGAAGTATAGAGTTCAGTGGGATTAAGTACATTCACATTGTTGTACAACCATCACCACCATCCATCTCCTGAATTCTTTCATCTTCCCAGACTGAAACTCTGCACCCAGGAAACTCATTCCTCCTCCCTTTGGTTCATGAATTTGACTTTTTGTCTCTATGACTTTGACAAGTCTAGGTATCTTGTGGATACCTAGTGGAAGCATACGATATTTTCCCTTTTGTGCCTTACTTATGTCACTTAAGATAATGTTTTCAAGGTTCCTCCATGGTAGAACATGTGGTGGAATTTAATTCCTTTTTAAGTCTGAGTCATGTTGCATTGTATTGTACCAAATTTGTTTATCCATTTTTCTGTCAATAGTCATTGGGGTTGTTTCTAACTTTTGGTTGTTGTGAATAATGCTACTTTGAACACTGGTATCCAAATATCTGATCGAGTCCTTGCTTTCGATTCTTTTTGGTATGTACTAACCTCTTTTAACTCTGCAAGATCGCCCAGGACTTCTCCTCTAGAGAATGAAGAAATAAGAATTCAAGTCTACCAAGAGTTAAGATATTCTGTAGATCGAATGGTATATGGAAAGCAGGCAGGTTGCAAATGGGCATTGGTGGAAATTTTTTCTTAGTGAAGTATAGGTAAAAAGAATCAGGAAAGCAACTTCAGCTAAAAATAGAGAAGAGGTTCTTGGTCATGAGCGGTAACAGCATCCCCATGCATCACAGAGTGCAGAGGCCACAGACAAGTGGGGCTCAGGCTGGAACTCGTCTGCACATGTGTGACCTTGGCCTGCACAGTGTTTTAACTTTTAAAAATTAATTATCTACATTTGATAACAGGAAGATTTCATTGGAGAAATCCGGAGCTGTGGTTTCTCTTAAAGTCTCTGAAGCATGAGCATCACCGCCCACATTCCATCAAGCAGCAAATAGCCGAAGCTGATGGGCAGCTGCCCCGCTGAGCAGAAGCAACACTCTCCAGGTGACCACAGTCTCTACCCACCTCTGCCCCTCTCCGCAGTGAAACTGGCGTATGTCATTCATTTGTATGTCCTTCCACCTCTGCCCCTCTCCGCAGTGAAACTGGCGTATGTCATTCATTTGTATTTCCTTCCTGGCTCCTGAGAGCATTTGCACTTATTACTCACGATCTAACCCAAACCTCCCAGAGCACAGGTGAAAAACCCAAGCCTCTTAGGTTTGGGTCACTTGGCCAAGGTGACATGGTAACTTGGGCCCAGAATAAAAGCAGAACTTAAGTCACCAGACTCCTTGCCCAGAGCACTTTTTGTTTTCAGCCTTACTGAGGTATCACTGACATATAATAAACCGTACACAATTAAAGTATACAGTTTGATGAGTTGTGATATATGTACACATGTGTGAAACAGTCACCACAATAAAGATTATGACTATAGCCATCACACCCAAATGTTGTTGCATGTCCTTTGGTAATCCCTGCTGTCCGCTCCTCCCTGCCCACAGCCCCTGTGCCCTGACCCTGAAGTCTCCAGGCAACCACTGATCTGCTTCCTGTCACTATAGATTAGTTCGCCTGCTCTAGAATTTTATAGAAATGGGATCATATAATATGCACTCATTTTGTCTGGCTTCTTTCACGCAGCATAATTGTTTTGAGATTCATCCGTGTTGTTATGTGTTACAGTCGTTTATTCCTTTTTACTTTTATGTAGTATTTTGTTGTACAGATATACCACAAGTTTTTATCCAATTGCCCTGTTGATGGACATTTCGGTTGTTTCCACATTTTTTGGGATTACAAATGGAGCTGCTATCAACTCCACGAAACACTTCTAGGATGCATTTTTCTTCTTGTATCTTTTCCTTCCCACCATGACACTAGTAATTCATAAGGGATCTGTGTAGTTTGAATGTATTCCAATACCTTTAGCTCTACTGTTTGATTTGGCTCAAAGAAGCCAAGAGGATGTAAGTATTCCCATGTGTTTTAGAAGCCCAAAGTCAGTAAGATGAAACCGAACATCAAGAAATTGAAGCAGGCCGGGTGCAGTGGCTCATGCCTGTAATCCTAGCACTCTGGGAGGCCGAGGTGGGCGGATCACAAGGTCAGGAGATCGAGACCATCCTGGCGAACACAGTGAAACCCCGTCTCTACTAAAAATACAAAAAATTAGCTGGGTGTGGTGGTGGGCACCTGTAGTCTAAGGAGGCTGAGGCAGGAGAATGGTGTGAACCCGGGAGGCAGAGCTTGCAGTGAGCAGAGACCGTGCCACTGCACTCCAGCCTGGGCAACAGAACGAGACTTCATCTCAAAAAAAAGAAAGAAAGAAAGAAAGAAAGAAACTGAAGCAAAGTTATTTGTACATAAAGAAAGCAATGGGTAGTTCACCTAGAGCATAATAATTAGATTTTCTGGCTTTCAAAAATCTAGATTGCAATATGGGCAAACTTTATGCTATTTTTATAATTTTCAGTACAAAATAGGTATATATATAGAAACGATAAAGTTGACACATTTGAGTACCTTTAGAAAAAAGACTTACACAAGTCTTTGGACATATGCTTTAATTTCTCAGGCATATATGTAGGAGGGGAATGACTGGATCATATGATAGGCAGCTGTTTAAGTTTTAAAATAAACTGCCAAACTGTTGTTCACTGTAGTTGTGCCATTTTGCATTTCCACCAGCAGTATCTGGGAGTTCTAATTGCTCCACATCCTCACCAGCACGTGGTTTGGCCAGACTTTTCCATTTTAGCCACTCTAGTGGGAGACTGAGAGTGTATATCTCATACTGTTTCTTTTCATTCACACAAAATCATTTTATTAAAATCTATTCATGTTGGTGTTAGATTTCTAGTTCCATGTTTCTGATTACCACAAACGATTCCATGGTAGGTACCCACCTCATTTGATTAATCCATTTCCTCCGCCAGAGATGGTCCCTGAGGTCATCATCAACTCTCTGCTAGGAAACCACACAACTCTGACTTCTGTGAAAGTTTCCATGGTATTCGCCCCTGCAGTGAGAGCTGGTCAGAGGTCACACACGTCCTTCAGTTAAGTGCATATAATACATTAAGGCTGCTCTCAGGAATGGCTGTACCTGCAGTGTTTGTGGGTTCCTGTTTCCTCACATCCTCATCAGTATTTATTATTGAATATTCTATTTTTATTTTGCAAATTTAGTAAGTATAAATACAATCTTGTCATTTTACTTTGCATTACTTTGATTAGTAGTGAGGTTGGCATCTCTTTGTTTACTTGTTAATTTTAAAAATTTCCTTGTGCCTGTGTGACTTGCCTGCTCATAATTTTTGATCATTTTTCTATTGGGTTCCCTTTTTTTTTTCTTTTTTGTCTACAGGAGTTTCTTGTCTATTCCATTTACTCCCATCAGTTTAAGACTTTGCAAACATCTTCTCTTTATCTGTTGCCATTTACTTAATGTATCCTTTGTAGAACCTTTATATTTTGTGTTCTGCATAGGACATAAAAATTTAATATCATTATAGTCAAGTTTATCCATATTTTCCCATAAGATTTGTGCTTTGGATTCTTCTTTAAGACATCTTCCGTATTCCAAGGTCATAAATTATTATCTTGCTTTTTCTTCCTTGACTTCTTTTATAGTGTTACAATTTTATCTTCCCATATGGTTTTTTTTTTCTTTTCTTTTTTTTTTTTTTTTTTTTTGAGACGGAGTCTCGCTCTGTCACCCAGGTTGGAGTGCAGTGGGGCAATCTCGGCTCACTGCAAGCTCTGCCTCCCAGGTTCACACCATTCTCCTGCCTCAGCCTCCTGAGTAGCTGGGACTACAGGCGCCCACCACCGCGCCCGGCTAATTTTTTTGTATTTTTAGTAGAGACAGGGTTTCACCGTGTTAGCCAGGATGGTCTTTATCTCCTGACCTCGTGATACACCCGCCTCGGCCTCTCTAAGTGCTGGGATTACAGGCGTGAGCCACCGTGCCTGACCATATTGGTTTTTTAATCCATTCAAAATTCACCTTGTGGCCGGGTGTAGCGGCTTATGCCTGTAATCCCAGCAGTTCAGGACACTGAGGCAAGAAGATCACTTGAGACTGGGAGTTCGAGACTAGCCTGGGAAACATAGCAAGACCCTGTCTCTAAAAATATATACAAAAATTAGCCAGGCGTTGTAGCGTGTACTCCAAGGCTGAGCCTCTCTTGAGCCCAGGAGGTTGAGGCTGCAGTGAACCAAGATCACACCACTGCACTCCACCAGCCTGGGCGGCAGAGCGAGACTCTGTCTCAAAAAAAATAAGTCACCTTTTGCATAGCATAAGGCAGAGATTCTAACCTTATATTGTTTTCAAAGAGTGACCCATATTCTCATCACCGCCTGATCACTTTCCTATTTTATTAATATATGTAGAAAAATCAGGCCCTCCTCATTGTGATAGAATTAAACCTCTGTGATAAACAACCTGAATTCATGATCTAAATAGTGTAAGTGAGGTTTGACTAAATGGGATTATACAAAATGAAATAGGGGGATGACCAAGCATTTCAAGTCCCCTCGCCGGCTGGTTTCCTGCACCGCATGCAACTCCCTTTGTCTCTTATGACCCACGCCGAGCCTCTTGACTCTTGCCAAGTGTACCTCTGGCCTCCCCGGAGGGCCCCTCCCTCCAGATGCTGCCCCATGCAGAGTGCCCAGGCTGGGCCACTTCCTCCTTCTCTGGGCCACACTCATCTCTCTGAAGCCTGCTCGTGGGAACCTCTCCAGACCCAACCCTTTCAATGCTTCATTAGCACTGCAGTCTGTACTGGGCCCTAAGCATCCAGGGCTCATTACGATCAGCCTGCTGGAAGGTATGTGTGTGTGTTGGGTGGAGGCTCCTAAATATTTCCTGCTTTTGATAGTTACAAAATCCTTTCACATTCTCACTCATGAACCTTATGCAGCAGGCAGAGCAGTAAATATTTCTCCCACTGGCAAATGAGAAAACTGAGACCGCGAAGACTTTAAATCTCTTGAAATGTAGGCAATTTGCCCAAGGTCATGCTGCCAGAGAAGGAATGGCTGGGACTGAATGGCGGCTCTTCAGGTTCTAGGTCCAGTGGTCACTCAAGAAGCCACAGTTTCTCAATACAGGCCCTGGATCCGCCTCCATAATTACATGGATTGTTCCTCACGGGCAAGGCAGGGCTTGAGCTTCCAGAAAGCACTCGCGTCACCCTGGTCCAAATAAATGGCAGGCATGGTGGCCACTGCACTTGCAGCCTAGCCTCAAACTCCTCCCTTTTTGCTTGAGGCACTTACACTCTGTCTAGCCACAGAGCATGAGCCCTCTGGTAAGATGGCATATATTATTTTTTACAGCATTAATCACAACTGTATTAGACCACCCTTTGTGTGTGATCAGCATTTAATACCTGCCTCCCTCACAAGTTCCACCAGGGCAAGGGCACCATCTGTCCTGTCTGTAACTATATGCTATGTGCCCAGTTCTGGACTCAATACACATTTGTGGAATGCATGAATGAAAGTATGAATGCATGAGTGAGAGAGAGAATATTTTCTGTACATTCTCAGCCACTGTCTGGGTCCCTGGCTGAATGAACCAAGCACCTGTGTTACCAATGCTGCCACGTACCTGACACCTCTACCATCCAAAACTCTTAACTACAGTGCACCCCTTCCAGGAGGCACCTGCATTTGCCACACACCTTTAGGTTTAGCATGAAGGATAGTTTGCGGTCTGACCCAGACACCAGTACTACCATAAGGATGTTTCCTCCAGCCCAAGTTTGGCCTGATCCCTGCCTGCCCTCACCTGCTGGCCCTCCTCCTGCAACTCTGTGGCGTCCCAGGACACCCCGTGTCCAAGACCTCCCAAATTAGGGCCCTCCTCTGTGCTGCCTTCTATGATCCAGCCCCATGGTCTGCAGAAAACAGACTCTCAATAGCTGATGACAAATAATGAGCTCTTTATTCCTCCTGGGAAGTCAATTTCTCATTTGTCCCATAGATCTGAATGGAAAACACAGATGATTGGTAAGTAGGAAAAAATGCTTCCCACTTCCAGCAATGTGCCCAACCCTGCCTGTGTTCAGAAATGTCAGCCATCAGAGAACAACACATCAGTGGTAAACAACATTTCTGGAATGATTGCTCTAGGAAGAAGCATGGCCCTAAGTACTCCATCAGATGTGAGCCTGGTCGGGAGAACCACTAGAATATTCTCCCAGAGCACCCAGGTCCTGCCTGAGTGAGCTTTTCCTTACACGGATAAGCCAAAAACTAAAACACGTATAGGAATACATAAACACACACACACACACACAACCTGAATTGATTTAGTTTGCAGTATGGTTTGGGGCAAGGGTTTTAGAGTCAGAGAAATGTTTAAATTCTGCCTCTAGTTTATCCTAAGTAGTTTATCTGGGCAAGCTACTTCTCTGAATTTGTTTTCTCATCTATAAACTGGGGTAATAATACATCATAAGGTCATTGCAAGAATTGAGATGGATGGCTGGGCTCAGTGGCTCATACCTGTAATCCCAGCACTTTGGGAGGCCGAGGTGGGCGGATCACGAGGTCAGGAGATCGAGACCATCCTGGCTAACACGGTGAAACCCTGTCTCTACTAAAAAAAAAAAAAAATACAAAAAACTAGCCAGGCGAGGTGGCGGGCGCCTGTAGTCCCAGCTACTCAGAAGGCTAAGGCAGGAGAATGGTGTGAACCCGGGAGGCAGAAGCTTGCAGTGAGCCGAGATGGTGCTACTGCACTCCAGCCTGGGCGACAGAGCGAGACTCCGTCTCAAAAATAAATAAATAATTGAGATGGATAAACAAAACTCCATCGATGTAGTAAAGGGCAGAGAAGCAATGGCTGTGATTCGTATCGGTCGTATTTCAAAAGCTGAGTATGTAGATGTTGGGCCGATGTAGACTAAAGATGGTGGGGGAGAAATCTTGGGAGACGTAAGCTCAGAGCAAGGTTTTGGAGAAGAGGAAGAAAATGGTTTGGAGGAGAGAAGGGAAGAGGCTGTTTGAGTCAGGAATGAAGGCTGGGGCAGACACAGGGAGGAGGGAGGTCAGCTCTAGTCCTGGTTCTAGTTGTGGTCACTGCCAAATTGTGCCAGGGATCAGTCTTGCTGACTCAAGATCTTACACAGTCACTGGCTTTTTTCTTAAACTTTCCATTGAAGGAGACTTAGATCTTCTGCCCAGCAACCTGAGACTCTGGGGAGATGCCAGCCTGACTTGTGGGGAGACCTTTGCCCTCGAACACACCCTCCAACCCAGTCATCATCTCACCCTGCTCAGGGACTCAATGGGATGAACCTCGGTAGTGAGGCTGGTGAGGGGCACCCACATTCCTAAAGCTCACTTTGGAAAGCAAGTCTCATCTTGTCTCTTGTCTTTTCATTTTAACACGGTAGAGGGAATCTTACTGTGCTCCAAAGTCTCTCTTGTCTGGGGGAGAAAATAATACGGAAGGGCTCACTCTTCAAAATGAAATCCCTAGTTGCAACACGAGCGTCACCTGGAGCTTCTTTGCAATTCTGATTTCAGGGCCCCACTGGAGACCACCTTGATCAGTATCTCCGGGAGTAGGACCCAAGAATCATGTTTTAACAGGCTCTCCAGGTAATTCCTATGCACACCGAAGTTTGCGAAGCACTGATTTAAGGAACAGTGTAGATAAGTCAGCCTCTCTTGAGTTCACTTGCTTCAGTCTAGAAAGTTTAGGTGACTTTCTAGACCAGGGAACAGAAGTTCATTCTAACACACAGTTACGAAAGCCTTCATTTCAAAATATAGAAGATTTCTGGAGACTCCCACATGGACCAACCAGGAATAATCATAATATAAATTGAGCTTAAAATTGTAGCTCTTTGGACTGACCTACTTTATCAGATTATTTGATTGCAAGCAAAAGAAATAGAATTTTGCTGTCTTAAGCACAGAAGGAATTTAGGAGAAGATATAGGACTGCTTACAGAATCTGAATCAGAATCAGAAGAATCAGTCTCAGAACAACCAGGAACCAAGGCAGGACCTAGGTAGAGAAACTATTGGAAACTACTGGAAAATCTGGATAAGGAGCTGCTGCGGTGCCTAACTGACCATCACAGCTTTCTGGAGTTGCCCCTGCCTATCTGAGATGCACATTCCCGAGGGAGAATCTTATTGGCCATGGCACGGTCACATGCAAAGCCCTGGTCAGTGCGAAGCCAGAAACCTTGACGGATGGTGCTAGCGCCCCTCCGAGGCTGTACACAGTGAGCGCTGGATGGTTCCTCAGAGCAGAATCAGGTACAGCTCCCAGGCATGAGGGGATGGAGCCAACAGGCCAAACAGTGGATGCTCCCTGACTCCCCGGGCTAGTTGCCTATAACTGGACATCAGCAGGAGAAATACAGATGTGGAAGCCTTCAGAGAGATGAAAGGAAACATGAAAGTTTTCTTAGAGTGGCTAGGGGAGTTCAAAGGCTAGGAAAAACAGAATGGAGACAACAGTATGATTGGGTGTAGTGATGAAGGCCAAAGAGGATGGCCTGAGGTAATGACTTCAAGAGGCCCAGCTCCTGGAAGCTGACAGGGTCAGATGCACTGCGTGCCCTTGCGGGAGGGAGGGAGGTGCAGATTCAAAGAGATGTCTGTGAGAGAAAGCCTCGGAGAGGCAGAGAGTGCAGGCGGCCAGCCTCCCTAACACACGCCTGTAATCTGAGCACACAGAAAGAGAGAACAAGCTCTTCCTCAGAAGCACTGTGTGGAGCTGGGGTGGGCGGCTGGAGAGCAGGGAAGGCGGGCTGTCGTCGGCATTCAGGTTAAGAGTGCATGCAATGCGACAGCAAGGACCTAAAAGAGACACCAGTGCCAGGAGAGAGGAAGGAAGGAAGGAAAGAGGGAAGGAAAGAAGGAAGGAAGGAAGGAAGGAAGGAAGGAAGGAAGGAAGGAAGGAAGGAAGGAAGGAAGGAAGGAAGGAAGGAAGGAGGGAAGGGGGGAAGGGGGGAAGGGGGAAGGGAGGAAGGTTTCATAGCACTACATGTATCTACATGGTACAACTAAATGTAGAAAAAGAAACATTTCTTTGTGGTATTTGTTCATTTTTACATAGTAAGTACTTTTAATGTACATAGCAGGCATTTATCTATGCTTGTTTAATGACTGAGCCTTCACAGAGATATGTATGGTTAGAGATGTAAAACATATATAGTTATTTTATATTTTAATTTATTTGTAGCTAACCAAAATAAATTAGCCTATCAAAATAAATTAGCCTATCAAAATAAATAGCCTATCAAAAGTTATATATCTAAAATACTTTGGCTAATAGTGGCATAAAACACCATGAAAATCTGACACTTCCCTAAGAGAAATCATGAACAGTTTCAATACCAGATAACACAGGGCCAATACCTTAGCATTGACACTGACCCCAATGCGGTGAAGTGAGAACGGGGTCTGTGAGAGCCACCGACCCAACAGCTACACTAGGCTGATTTAAATCAGAAGGCCAAGGTCCTGCATTTCACCTGCTCTGATGCTTTTATCCCCTGAGGCCAGTACAGCATGAAGTTCTGACATCATTCTATGTGTAGGGTGGGGGTGGGTAACAGAGAGCAAGAACAGGCCCAAGGCTTTGGCAAGTCCTTCGGGGGTGGAATGAGGACAGCATCTTTGAAAGCCCTGTTCCCTCCAGTGGGGCTTCCATCTGGCAGGGAATTGAGATGGTCTCTCTTGAACCCTTAAGAAGGTTGTGACCCACAGACTAAAGGCTGACAGTCTAAGTAAGTTCTAGGCAAGAATTGCCCTTGGCAGCTTAACTCTCTATTGGCTTTGGCCCCAGCAGGATACCCCAACAACTATCATGCCCCTTAGACAGCATTTTAAAAACATCTCCTTCCACACCAGAACCCTGACATTCCAATTTGATATGTAGAAGCTGGCAAGTTCCTGCCTCAGCCTATGCCCAAGGAATCCCTCTTCTGTGTAGCATCCCTGCCACTCCACCCACCCTCATACATCTTCTCCCTAGCAGGACTTGGTGTGCCTTTTACCAGTCCAAGCTACTTAGAAAGCACAGTTGGTGCATGATTTATCTCCTTGCTCGTGCCCATGCTTAGCATTGTGCTTTATATTTGGCTAGTGCTGAAGAAATACCTCGGAAAATGCTAAATAATACAAATTCTGAAAACAGCTGTATAGGGAATTGTGAGTACCTAATTTAGGAACCCTTGCCGGCTTATGTCTTTGGGAGTACAGATAAACATCTGTTTTTTAATGCTTGGTGCAGATTATAAGTGTGTAAGTGAAGTGCCTGGCACATTGTAAATTTAACAAATACTGATGATTAAATGGATAAATTAACTGAAGAATGCATGCAAGGAAAGAAAGGTTATAAAAAACATTTCAGAAATCCTCATATCAAAGTGAAAAGTCAACGGCAAGATTGTGATGGATGTCTCCATTTCACAGTGAAATTCATGGAAAATCCACAATTTCACAAGTTGCATGAACAACTATAATCTGTCCATTGATCACTCCTTTGTCATTATATTATATTATATTATGTTATATTATCAGAATATCAGGGGAAGGTGCCTTTGTACATTTGTCAAATTAACTTTTAAAATTATCTAACTATTTTTAGAAAGAGATCCCACTCAGGTGAAACTTTGAAATAGAATTTAACTATAAACAAATGCTCTTTAATTCCCTCCTTCTAAATTGCAAAGGTCAGATTACTTTCTAAGGTCTGGGTTTTCTTTAGTGAGGAAGATGTGCAAATTAGGAATTAAACGATAAAGTCAGACCTCCTCATCGGGAAGCATGGCCTCTCTGCTTTTTAATAGGGCTCTTTTCCATTCGGTTTGAGATAAAGTGGCCCCAATTATTTTAGAATCCTTTAAAGGAAAAGATATCCATAAATTAACCTATAGTCTTCTCCTTATTTCACAGAGAAATTAAATTCTTATTTTAAACGACTTAAGTCGCGTTGCACAAAACCAGACAAAACTCCCTTCTGTAGTGCTACAAGAGACAGACACAGCAGCACAGAATTATGGAGCTAAAAAAGATAAATAGAAATAGATATAAACACACGTCCCCCTAGCAAAATTCAATAGTAAGATCAAAGCTAAACTCTCTCCTTCACAGAGTTCCTGTTAAGATTTTTTTCCCCTCTTCTGCACCATAATCTGAGTCTTGGATACTTTGCTTCCTATTCAGCTTCAAGATCAAACAGCTCACGCACATCTGCTGGGGCAAGGTTTGGGTTTTGTTTCATTGTTTTTTTAAGGCATTCAATAATTGGTGAGGGTAAGATGAGAAGAGGAGTTTGAACATCAACATAAAGGCAACAGCAAAATACATCATCACAGTCATTGTGCCATGGAGATGAGGGGTCGGGGGGAGACGTGCCTGCACGAGGGTGCAAATGTTTGTAAAAGGTAATGCCAACATGTTCCAAGGAGAACGTTCTCTGATTATTTGCCCTAGCATTTAGAATTAACGTTTTTTTTAAAAAAATAGAAATTGTTTTATTTCATCTCTTTCCAAATGGAATTCTGCCTCTGGCCTGTTTTGAGAGCAAAGAGGTCAGAGGCCTGGCCTCAGGAAGCATGTGGTCTCATGTAGGAGTTAGCTATGCCCATATTCAACTGGGGCAGAAGGCAAAATGTGGTCCCCAGAAAATGGAAATCTTCTGTGAAAGTTCGGGGCAAGAAATGCTGTCTTATGACAGCTGATGGCGAAGGCTTCCAGGAAGAGATGGCATTCAAAGAGAGCCTTGAAGGCTACATTACATAGGGTTTTGATAGGGAAGTAGATGGAGAATGACCCAGGCAGAGGGACTGGTAGAAACAAAGTGGTGCTGGAAAAATGCACACATATTTAGGGCTCAGTGTAACTGGGGGACAAGGTCTGGCATTCTGCCCTCCAAAAGCTATGAGTCCTGCTATTTGAGGGGCTCAGACCCTCTTACAGTCATCCTAGAGCCAGCTCATTCTGTTACTTAGGTTAAGTAATGGTCAGCTGCTGTAACAAATAACCCCCAAATCTTAGTGGCTTGATATAATAAAAGTTAATCTCTTGCCTAGACAAAGTCCAGTGCAGGTCAGCAGCTGTCCTGGTGACTCTGCATGCAGCCCTAGGGACCCAGCCTGCTTCCATCTGCCACTAACCTGCAGTGTGACCTTGGGCAAATCACTTCTGTGGACTTTAGATTCTTCATTTTCAAGATGAAGCCAATAGTTCTTGACCGCCTACCTTATAGTATTATTGTGACTGTCAAATGCTTAGTAAACAATAATAATTATCATAATTATAAAAGCCTCAGCACTTATTAAGTTCTTACTATTCCAAAGTCACTGTGCTACGTGTCTTAAGAACATTAATTCATTGAAACCTCATAACAGTATGGCACAAAAGTTTTGCTGCTATTATTG
Organism: Macaca thibetana thibetana; assembly: GCF_024542745.1. NCBI lineage: Eukaryota > Metazoa > Chordata > Mammalia > Primates > Cercopithecidae > Macaca > Macaca thibetana. Next base: position 4,499,625 of record NC_065579.1, on the reverse strand, counting down.
TGATCGTTAGATGGGTTTTTTTTTTTGGCATTCATAAGTGAAATATAATTGTAAAGGAATATTTCTTGAACATATCGAGCATGCTTCCTGCTTGGGGCTTCACACTTGCTAAGTCCTCTTTTAGGGATTCTCCACCCAGGTATCAACAGGGCTAAGGTCGGTCATGGTGGCTCACGCCTGTGATCCCAGCACTTTGGGAGGCTGAGGTGGGCAGATCATGAGGTCAGGAGATTGAGATCACCCTGGCTAACATGGTGAAACCCCGTCTCTACTAAAAATACAAAAAATCAGCAGGGCTTGGTGGCAGGTACCTGTAGTCCCAGCTACTCGGGAGGCTGAGGCAAGAGAATGGCGTGAACCTGGGAGGCAGAGCTTGCAGTGAGCCGAGATCGCACCACTGCACTCCAGCCTGGGCGACAGAGCAAGACTCCATCTCAAAAAAAAAAAAAAAAAAAAAAAAAAAAAAAAAAAAACAAAGCAGGGCTAATGTGCTGCCTTCATTTGGGTCTCTAGCCTCAGATCATTTCTTCAGAGAGGATGTTCCTGTCTGATCTGTGTTCTCAGAGTATCCTGTCTACCCCACCATTTTCTCTATCCTCTACCCCTGTTTTATTTATTTATTTTTTTACAGCATTGCAAACCCCTGGCATATTGTGCTTTTGTATATTTATTTACCGTCAGTGTCCCCAAGCTAGATTCTAAGCTCTATGATGGCAGAGACTTTGCTTGAAATATTCAGTGCTCTATCTCCAGTGCCTCAAACAGGGTTTAGTGTATAGTGGGTGCTCAGTAAATATTTGTAGTGATCCAATCTTTGTGCTGCAAATTGGTGTGGGAAACTGATCCTTTGTTACTTTCCTTTTTCCGCAAAGAAGCTGTATCCAAAACACAGCTGCATTACTTAGAGGGCTGTGAATCTAAAATGTGGACACCCTACAGCCTAGGGTGAGGAAATCTATGCACTGCAACCTGTCAGCTCTCTCCTGGTGGAACGTTAGAGGGAGGCATGCTCCCTCTCAGCCACTTCTCGGGCATCTGGGTCGCCTGTGCAGGCTTTAATCAAGTTATCATATCTGGCCAGGGTCTCCTGGATGCCGTCACTTCTGAATGAGAAAAAATTTGCAGACAAATTTCTAGCAGCAGGAAGTTGGTGCTCTCCTGCGAGGCTGCCTGAAAAGCACCTGCAACATGGGCAACCTCCCTCCTGCTCCCGCTGGGAGCCGGCTCCAAGCCCCCGGCTTTGGGACTGGAGGGCTTTCTGCTCATTCATGTCTAGCCTACCTGCCCCTCTGAACTATTGCTCTGGTACCAGTACCGCCCCGGACTGGACATGGAGGAGACCTAAGCCCACGTCCAGGCTGGCGACATCTCGCTAATAAGCTTTCCTGAGTTGCTCTAGTCAAAGGAGAGGAAATCACGAAGCCATCAGTGCCAGCCAAGCCTGCTTGCCGCATTGTCCCCATGAGCGTGGGGCATGTGAGGCAGTGCCAGGAAAGTTCACTTTAACTTACCAGAGCCCTGTTCGAAGGAAGGGCTGTGCTGGCCTCTATAGGTGCCAAGCCATTTTCACTTTTAAAGTGAAAACTGGGAGAGAAACACAAAAAGTTTCCGTTCATTGGAAAGGAAACTTTTCCCCCCTAGGAAAGAGAGTTTTGCTGGAGAGAAAGAGCTGAGAGGATAAAGATATTGGCAGAGCTTAATGACATAAATCTGATTAATTTACCTTGTGACACTCTCAACAAAAAAGTGAAGGGTCAGAGCCTTGCCTGCGAACTGGCCTTTCACCTTTAGCCACGGTGGTAACAATGGGGGCCTGAGCCGCCTTTCACAGCTACCTGCTGCTTCCCACAATGAGATTGGACACAGCGTTCAACATGATGGAGAGCACCTCCAGAGCCAGCGCCCTTTGTTCTTTCTGCCTGTGGGGTGGAAAGCGCCCAGGCCAACTTCTTCACCTTCTAATGTTCGCGTAGGACCAGACAAGATCTTCTGTCTCTGGGACAGAACAGAAGGGAAGGCAAACAGAGTGCTTTCTCTGTGACTCATTGAGCGAACATGTATTTAATAGCTTACAGAATATACAAAGATGACTAATCCTTGGTCCTTGCCCTAAAGGCACACAGGAGACCATGTCACTATCTAAAACAGGACGCAGTCAGCCCCTGAGGTACGGGAGGTTCTCAATGCATGCTCACAGGTTGAATGATTGACTGATCTGTGAGGGCATTTTGTGCAAAGAAAGATATGACAAGAGACAGAGTCTGAAATTGCCAGACTGGGAAACTCAGAGAATGACATTCACCGTCATCTCTTAAATCACAGTGATGCACCTAAGGAACGGGGAATGAGCTGACCCTCCCCCTGCAGTTCACATTTCTGTTAAAAAGTATCTCTGACTATGCAGGATTTCATGGGACACAGCTTGCATATACTGGGCTGCCCATCATGGCAACTATTCCTGGGAATGTACAGCCCCATGTGGAATACTTTCAGAGATTTCTCTGTTCCTACAAGTTGCCATATGGTGTTGCAACCCTTGCAGCTTTCTCGTTTTGTGTTTCACCCCAGCCTTGGAAGAATGTTTTAATCGAGGGCAACGTGTGGCAGAATGGGGCACTGAAATGGGAACAAGATACTCAGTCAAGCACCGCCAGAAGCTGTTTATCCGTGGAATTAACATTATATTCAGCCTTGTTTGGTGGCAGAGTTGTGCTGTGTTTTAAAATTCACATTTCTCTCTGTCTCTTCTAAAGGCACGCAGTTTTTACGGATTCAGCACTTTCCAAGCCTGGCTGGGGCCATTTTGAACAGCTGGCAGCCCTGGAGACTTGCAAACCCTCCCTTGAGCAGTGGAGCTCAGCTCCCTGGAGATTTACAATGGCAGCAGATGGGCCCAGGTGGGCTCATGCGAGAATCCCAGACAGGCCCAGCTCCGTCTGCAGACTGAAATTGTGTCTAGACGGGAGGCTAGGCACACTCACCTTCTAAATTCGCTTTGAAACTGCTCAAAGTGTAAAAGGAATTTATTGACGCTGGAAGGTCTACAGCATGCAGGCAAGACACCAGCGATTTCTCAGGAAGAAAGAAGGGAAAGAGAGGAAGGAAAGAGAGAGGAGGGAGTGAGGGGGGGAGGGAGGGGAAGACAGAGGTGAGCTCTTAACAGAAAGTGCACGTGACAAATTAGCACAGAGCACAATTCTGCCGTGCCACTGGTCTGGTCTCCCCAGCTGGTGACTGGAGCCCCTTCTGTGGGGTGCTGATGGTCAGAAACGTTGTCCACCATGGCTCAGCTCTAAGAAGGAGCAACCAATCCTCCCATATCAGCCTAGAGGGGCCTTTAGGGGTCAACTAATACTAGACATGATACTAGACACCACCAGGCAGGTGACGGTGCTGGTGGTGGTTGTCCTCGTGGTTTTGGCCAGGTTTACGAATCTGAAGCCCAAGATTTAAAGCAGATCATAGGGCAATGGCTCTGCTCGAAGTAGAAGTAGGAGGTAGCGGCCGGGCGCAGTGGCTCACGCCTGTAATTCCAGCACTTTGGGAGGCCGAGGTGGGCGGATCACAAGGTCAGGAGATCGAGACTATCCTGGCTAACACGGTGAAACCTCGTCTCTACTAAAAATACAAAAAATTAGCCAGGCGTGGTGGCGAGCGCCTGTAATCCCAGCCACTGGGAGGCTGAGGCAGGAGAATGGCATGAACCCAGGAGGTGGAGCTTGCAGTGAGCCCAGATCGCACCACTGCACTCCTGCCTGGGCAACAGGGCGAGACTCCGTCTCAAAAAAAAAAAAGAAGAAGAAGTAGCAGGTAGCCTGGAGTCCCAGCCCTGGAGACATTTCTTCACGCTTATCCTACCAGTACTCCAGCTTCCCCCAGCTGACCCACAAAAGGCATTGAGGGTGAAACCAACTAGTTCGTTCCAAGGCCCAAGTTGGCAGCAGCCCCAAGAGGAGGGAACTGACCTGAGTCACTCTAAGTGAGTGACGGCAAAAATAGGACCAGAAACAAGTCTCCTGTCCTCAGCCAGGTTCTTTCCCTCACAATCCAGGCAAGTTGTGTACCTGGGCATCACCACTTCCTGACTCTCCAGAAAAGAGATGGAGGTTGCTACAATGGCAAGGGAAGCAGGAGGAAGCCATTTGGGACTGTGGGACCTCCCCATCCCAGGCACACATTTTGAAGCTGCAGCCGGGGAACACGTACTACATGGGGCTGAAACATCCTGAAACCATTTTGTCTGGGTGCCATATGTCTGGCATCTTAGAGGTTTCATTTACATTAAAAACACAAGCGTCGGCCAGGCGCAGTGGCTCACGCCTGTAATCCCAGCACTTTGGGAGGCTGAGGCAGGTGGATCATGAAGTCATGAATTCGAGATCAGCCTGACCAACATGGTGAAACCCCGTCTCTCCTAAAAATACGAAAATTAGCCAGGTGTGGTGGTGTGCGCCTATAATCCCAGCTACTCAGGAGGCTGAGGCAGAAGAATCGCTTGAACTCAGGAGGTAGAGGTTGCAGTGAGCTGAGATCGTGCCCCTGCACTCCAGCCTGGGCGACAGGGGAAGACTCTGTCTCAAAGAACTAACAAACAAAAAAAAAAGCATAAGCATCACAATAAGGGGAAAGGTGAATTTATTTGTTCATTCAATGCTTATTAAAAGGTTTACTTGTGATTTATTGATTTTTAAAAATAGAAAAGTAAAAGAGAACAACAAAACAATAGATCATATATTCTCCAGGCAACTTATGGCCCAATGCTGGCATGAGGCCTGGCTTAAATCGAATAGTCTTGATATGTTGAAAGGTACATTTCAGTTCAGAAATCAACGAGAGAATCTGATACAATTTGAACAGATGAATAATGTGAGCAAAAGACGTTCCCTGGCACTTAAAAATCATCGTTTTGGAAGATCATCCAGACTTGAAATTTAATACCAGATGTTGGCAACTGGAGAGAGCCTGGTTTGACAGTTTGGCAGGAAATATGAAGAAAACACAAATGGCAATTCAAAAAATAAAAGTTATAGCAAGAATTGCTGCAATGACCCAGTTAAGCAGTCCTGGAATGTCAGAAAGCCAGAGTTTATCACCCGTAAAGCTCAGGTCATGGAAAGGGCAGCCTGGGCCCTGGAAGGTTCCTGAAGGGTATCTGAGGGTGAGGAAAGGGAAAGTTCTTTGGTGAGCTCCCTGAGGCCGTCAGTGGTGGAGGGAAGCAGGCCAGAGAGTACGGCTGGTTTCTGTGATGTGGCTGCAGAGCCGAGAGGGAAAGTCTCTTCCAACCTGCTATTACAGCAGCTGCGGTTGGGCCCATCCTGACAGCTGGGCACTGGCAGAGAACACAGGAAGCTGGCTGACCCCAGCCATCAGCACAAGCAGGAAGAGACAGCGGTTCTCCCAAGCCCTGGGTCCAGGACACACCACTGCAAACTCCCAGCAGCCTAACTGTCCTGGTTGATATTGTACCTTCCTGCTCATGGCTAGAAATTCACGTTAAAATTTCTTTTTTCAAGATATAATTTACATGCAGTGAAATACTTAGATCTTAAGTGCTTGTTCAGATTTAGCAAGTGAATACACTCACCTTCCCCATACCCTCATCAAGACACAGAACATTGCTCTCACTCCAGCAGTTTCCCTCACGCCTCTTCCCAGTCAACTCTGCTTTGTATACACACAACATAAAGCAACCACTGATCTGAATTCTGTCACCACAGGTTACATTTGCTATTGCAGAACTCTGCAGAAGTGGAATCACACAGTGTGTCCTCTTCGGAGTCTGGTCTCCTTAATTCAGTATGTTGTTAAGATTCATGCATGTTGTTGTGTGTATGGGTAGTAGTTCATTCCTCCTTTTTTTTCTTTCTGAGTAGCATTTCATTGTATATTACAATTGGTTGTTTATTCATTCACCTATTGTCAGACATCTGAGATGTATCCAGCATTTAGCTATCATGAACAATCTTGCTATAAACCTTCCTGTATACGTCATTGTGTGGACATATGATTTCATCCCTGTAGGGTAAATACCTAGGGGTGGAATTGCTGGGACATAAGGTAGTCACATGTCAAATTCGTAAAGAAACTGATGAGCAGATTTCCAAGGTAGTTGTTCTAAGTTCATATTTAAAGTATGACTGTCCAGGTGGTCTCTGTGATTCAGGCGTGTGAATAACTGCACTGCTATGAAGTGCAGGTGGAGATGGAATAGCACAGTAATGAGTACATGTGCCTGGGGTTTGTGACATCTCAGTCACATTTCTGCTCAAGAAATGGTTTCCTTATCTGTCAAGTGACTCAATTGAACAGACAATGTCTAAGGGTATTTCTCTTTCTACTATGAGAATGAGTCTTTTATTCCTTCACTTACTAGGAAAACAAAGCAAAAATATGTTAGTGATTATTTTCTTTAAAAGTTAATATCAGCTTTGTAACCTGTTATTAGATTTGTCATCTAACAACTTCAAGCCCTGTGTCAGATATAATACTTGCAGCTGCAGATAGCAGAAAATCCAATTCCAACTGGTTTAACCAATAAAGGGGAGCTATTAGCTCATGTAACTGAAACAAGTCCAGAGGTAAGGCCAGGGCATTGACACAAAGTGACCAGGATTCCTGCTGCATGTCTCCGTGGTTCTCTTGGCTTTGCTCTCCTCTTTTTGATGGCTTTGTCCTTAGTTTGGAGACAAGATGGCAGCAGTTCCAGCCCTCACTTCTATGCACAACAGAAGAAGAGAAACTATCCTTTCCAGTAGTTCTTTCTTATGAATGAAGAAACTTCTTTCTCAAAAGGTTTTGAAAAGCGTCCCCTCATGTCTCATTGGCTGGCATTGGATTACATGTCCTTTCCCGACCAATCTCTGTGGGTAGAATAGTGCCATGATCAAATTAGCATAAGCCTGGATTCCTGGGCCAGTCAGTGATCCATTATACTCACCGACCCTACTACTGTAGCTGTGATAAGGCCAGTTTTTCCTAAAGCATGTGACTATGTAGAGACAGAATAAGTGCCTCCTCTTCAAAAAAGTGTGCATGTGTGGTAGATATTTGGTAAGCAACTAGTGTCCACATAGAGCCCTCCTTCACAGGTATAGACATTTACCATATGGCCCTTACCAGAGGTCTAACGAGGGATCATCCAGAAGAAGACTCAGAATCAAAAGCAATTTGGTAAGTGTGGCAGATTAAATATGATCACAAATACTTTGCAGCTCTTCCCATCAAATGGTGGAGTCTATTGTCCTATCCCTTGAATCTAAGCTGGCTTTGTTTTGACCAACAGAATGTGTCAGAAGCAATAGTGTGTGTAGTCCACAGCCTAGGATTTAGGAAGGTCTAAAGGTCTTCCCCTGCTCTCTTACAACATTCTCACCACCATATAAGGAAACCTGGGCTAGATGACTGAAAGATACGGGGTCACATAGAGAGGGAAGTTCAGCTGACAGCCACCTCTAAGGCCCTAGATAAGTAGGTGAGCCCTCTTAGATCCTTCAATTCAAATGACTGCAGCCACATGAGAGACCCAAGGCAAGACTAGCAGAAGAACCACCAAGCTCAGCTCAGCCAAGCAATGGAATTATGAGAAATAATAAATCATTGTTATTTAAGCCACTAAGTTTGGGGTAATTTATTACATAGTAATAGGTAAGCATGTCAGGAAGGGCATTTAAAACTCTTCTAGTCTCTCCGGTGGGTGTGGTCTACTGAGCCTATCAGATACACTCACTACTTGCTGAGATACCAGGCAGCCCATGCCATTTTTAGAGTACTTTACCAGAATGCCTTCCTACTATAAAAGCAGATTCAGCCTCCCTTGTGCTTCCTTCAGCCCTGGTTTTCCACCACCCTTTGGGGTCATAGAGAACAAGTCCAACCCCTCGACCACATAGAAGCACATCAGCTATCTGCAGTCACTCATCTCACTATGAACGATCATCCTTTCCCGAAGAGTTCTCAACCCTTTTCTATTGCTGGTGGAACGGAGAATGGTGAACCTAGAGGGCCAGACCAGTTAGGGGGCCATCACAATGACCAGATGATGCCATGAGGGTATCCTGAAGCCCTGGGTCCATGGCTGTAACTTTCCCCTGGCAGGGCCTGGGCTGACCCATGGGAGCACCCATTAACCTGCCAATATAAAGGCGACTTTGATTAAAGAGAAACGAGGCAAGCAAGAGGGCAGGGCTGGCGCCCACTGGCTGCTGCAGGGAGGTCCATGTGAAAGAGAAGGACGGGCCTAGCAGACAGGCACCGCCTGAGATTTCTGTGTCCTGCAGGAGCTGGGGCAGGAGGCAGGGTAAGAGGCTGCTTGTGGTACAATCTGTTCAGGTGGGCGTCTCCCTCCTTGCCCACCCTGCTGTCTTTGCAGGGGTAGTCCTGGGCCTCTACCAAGCAAGTCTCCAGTGTCCCAGCAGCGAAGCAAGCCTGGTTCTCAGGGTGTCCAGGGAGTCAGTGTGTCTCCCCCAGCAGCCCTCTAGTGCCCCAGGGCCTGAACCACATTTCTTTCTTCTCTTTATACCCTGAAGCACACTTGAGTACGGGGCTTTTAGGAGGCCTCAATAAATATTTGTCACCAGAACTTTGCGCAGTCAAATAGAAACTGCACGTTGACACTCTTGGATGGGACTACTTCAAGCTACCCCTTCTCAGGCACCTCGGGTTCTCAGCAACCTCTGACAGTCAGCCTCTTACCCGCTCCTCTGTGGGCCTCAGCAGCTGAAGGGGGGATTCCAGGAGTCCTTCTGCCTGGCATATAGAGGGTGGCCCCGGTGAGGACCCAGCGTGCTGTGTGGGGAGAACACGGAAGGTGTCCTCAGGACCTGACTCCTATGGAAGGCTCCTCTGCTGTCTGTGCCCTGCTTCATGGTGGGAGAGTGGGGTGCCCTGGTGACCCCCAGACAAGACCACAGGCTCAGATGCTCAGGGAGCAGGCAGCCATGGCTAAGGAAAGCAAACCTTGCTATTAAGGGAGACTAATGCCTTCCTCAGCGGATGAGAGGGTGGATATACAAGGAGGCCTCCAGGGGCAAAATAACAGTGTAAGGAAAATGGTGCTGCCTCAGGAGGCAGGAAAAGACCAGCCAGCCAGAAGCGATGAGCGTCCTGGAGTGAACTCCCATCCACCTTCACTCCTTCAGCCTTTTTCGTAAAATCTCTGTGTCCTAACTCTTCTTCATTAGCCGGTCATGTTGCCACAAGCCACTCCTCACACAGCACCCTCCTCCCCTATACCCTGAGCAGTGTGTTTTCCGAGAGTTTACATTTTACCCCTTTGCAAATTATTCCCTCCAGACCCTTGAATCTGGAAATGAGAAAATAAATTAACAAGGGATTACAGTCTCAAACGTTTTCCGCCACCTTTTGCTTTAGAAAATATATGAAGAAATCATTGTGACTCTTTAGATGGATATTTCTTAAATCTACTCAGTTGAAAACTCAATGAGTGAGATAAAGGTGAAGTCAGATCCCTCAGATCTGTGTGTGCAGAAGTATGTGGAAACCGCAAGGGAGAAAGGCCCTGAGTGAGGTCACTGTCACCACTTTCTGCCTCTAAATGCAAAGATGCCTCAGAATGTAAAGATGCCTTTAACAGAGGTAAGGTGAGTAGAAAGCCAGCCTGTTGCTTGGGATGAAGCTATTATGTTTAAACTGGTCCTAAAATGTCTGACCATTTCTCAATTTTGTGGGGGAAAAAAAAAAAGAATTCAGTAAAAGTCGTGCCATCCAAATTTGATGGTAATTAAGAAACAAAAGTATCTTCTTTCAGAGAATGAAAATTTTTTAGACAAAGAAACTGAGTCCTGGAGTGCATAAGTGATTTATCTGAAATCAAAGACATTTATTTTCTTCACTTTTCACACCACAGAATCATGAAGCTTCTAATCAGAGAGGACTAAAACCCAGTTGGCTTGTTTCAGGAAAAGGAAGGGCTGAGTACGCTCCCAGCGCCAGAAAGTCAGAGGTAACTGACTAACTGCATCCACCTTGGCCCCACCAAATGGTGCAGGGTGATAAGGGTTAAATCAGACAAGTCCCAGCTCTCAGATCTGCGTGTACTGAGGTGCATGTGAACAACCCTCCCCGGAGAAGGGTTCCTTCTGTTATCTTGATGGCAGGAGTATTCAGTGCCCTTTGCATAACCTCCAAAGCCTTGAGTCTGACGGCAAAGTTTGCAAAGACTGTCTCCAGGCTGTAGCCATTGCAAGTGCTTTTGCAAAGATTAGGCTGCTTGATAAATAGATAAACTTGGAACTGGAAGGGACTTCAGAGTTTGCCCAATTCAGACCTCTCGACTTTTTGTTTTTTCAAACAGAGGAGGAAGTTGTAGCTCAGAAAAGAGGCAAGAATCATCCAAGTGACACACAGTGACTTAGCAGCGTTGGGGCTGGGACGAGAACATGAGCTTGGGTCACCACCTTGCACAGCCACAGGGGAAGCCTGGCTCCTCGAAAGGTCCCCAGAGTTCTCCTTCAATCCCCAACCACACGCTTCCTCCTTCCCCGAACTGTCAGCTCCAACTAGTTTGCAGTTGCTGGCTTTACATGAGGAGAACTGGGAATAGTCAGTATATCGTTGGTTTGCAGATGGGTCCATCAGTTCAGCAGTTGAAGACAATGCCCCCTTCAACCTTCAAGCTAAAAACATTTTTTTCTTAAGCTGCATCAGCATAATAATCACCAGGGACTCTTGCTAAAATCCAGTTCCCTGGGCCCCATGTCAGAGTAGGAAGATGAGGGACTTCATTTTCAGAAGCTCCTCTGGTGACTTTTAGAATAAGGCAAGCCTGGAACTCTTTTTCTCTTCTTTTTTTTTTTTTTTTTGAGACAGAGCCTTGCTCTGTCACCCAGGCTGGAGTGCAGTGGCATGATATTGGCTCACTGCAAGCTCTGCCTCCCGGGTTCAGGCCATTCTCCTGCCTCAGCCCCCCGAGTAGCTGGGGCTACAGGCGCCTGCCACCGCGCCTGGCTAATTTTTTGTATTTTTAGTAAAGATGGGGTATCACCGTGTTAGCCAGGATGATCTCGATCTCCTGACCTCGTGATCGGCCCACCTCAGCCTCCCAAAGTGCTGGGATTACAGGCGTGAGCCACCGCGCCCAGTCAAGCCTGGAACTCTCCCTCCTTCTTTTGTCTCTTCAGCCTGGCATTCAAGGCTCTTTGCTATCAGCCTGACTTCCTGCTGATCACATTTCTATGCCTCATGGAACTTTTTGGCATTTCATAAAAATTCCATAAACTCATAATAGTGAAAGCTACCATTCAGCCTGCACCTCTAGAGTACTACAGAGGCGACGCTCCTTGCCAGACCTCTACCAGGCAGATGAGGATACCGGCCCCCACTTACAATGAAGACTGAAGGATGGGAAGTTTGAATAACTCTTCCAAGGGCACAGAATCCTCACTCTCGGTCACTTCACAGCACTGTTTCCGTGAGCATGGCCTTCACTTTTCTCACACATATCCTTGTTTATGCCATTTCCTCTGCAAAACTCTCATGCCTTCTGCCTGCCATCTCTGCTTGATAATGTCCGGCTCATTCCTTCCGGCCAGCACCACTTCCCTCTGCCTCTTTTGAGGCACTTGCCACGTTATGCCTTGTGCTGGAGGTGATCGGGGGCACCTTCTCCACTGGCTTTTTAATATTTTTTAGAGATACGGTCTCGCTCTGTCATCCAGGCTGGAGTGCAGTGTCTCACTACAGCCTCGACCTCCCAGGCTGAAGCAGTCCTCCTGTCTCAGCCTCTCAAGTGGCTGGAATCACAGGCACACACCACTTACACCCGGCTAATTTTTATATTTTCTGTAGAGATGGGGTCTCCCTTTGTTGTCCAGGCTGGTCTCAAACTCCTGGGCTCAAGCGATCTGCCTGCCTCCGCCTCCCAAAGTGCTGAGATTGCAGGCATGAGCCACTCACGGGGACTGCAGCCACCTTCTATCTAGCCTCCACCCTCCCTCCACACAGAAGCATGAGTGATCATTTTTAAATATCTTTCAGGTCATCTCACTCCAGGTTCATCAGGTCCAATGGCTCCCCTCTCCCCATGAGCAAACTCCCTTGCCGTGGCCTGCACTGGCTGTCTGGCCTCGTCTACTTGGCCTACTTCTGCCCTCCTTGCTCACCCAGCCGAGCACACTGACCTCCCTGACAGTCCTCCAAGATGCCACGCACACTCCCCTCTTCATAGAAAGGCCCAGGTGTCCAGGTGACTCTCTCTGGTTTCCTTTGAGCCTCTGCTCAGACTTCCCTTTGTCACAGAGGCTTCCCGTAACTTCCAATATAGGAGGGTGGCTCCTTCTTGCATGTACAAATGGGGAGTCAAGGCCCAGTGGAGGAAGTCTCTTCTTCAAGGTCACACGTCAGCCAGTGGCAGTCAAGACTGACACCTGGATCTCTCAGCTTCTGCTTCAGTCCCTTTGCTGCTGGTCTCTCTGACCAGCAGATCCTAGAATCTATTCTTAAAGCATGGATTTGTCCAATTTCCACCAAGCACAGGCTGTGTAATCATAGACAGACAGCTTCACTTCAAAGCCTGCATTTTCTTAAACACAGTGGGAAGTGGGTGGAGGGAGGCAAGAAGCAGAGATGTACTTGGCCTCCAAGGTCTTTCTGAATCAAATAATCTTTAAGGAAGGACTGAGCTTTGATGCCTGACATTCCTACCCCCACCCCACCCAGAGACAAAATATGTGAGGGCTGAAACACATGCAATTTTATGGGCCTTTTGTGAGAAACAGAACACAAAAAGTTATAAATAAAAATAGATATAAATGTGAATATTTATTCAGAAAATTGAGAAATACCATACACATGTTAAAATTTTTAAAACTGTATTTTTAGTAATTCCTGCTTCATGTACACCTGTAATACTTTTTTAATCTACATTTTTTACTAACCACTTTTTGGTTGCCACTTAATATGACAATGATTTTGCTATATTATTTTCAATAGAGATAATAGAAAGATAAATCACTCCTTCTATTAGCAGAGTTGACTGGAGTTTGTTACTTTATTATTGAAAGTTGGGGGGCATAAAATTCTTGATTTCTCACTAGATGTGCTTGCTTTTTGCAGCAGTCCTATACATCCATTTCTAGAAACACAGGAATTCTGATGATTTCTATTTTACACGATTTCCACTTAAAAAGAAAAAAACATAGTACATGTACATCATAAACCATGCTCTATGAAGTATAATCCTGAGAGGGGAGAACTTCCCTTCGACCAGACGTCAATGAAATGAACTCATCCCTTTACAACTGTGTACATGTGATGCTTAGACACTTTTTTGTATGGGTTGGTTTCTAGGTCCTTGCAAACCTTGCTTCTTCTCCATCACCCTCAGACCTCCAGTGTTTAGTTTAATTCTTGACAGGCTCTCTGTCTGGTCTGTAGCTCTGTGCCATGGCAGCAGGTGAGTCAGCACAGTGTGCGTAGTGTTCCTGGAAGTCATTTCTACATCAGCAAGGCTAGAAATAATGTCATTGTACACAGACGGGCAGCAAAAGATGGCTCTACCTAAGGGAACCTTGAATAGGGGATGCTTTAGTTTGGACTTCATATTGCATGAAGTTTAATGAAGTACCACATGCTTCATATTTCATGAAGTCCAAACTAAAGCATCCCCTATTCAAGGTTCCCTTAGCCAGAGTGCACAGTTGCTCTGGGGCCACTTTCACCCCACTTGACAGCCCTTGAGTATGATGGAAGGAAAGCCAGAGTGAAAATCGCATTCTTAACTAATCGTGATTAAAATATCTGATTTTCGTAAATTTTATGGAGACAAATGGCACTGAGAACACTTGGAAGCTTAAACTTCATTATCTCCATGTGAATTCACCGCTGCCCTTGAAGCAAAAATCTGCCCACTCCGCCTACCTGTGTGAGAGGAATTCAGCAAGTTTAGCCAGTGAGTTAAATCAAGGAAGAAGAAGCCTCTTTGACCTCACAATAGTTTATTTTTCTCTCGGTGGAATAACCTCAATAAACTTCAGGCAAGAACTCCGCTGTAGAATGAAACCTTGATGAGTTCAATTACAAAGGATTACACAGGGTCCTGCTTAAAATATTTTGGCCTTGTGTTTCATTCTGTGTTTAAATTACTGCACCATCATTTATAATCCTCATGACATTCTTGTAAGGCAAGTAGGTGGCAAGGATTATTTTTTATGGTGTTGAAGCTCTGGTTCAAACAGGGCCAAAGTCTGGCAAATGAAATGTAATCAGCAAGTTTTATAAGAAAACAAAGGAAGCCAAACATTGAAATCTTCACTGTTAAAGATAACTTTATGTTATCTGCTTACCCTAAATACCACTGGATGTTTTGTATAGTTGAGGTATACAACTTAATAGCAATATTTTCAATGTATAGATTAAAACTACTTTTAGAAAAGGCAAATTTTGAAAGCAATTATCTATTGTCAGCTACTTTCTTAATAGATCTCTTTTTATCTTCTCAAAAGGATTATAAAGTAAAATAGCTTGAAGATGAAAGAGTGTGATTTTCCATTTAAGGGGCAGGCCACTGTTTCTGTTGGCCAAGAGATCGTTGATATATATCTGAAGATAAATAGTTAATAAAGGTGTTTGGATTGCAACATCTGTTGCCATTCTTGGAAGCTGGGACTTAATTGCGGACTGGAGCATCAAATCTTCAGAGAGTTCGTAAGACAGAGATTGATTGGGGTCACCAGGTTACCCAGAAGTAAAATCCCAATCCTTATCTTTAAAATGCAGTGTCCAATTGATTCTCTCTGGATCATTACACACAGCACATGGAGGTAAAGCTAAGGAGAGGAGTGGTCAAACATTATCCTTTTCAAGATATCTAAAAAATAAACCATAGCGGTGCTTTGATTTTGGTGAACGGTACAAAGTGGAGCGCCAGCTAAGGCTCAGAGCTAGAGGTAGCAATGTTATGTTCGTTAATACAGCTCCCAAATGTACATTCAATGGAGAGAAGCACTGGTAATGCCCTGTTTTTCCACCTTAAAGCCTGAATCACAGATGCCAAGTCTGCCTAGCCAGGGCCAGCAAAGTGAAAGCTCAACTTGTAAGTCATAGGGTTCTCCTGCCATTAGCGATCTATAAAGTCAGAAAATAAGTGAGATGTTTCTATGATTGAGATGTGATCAGCATTGACAGCCAGAGATTGCTCTTCAGTTGCATCAGGAGAACCAAGTTCTGGTCAGGCGGTACCACTAAGCCACCATGTGACCTTGAACAAGGCACCCTCCCTCCTGGGCTACCGTGGTTCTCTCTTTAAAATCACAGTGTAGACTAAATAATTGTTAATGTTCTTCTCAGAATTTGAACTTGAAAGTCTATTGCCTTTATTTTAATTGGTAGCCTTGCTCTGTGTCTTACTTGAATACCTTTCCTGGAACTCCGGCCCTGAATTTAAGAACTTACCCCCCTCTCCAAAGACGGACTCTCAACAGAACAGGCCTAAGCCTTGGTCATAGGTACCATGGCCCAAAAGGACAAGGGATGTGGCTCTCCAGCTCTGAGTTTACACTGATGGTCAGTAGATTCTAAAGGAAACCAATGAACAAATCTCTAGAATCTCCATGAAAGATCTCAGAAAATCCCAGATAAATGATGACATCAACGGAAGATAAAATGCTACTTTGCCCAAGGGAATTGTAAGAAAACAGACTTGTAGCTTCCTGGAGAACTTTAATTTCACTGGATTTTCCTTTTTGACAGACTTATGAACAAAAAACCCAAGCTTAGAAGATAACTCCCCGGACCTAGAACATGAGGGAAGCCTGTTGTATAAAACCATTCTACTAGCATCCAAGGCAGGGTCCCCTCAGAAAGGAATGTGTAAGAAAATACCACGGTAAGTTCAGGACCGTATTTTATAAGCTTAGAAAAGAAGGGAGACATTGAGGCATGTCTATTATTTGCTTTCTCTTGTTGGCACATAAAAGGTCAACACTTAGAAGCTGAGATTTTACTGGCCAATAAATATGAAAGAGGGCTCCCCTGAAAAAAAACCTGCCCACTTCAAGGTACCATTAATTATTCTTTCTTATTAGAACCAAACTATATTAAATTCATCTATATTTCACAATTATCAAATTTGGTATTTAGTATCTTGTTGCAAGGATCACAAAAGGTGGTACTCTAGATAAAACAGAAAAAAAAATATTAAACTGCTTTGTAATAAAGTTTACTAAGCATATTTTGGTAGAGTTGCGATGCAGGGTGTTATTCTGCCTTTTTAAATGATTGTGTGTGTTTTTTTTAATTTGGAAAATATACATTTGGAATTGTTACATAATTTTGTTATTTGTTCAACGCTCTCCCCAGGCTTAACAAATCATTTGGAAACAGAAGAAAGATGAAATCTATTCTAGTAAAGCTTTTTGCTCCTTTAGACACACCACACTTCCACACCTGTTCAGATTCCTCCCTAACCATTCAAATTTCTCTGGTCTTCTCTGATCACCTCATGATTTTGTTGCCTTAATTAGCTCCTGCACATTTTCAGAGGTTGAGGAGGGCTAAAGATTGCTTGTTTCCATTTAAAGGCCAGCATGCTTTCTGCTGCCTGGTAATCCAGTAATATATTTCTGCAGAGTTCCATTGTATCCCAAGAAAGAGGAGAGTCACACCAAGGAGACGGCTTGACTTCAGCTTCCCCTTTTCCTTTCTTCCCAGCCAGGATGCTTCTGGCTGGCCCAGAAGTAAGTTCACATATTGTGCCAGGCAGCCAGAGAATGGCTCCTTAGTGCTTGCACTAATCCTCCTCTTTACTAAATAAGCAAGTCAAGCTTTGGGGGTAGGGATGGGAAGAAAATTATATAATTTGAGTTAATTGGTTTGGGGCTACCCAAAGCCCCAGCTGCATTGAAGGGAATTGTTTGGTCTTCAAGACCCAATTAGAGACATTCAGCTGATGTAAAATAGATTTTATTCTTTTTCTCCAAGTTATTGTCAAGAGACTCAGCCTTCATACCATACCAGAAAATATCCTTTAATCACAGGCTTCCCAAATACATTCTGAAAACATGTCTGGAAATAGGTATATCTAAAGGCATGGAAGGAATAAAAAGACATGCAATCTAACTAGTTTATTTTACAGGTTCAAGAATTCAACTTCTAGTGATAAGACAGGAACTCCTTTTCAACAACCCTTCAAGTACTATAAAATGTGTGTTAGCTAATCAAACTGTATGAACAAATGATCCAACCTCTATCTTTTTTCTGAGAGATTGTTTGGACAGGCTTGAGAAATTCATGTTTGGCCTTCTTAGAGCTGAGACAAAACCACATGTGACTTCTATTTGAATGATCAATGTGTAAGAAATGGCCAGAGTGACATTAACTTGCAAGCAGCCACACTTTGAGTTTCCACTCTGAGTACCAGAATGAGAATTGTCGCATGTTTAAAATGACTTGAGATGTGCTGGCTTTTTGGTCTGGCAGCTGTTTCAAATGATGCTTGAAATTGTTTGGTTTTTTTTTCAAACCAATCTTTTCAAAAAGGTTACTCCTTTTTGTAAGGTCCATGCAACCTAGAAATAAATTAGAAGCAAGAATTGTAAAGTGCAGAGGTAGTACCTGTAAAGTGCAGAGGTAGTTCCTATAAAGTGCAGAGGTAGTACCTAGCTTAGAGAATGGCTAACTTCATGCAATAGTTGCTCAATTGCACTATTTCCTGAGAGAGTACCACGTGCATGGGGATGGGAAAGGAAATATAATTCGGACCAAGTCCTTATCCTCAAAGAACTTTCAAGCATACAGAGGTAGGAATGAATGAGGGAATTACAGAAACAAGCATAAAGTTGAGGAAAACAAAGCGAGGTACAAATGCACATACTAGAGGGTAAGAAGAGATAGAGAGCTAGTTAGAAATTCTGTAACCCGGGAGGCAGAGCTTGCAGTGAGCCCGAGATAGTGACAGAAAAGACTCCGTCTCAAAAAAAAAAAAAAAATTCTGTGAACAAAATGATGTTCATGATGGGTCTTGCAAGCTCAGACTGGTTCTTAAAAGCTAGAGTTGGGCCAGGCACGGTGCCTCACGCCTGTAATCCCAGCACTTTGGGAGGCCAACGAAGGCAGATCACCTGAGGTCAGGAGTTCACAGCCTGGCCAACATGGTGAAACCCCATCTCCACTGAAAATACAGAAGTTAGCTGGGTGTGGTGGCAGGTGCCTATAATCGCAGTTACTCGGGAGGCTGAGGCAGGGGAATCACTTGACCTCTGGAGCCAGAGGTTGCAGTGAGCCAAGATTGCACCATTGCACTCCAGCCTGGACGACAAGAGTGAAACTCTGTCTTAAAAAAAAAAAAAAAAAGCTGGAAGTCCCAGCAGGCAGAGGAATCACTTACAGTGTTCAAGACCTCTCCTAAACATCATTTTGTTGGGAAGATTATTCTAGAGGACACAATATGAAGAAGAGGGAGACGTCTGGAAACATTGAGCAATGCAATTTGAAATGCAACCAAGAGTATTTGTGGGGAACACATAGAGATTGAGTTTGAAAGACTGTATCAGGTGCAGATCCTAGGCCTTGACTACCCAAGTGAGAAATGTGTACTTTATTTCAAAAGCAATGGAAAGTCACCTAAGGATTTGAAGCCTGGAAACGAATGAATGGATTGGAACTCTGCTTTTAGCCAGGGTCTATGACATCAGTGGACTGGGTAGGAAAAGGAATAAGAATGAAATCCAAGCCCAAAAGAGCTATTCCAGAGTGTGGAGAGCCTGCACTGCTGCAGGCAAAAATACTTTATCCAGTAGGAGACCAAGGCGTGCTACATCCTACAAACAGCCAAAGACCTGATTCTGAGATAAACGGGATGGTACCCTGAGAAGTAACTTTTATTCATTTGACAGATATAATTGAGTGCCTACTTTGTGGTAGGTACTGTCCTGGCACATGGGATGTATCAGTGAATGAAACAGATACAGATCCCTGCCTCGTGAAAGAAGCAATTACCTCTCACATGGTGCTCTGAGTCCCCTTCATAAACAGCAGAGGTGAGAGGCCAGTTTCTAAATAAGAGCTTTGACAAGTACAGCCCTTTCCCTGTAGCTATTAAACTGGTGTGTGGCTTAGAAGTAGCAAGACCATGACATGTCTCACGAAGTTAGAGGTCCTGTAGGGAGGTGAGCAAACAATGTGTACAGCTAAACTAGCAGCATCAATATACAAGGGGTGACATCAGGTAGATAGGGGCTGCCCCAAAAACCAGAAGATGTCATAGGCCAGAAGCAAGTGAGATCAAGAGCCTGAGCTTGTGTAAAGACATAAGGGAGGTAACTCAGCAGGAGGCAACATAGAGAAGGGAAGGCAGAGCACTGAAATATGGCATTGTTTGTAGAGCAGGAGAAGGAGTCTGGCTGCAGACAGCTCTGCCCAACCCCTGGTGCAGGTGCCACATGGAGACGGATCAATCGGGGCATCAGGACATCATGCCCTTGATACAAGCATACTGCTCGCTACCCTTCTTGCCCTGAGACTCCACTTTCCAGGCAAGAAGCTGCTTCCAGTTGGCTTTCCTGGGGAGCTTGCCCACAAGGAGATGAGGGGTGGACATGAGTTTGTATGTCTCCCCAAGAAAGGCCAATTACACCGTCCAAATGGATGAATTGGAATGCTAATCTACGTATCAGTTGCCTGTACGACAGACTCTGTGAACAGGATCCTCCCAGGAGCTCAGCTCAACAAGGGCTGATCCCAGAGATGGCTGATCTCACCAAGCACAGCCAATCCTTACAGGGAACACTATACCAGGCCTGGTTGTGAGCACTTCATATGTATGATTTATCTACTCCTTACAACCATCCTATGAGGTTACTAGGATTCTGATTTTATCCATCATGTTAAGTAACCTATGCAAGAAACCTGGACTTGAATCAAGTAAATGAACTTGGATCACAAGTTCATTGTGATTCAAGTCCAGGTTTTCCTGCTGGATTTGGGTATCCAGCAGGTCTCTCCAGGATCCCTCTGTTGCCTGCTCTCAGCACTGTGAACATTCGGGTGTCCAGCAGGTTTCCCTAGGATCCTTCTGTTGCCTGCTCTCAGCACTGTGAACATCCAGTTCTCATTGGGGTGAAGGCGATCGAGGGTCCTTCGGGTGAATCGCCACTTCATTCCCACTATTACATCACCTCAGCAGAAGCATTTCACTGAAATCAAACACCCTGTGCATGTATATAAATCACTTGATTCTTGTTGGAATCCCAAGGAAGGCAGAGTAAAGATCATCCTCTCCATCTGACAGAGAAGGACTCAGATTGGTGAAGGTGAAGCAACTTATCAAGGTTATGTGGTTGGCATGAGAGAGGCCCACCTCTAGAAGTCATATTCTTTAACTCCCAAACTGGGGATCTTTCCAATGGCTCTTTAGGAACAGATTTCTTTCTGATATTGGCACATATATATTGGTCCAGGTAGTGCCTACCAGAGCACTGGGCATGTAGCTCCAGGTGACTCTGTGGCACTAAAGTGATTGGTATCACATCAGCCATTCACCCACCTCTGCAGGCTGAGTCTGATCCTGACCTCACAGGACAGTTCTTAGGAGTGGGCTATGGAAAGGAACTGGAAAAGCAAACCCTGATAATCATAAAATCTTATGCTTGCTTAAGGCTGCCTTGGCCAAGAATGTTCTCTAAGTACATTGTGTGTATTGATGCATTTAAACCTCAACAGCAACCCTGACCGGCAGGTGCAACCCTTGTTTCCATCTTACAGGTAAGGAAACCGGGAGGACAGGAACCTTTGGTAAGTTTGCCCAAACTCACATAATCAGTAAGAAGCAGAGCCAGAATCAGGATGCAGAGCCCACTCAGAATTGCACAACAACATAACCACACCACACTGCCCCTTAGACAAGTGGTGTCATCCTGCCCAATGCCATATTTTCCTAGGTGGTCTGAGCTGAGTGTCCCTTCAGAGGCCCTCGGTGGATCCCAGTCTTCCCATCTGAGAAGTGAGGGATTGAACTTCATGATCAATAGCATCCTCCGATTCTCCAGTAGATTCATACTGACTTCCTCCTAAATGGGGCCCACTGGAAATACACCCCTGCTTGGCCAGTATTTTTATTCATGCTTTTGTACTATTACTTCCAGGAACAGTTTCAAAATCTAACAGCCCAAAGGAAGCTGAGCAGGAAGGCCACCTAGAATGCCTCCTACTCCTAAGAAAGTGGTGGAGTGTCTTCAAATACAACCTGCTGAGATAAATCCCGTCATTAGAACTTGCCAGGAGATGGGAATGGCACTGCCTCTGTGGGGTCCTAATCGGAGCCCTTGTGGGAGAAGCCATTTCTGAACTTTTCTTATTAACTCCTCACAGGTACACAGGCTCCCACCAAAATTGGGCTCATGTCAGCCGAACCCATAGGGGACCTACAACTGTAGAGCTCAGCCCAGTCTCTTTTTTATTTTTCTTTTCTCCCCCTTCCCTTTTTTATTTATCTATTTACTGGGTCAAACAATTGAGAAGACTAAATTCTAAACAGCCTTTGTTGTTCCTGCCCCTTCATCCCCTTTAAGTCAAAGAGGCAGAACTCAAAAGCAAAGCCATGAGACATCCATCTTCCAGAAAGTTAAACAAGGACAGGCAGTTATAGATGGCAGATAAGACTCGTTTGTCAACAGACACCCAACGGCAAAAGGGCACAACTGGATGATACGCCAGCACCAAAGCCTCAGGCCCAGTGGGATTTTACGTGGGATAAGCCCCCTGCAAAGCAGGGCACCATCTCTGGGGTGATGGCGCCAACAAACCAGCCCTAAGTGCACTTCTTCCTCTTAGGTAGGAGGTTATTTGTACTAGGCCAGCCACACACACTTCATTTTGATTCTGGCCCATGGCTATGGAGTAAAAATGGGAGATGATACAGACTCTCTGAGACAAAAAAAGAAAACTGTGAGCCAAGTTCATTTACCTGATCTTTCAACAAAATCTACTGAGCACCTACTCTGTGCCAAATGTTGTATGAGGTGAAAAAAGGACACAGAAATCTGTGCCCTTCAGAACTTACGTATTAGTAGACAAGTTAGGCAGTAAATAAATACATACTAACCATATATGGAGAACCAAAGAACATAATGAAGCTGGTTGGTTGCTCCTAAGTTCAGTGGACAAAATTATGAAAGAAAATGATGAACTCGGGGATTCTATCTCCTGGCTTCAGAGGCAGATACTGAGCCTCAAATCTGCTAAGATTGCCCTGAATGAGAGTCATATCTCCTGCAGAGAAAGAGCTGAAATTGTGGAAAAGCAGACACAAGCTCTTATCATGGGAGGGGCTGATCTGCAACGAAAGATGCCTGCACAGCCTCGCCAGGTGTTTACTGTTAGAGTGAGGGCATCAATTGGAAAATAACGGGACCCTGAAACTTGGAATGGGAATGTGAGGGGGGCCCCTGATGAATCTGGGGACACTGAGTTTGTAAATGTTGATGAACCTTTTCTGCCAGAAGAAACAGCTTCCCCATCCCCAGTAGTGGCAACATCCCCTCCCCGACCCATGCTGCCATCAGCCTTTCCACCTTTGTCTGAGGAGATAAACCCTGCGCTGCCTGAGGCAACAGTGATGGCCTCCTGAGGCAATTGCCAGGCAAGATAATGTTGATTCTGCTCAGGAGCCACCCCCAACACCCCTGTTTGCTTCTAGACCTACAACTAGACTAAAGTCCCAGTGGGCCTCTAAAGGTGAGGAGGTGAGGTTGACAGTGTGACCCATGAGGAAGTGTGCTACACTTGAAAAGAACTGTTTGAGTTCTCTAATTTATATAAGCAGAAATCTGGTGAACAGGCATGGGAATGGATATTAAGGGTGTGGGATAGTGGTGGAAGGAACATAGAGCTGGATCAGGCTGAATTTATTGATTTGGGCCCACTAAGTAGGGACTCTGCATTTAATGTTGCAGCTTGAGGAGTGAAAAAATGTTCTAATAGTTCATTTGTTTGGTTAGATGAAATGTGGATTAAAAGATGACCCACTGTGAGCCAGCTGGAAATGCCTGATCTCCCTTGGTTGAATGTAGGGGAAGCAATCCAAAGGCTTAGGGAGATTGGGATGGTGGAATAGATTAGTCACTGTGGACCTACTCATCCCAGCTGGGAGGGTACAGAAGATATATCCTTGACCAATGCCTTGTGAAATAGATTTGTGAGGGCAGCACCTGCATCTTTGAAGAGCACTGTAATTGCTCTTCTCTGTATGTCAGATCTAATGATGAGAACCACAGTCACTCAACTACAAAATTTAAATACAATGGAAATAATTGGATCCCAAGGTGGCAGGGGCCAAGTGGTGGCACTCAACCATCAGAGGTAAGGTAGGTGTAGCTACTGTAATGGACAGCAGAGGCAAATGGCAATCAGAATAGTCAAACTCATGTAGAGCTCTGGCACTGGCTAATTAATCACAGTGTTCCTAGACATGAAATTGATAGAAAACCTACTGCATGCCTACTTACTTAATACAAGCAAAAAACTTCTCGTTGAATAGACAAAAGACTAATTTGAATTATAAAAACAGAGAATCACAGCCCCTCAATCAGTTTCCAGATTTGTGCCAGTTTACAAACCCAGAACCCCATGAATGAAGGGGAGACCGGGTCTCCTTGAGGAAGGACCCCACTACATTACCGACAGTTTATGCAGTGAACCTTTCTCCCATCCTTCCCCAAGGAGACCTCTGGCCTTTTACCAGGGTAACTATGCATTGGGGAAAGGGAAATGATCAGACATTTCAGGGACTACTGGACACTGGCTCTGAGCTAATGCTGATTTCAGGGGACCCAAAACATCATTGTGGTCCTCCGGTTAAAGTAGCGGCATATGGAGGTCAGGTAATTAATGGAATTTTAGCTCAGGTCTGACTTACTTTGGGTCCAGTGGGTCCCCAGACTCATCCTGTGATCATTTCCCCAGTGCCAGAATGTATAATTGGCATAGACATACTTAGCAGCTGGCAGAATCCCTGCACTGGCTCCCTGACTGGTAGGGTGAGGGCTATTATGGTGGGAAATGCCAAATGAAAGCCATTAGAGCTGCCTCTACCTAGAAAAATAGTAAATCAAAA
Organism: Macaca thibetana thibetana; assembly: GCF_024542745.1. NCBI lineage: Eukaryota > Metazoa > Chordata > Mammalia > Primates > Cercopithecidae > Macaca > Macaca thibetana. The sequence goes on along the minus strand of NC_065579.1, from coordinate 4,475,561 downwards.
ACAGTATCACATCCCTGGAGGGATTGTGGAGATTAGTGCCACCATCAAGGATTTGAAAGATGCAGGGGTGGTGATACCCATCACATCCCTGTTCAACTCTCCCATCTGGCCTGTGCAGAAGACAGATGGATCTTGGAGAATGACAGTGGATTATCATAAGCTTAACCAAGTGATGACTCCAGTTGCAGCTGCTGCACCAGATGTGGTTTCATTGCTTGAGTAAATTAACACATCTCCTGGCACCTGGTATGCAGCCATTGACTTGGCAAATGCTTTTTTCTCCATTCCTGTCCATAAGGCCCACCAGAAGCAATTTGCCTCCTTTTGGCAAGGCCAGCAATATACCTTTGCTGTCCTAGTTTAGGGGTATATCAATTCTCAAGCTTTGTGTCATAATCTTATTTGGAGAGACCTTGATTGCTTTTCACTTCCACAGGATATCACACTGGTCCCTTACAGTGATGACATTATGCTGACTGGATCCAGTGAGAAAGAATTGCAAACACACTGGAGTTATCGGTAAGACATTTGCATGCCAGAGGATGGGAAATAAATTCAACTAAAATTCAGGGAACTTCCACCTCAGTAAAATTTCTAGGGGTCCAGTGGTGTGGAGCCTGTCGAGATATTCCTTCTAAGGCGAAGGATAAGTTGCTGCAGTTGGCCCCTCCTACAACCAATAAAGAGGCACAATGCCTAGTGAGCCCATATGGATTTTGGAGGCAACACATTCCTCATTTGGGTGTGTTACTCCAGCCCATTTATTGAGTGATCATCCGAAGGCTGCCAGTTTTAAGTAGGGTCCAGAACAGGAGAAGGCTCTGCAGCAGGTCCAATCTGCTGTGCAAGCTGCTCTGCCACTTGGGCCATAAGACCCAGCAGGTCCAATGGTACTTGAGGTGTCAGTGGCAGATAGGGATGCTGTTTGGAGCCTTTGGCAGGCCCCCCTAGGTGAATCACAGGGGAGGCCTCTAGGATTTTGGAGCAAGGCCATCTTCTATAGATAACCACTCTCCTTTTGAGAGACAGTTGGCCTATCATGGGGCTTTGGTGGAAACTGAATGTTTGACTGTGGGTCATCAAGTCACCATGTAACCTGAACTGTCTATCATTAACTGGGTCCTTTCTGACCCATCTAGTCATAAAGTGGGTCATGCACAGCAGCACTCTATCATCAAATGGAAACTGTATATATGTGATCAGGCTAGAGCAGGTCCTGAAGGCACAAGTAAGTTACATGAGGAAGTGGCTCAAATGCCTATGGTCTCCACTCCTGCCCCCCTGCCTTCTCTCCCCCAGCCTGCACTGATGGCCCCATGGGGAGTTCCCTATGATCAGTTGACAGAGGAAGAGAAGACTAGGGCCTGGTTCACAGATGGTTCTGCACGATATGCAGGCACTACCTGAAAGTGGACAGCTACAGCACCACGACCCCTTTCTAGGACATCCCTGAAGCATAGCGGTAAAGGGAGATCTTCCCAGTGGGCAGAACTTTGAGCAGTGCACCCGGTTGTGCACTTTGCAGGGAAGGAGAAATGGCCAGATGTGCGATTATATGCTGATTCATGTGCTGTAGCCAATGGTTTGACTGGATGGTCAGGGACTTGGAAGAAGCATGATTGGAAAATTGGTGATGAAGAAATTTGGGGAAGAGATATGTGGATGGACCTCTCTGAGTGGTCAAAACCATGAAGATATTTGCATCCCATGTGAGTGCTCACTGGGTGACCTCAGCAGAGGAGGATTTTAATAATCAAGTGGAGGGGGATGACCTGTTCTATGGACACCACTCAGCCTCTTTCCCCAGCCACCCCTGTCATCACCCAATGGGCCCATGAACAAAGTGGTCATGGTGGCAGGGATGGAGGTTACACATGGGCTCAGCAACATGGACTTCCACTCACCAAAGCTGACCTGGCTATGGCCACTGCTGAGTGCCCAATTTGCCAATAGTAGAGACCAACAGTGAGCCCTCGATATGTCACCATTCCTGGGGGCGATCAGCCAGCTACCTAGTGGCAGGTTGATAATATTGGACTTCCTCCCTCATGGAAAGGGCATTGTCACTGGGATAGACACGTGGATATGGGTTTGCCTATCCTGCATGCAATGCCTCTGCCAAGACTACCATCTGTGGACTCACAGAATGCCTTAACCACTGTCATGGTATTCCACATAACATTGCCTCTGACCAAGGCACTCACTTTATGGCTAAAGAAGTGTGGCAGTGGGCTCATGCTCATGGAATTTACTGGTCTTACCATGTTCCCCATCATCCTGAAGCAACTGGATTGATAGCACAGTGGAATGGCCTTTTGAAGTCTCAATTACAACACCAACTATGTGACAATACTTTACAGGGCTGAGGCAAATTTCTCCAGAAGGCCCTGTATGCTCTGAATCAGCATCCTATATATATGGTACAGTTTCTCCCATGGCCAGGATACACGGGTTCAGGAATTAAGGTGTGGAAGTGGAAGTGGCACCACTCACCATCACCCCTAGTGATCCACTAGCAAAATTTTTGCTTCCTGTTCCCATGACATTACATTTTGCTGGCCTAGAGGTCTTAGTTCCAGAGGGAGGAAGGCTACCACTAGGAGACACAACAACGATTTCATTAAACTAGAAGTTAAGATTGCCACCTGGACACTTTGGGATCCTCCTGCCTTAAGATCAACAGGCTAAGAAGGGAGTTACAGTGTTGGCTGAGATGATTGACCCAGACTATCAAGATGAAATCAGCCTACTACTCCATAACGGAGGTAAGGAAGAGTATGCTTGGAATCCAAGAGATCCATTAGGGCATCTGCTAGTATTATCATCCCCTGTGATTAAGGTCAATGGGAAACTACAATAGCCCAATCCAGACAGGACTACACATGGCCCAGACCTCTCGGGAATGAAGGTTTGGGTCGCTCCATCAGGGAAAAAGACACAACCTGCTGAGGTGCTTGCTGAAGGCAAAGGGAATACAGAATGGGTAGCAGAAGAAGGTAGTCATCGATACCAGCTATGACCACATGACCAGCTGCAGAAATGGGGACTGTAATTGTCATGAGTATTTCCTCCCCCCTTCTTTTGCTAAAAATATGTTTGTGCATGTATATGCTTGTACTAAGAAAATATCTTTATATTATTTGCTTTTCCTTTATCGTGTGACATAAGAGTTATTGACTTCATATCAGCATTTAAGTATTGGTAACTGTATATAACAGTATTTGGGTTGGGGATTGGTGCATTTATCATTGTACCAATGATAGTTGTGTTATGGTAGGTGTAATTATGACCTTATTATTGCCTTTATTTGAAGATTATGTGTGATCTCACGAGATGTGTATGGGTTCAAGTTGACAAGGGGTGGACTTGTGATGGTTAATGCTGAGTGTCAACTTGATTGGATTGAAGCATACAAAGTATTGATCTTGGGTGTGTCTGTGAGGGTGTTGCCAAAAGAGATTAACTTTTGAGTCAGTGGACTGGGGAAGGCAGATCCACCCTTAATCTGGTGGGCAAAATCTAATCAGCTTCCAGCAAATATAAAGCAGGCAGAAAAACATGAAAAGGAGAGACTGGCCTGGCCTCCCAGCCTACATCTTTCTCCTATGCTGGATGCTTCCTGCCCTCGAATATCGGACTCCAAGTTCTTCAGTTTTGGGACTTGGACTATCTCTCCTTGCTTTTCAGCTTGCAGACAGCCTATTGTGGGACCTTGTGATCATGTAACTTAATACCTAATAAACTCTCTCTCTCTCTCTCTCTCTCTCTCTCTCTCTCTCTCTCTCTCTCTCTCTATATATATATATATATATATATATATATATATCCTATTAGCTCTGTCCCTCTAGAGACCCCTAACTAATACAGGTGGTCAGGGAGGTGACATTTGAATAAAAAGCACAAGTCATGTTAGTATCTGGGGAAGACTGTTCCAGGCAGAGAGAACAGCAGATGCAAAGCTCAGAGGCAGAAGCATCCTCAGCATGCTTGAAGACCAGGAAGAGGGCTGCTGTGGCTGGCTAAAATGAGGGAGGAAGAATTTAGGAGACGGTAACTCCAGACTTTTGGCTTCCGGAGTTAGTCACTAGGAAAAGGTGGGAGCAAAGCATCCAATACTCTCATCCTGAGAGGCTGCTGGGAGGAGCTGCTATTGCTAAAATCTTGAGCTTCTTGAATAAAGCACATTGCATTTTAGAAAGGAGCAAACTATGACTCGTTCAACTGTGTAGTTAGTGACCTGCTTTTCATGAGCTCCCAGGAAACCCTCTGCACCCAAACCAAGTCGGTTCTGCTCTCCAGAGATTGTTTGATTTGTGTTATTCTAGAGAATTATTCTTCCTTCCTGTCAACTTACAAGGGAGAAATGTCTCAGCAATAGTATAGTGTCCAAGACTTAACAACTGGATACCTGGGGAAAAATACAGACAGGTACACAGACAGATAGACATAAGTTTATTGTAAACTTTACTAATACAAAGAACATGTACAACACAATTTAAAAATGATAACATGCCGGGTGCGGTGGCTCCAGCCTGTAATCCCAGCACTTTGGGAGGCTGAGGAGGGCGGATCACGAAGTCAGGAGATCGAGACTATCCTGGCTAACATGGTGAAACCCCGTCTCTACTAAAAAAAAAATACAAAACATTAGCCAGGCGTGGTGGCGGGCTTCTGTAGTCCCAGCTACCCGGGAGGCTGAGGCAGGAGAATGGCGTGAACCTGGGAGGCGGAGTTTGCAGTGAGCCGAGGTGGTGCCACTGCACTCCAGCCTGGGCGACAGGGCGAGACTCTGTCTCAAATAAATAAATAAATAAAAATTAAAAAATAAAAATGATAACAAACAATACTCATATTAGGGTTCTCCAGAGAAGCAGTGGGCAGATTTTGATACATAAGACGGGATTTACTGTAGGAATTGCCTCACACTCAGTTACGGAGGCTAAGTCCCATGATATGCTGTCTGCAAGCTGCAGAACCAAGAAAGCCCGTGGCATCGTTCAGTCTGAGTCTGAAGGGCTAAGAATGAGGGTGTAACTCCCAGTCTTGAGAGGCAGGGCTGGGAGGTAGGGAGTGGAAACGGGGGGTGTGAAGGTGCTAGTGTAAATCCTGGCGTCTGAAGTCCTGAGAGTCAGGAGCTCTGATGTCTAAGGGCAGGAGCAGGGGATGTTTCAGCTCAAGAAGAGAAGGAGAATTTGCTCCTCCTCTCTTCGTTTTCTTGAAGAGCGCTCTCAGTGGATTGGGTGATGTCTACCACACCGGTGAAGGTGAATCTTTCTTACTCCATCTAAGAATTTACACATTTATCTCTCCAGAAGCACCCTCACAGACACACCCAGAAAAAATGTTTTGCCAGCTATCTGGGTGTCCTTACACTTAGCCACTTTGACACATAAAATTACCCATCATAAGACCATTTACCGTACATTTTATACAGCCAAGTGAGACTCACAAAAGGCTTTCATTGATTGCTGCTGAAACTTTGAATGTGTAGCCAATCTATGGAGGCAGCTGACAAACAGGTGGAGCTCTGGCATGAATGTTGGTTGATATTTTCATTTAAGTGAATACGTAAGACAGAAGTGAAACAATAAAGATACGTAGGAATTTTACTCTTTCATCATCAATGATATGCAACTTCTTTGCAGAATTGGGTAATAGTTTTTGAGTACTAGAAGAATACTTCCTCAACTTTTTGTGCTATTCACCATGTAACGGCATAGACAAAACATACTGTTAAATTTAATCTGTATTATTAATTTTTTCCATCATGTTCTTAAGTCAAGATACCCACAAAACAATGAATCAGCCTCAGATTTCTAGCACTTGCCCATTTCCGTAGCATAGATACTCACACCACAACTGATGTCACATGACCAACACGACATCACTGAATGCAGCTGAGAAGAGATGGACACCATTCTGCAATATCTCCATCTGCCATGCAGCTACCATAGCTGCTAATAACCTCAAGATTATGTGTAATGGTAGAATAGAGTAAAATAATTCGGAAGCAATGAGTTTTTAGTGTTTGTTTGTTTCCTTTTCATTTTTTAATTAATTCGTTAATTTACTCACCTACTTTGAGAGATGGGGTGCTGCTATATTGCCTGAACTCCTAGGTGCAAATGATCCTCTTAGTCTCTACCAAGTTAACTTAGTCTCTACCAAGTTAACGGGGACTACAGGCGTGCCTTTGCTTCCGTTTTGAAAACATAATTTATTTAATTATAAACCCATAAAATTTAATTTTAATAATGGCTGTATTTAACAACTGGCCCACAAAACTTCTAAAAATTTAACAATTGACTCTCCTGATCTGGTTGTAAACCAGCTCCAGCACACCCCTGTGTCTTAGTGGTGTCCCGTCCTATCTTCACAGCTGAGTTTGAAGTTTCAAGCTCTTTGCCTCTCTTTCATCCTTTCTACAGGCAGTGGTGTGAAATAGACAATTATTGTCTACAGGCCTGGGAGGCATCCACAATAGTACCTCATTTAGATACCAGAGCATCACAGAAGACTTAGCAATGTAGCACAGACACATGAATACATGAATTCTGATGTATTGCTGATGGAATAGGTATACGCATAGCACATCAATGATGCTGGAACAGATTGGAGAGGTCACTTTAGTTCAGCTTCTCACCCTCCTTAATAAATGCCCTCCTTCTGTAGCCCCATCATACAGTCTGTTATTAACCTACAAAGAATAATTTTTAAAAATGGTCAGTCATGGTGGCTCATGCCTGTATTCCCAGCACTTTGGGAGGCTGAGGTGGGAGGATTGCTTGAGGCCAGGAGTTCATGACAAGCCTGGGCAACATAGCAAGACCCTATCTCTACAAAAACGTTAAAAAACAATTAAAATTTTTTTGAAGAATAATAAAAACACAATAGCACCATGGTATTTTGAGCATGAAGTAATTAGTAAACCATGCACTCCCTCCTCTATTTGACAGAGACCCCAATAAAGTATGCTCTATACTACTGGTGTGATCATTTGGAGGATAATACACTGAAAAGCTAGCAAAACTATATACAGACTCTCTCTCACCTTAAACCCTTAGCTTATGGAAACATACTAGCTGTACACATAATAACATCTATGTATGGCCAGGCGCAGTGGCTCACGCCTGTAATCCCAGCACTCTGGGAGGCCAAGGTGGGTGGATCACCTGAGGTCAGGAGTTGGAGACCAGTCTGACCAACATGGTGAAATCTCATCTATACTAAAAGTACAAAAATTAGCCAGGCATCGTGGCAGATGCTTGTAATCCCAGCTAGTTGGGAGGCTGAGGTGGGACAATCGCTTGAACCCAGGAGACGGGGGTTGCAGTGAGCCGAGATCGCACCACTGCACTCCAGCCTAGGTGACACAGCGAGGCTCCATCTCAAAAAAGAAAAAACAAAAACAACAACAGCAAAAACTATATATTTTTTAATCTCCCTTCCCCAAAGCCACCATGCCATGTCACACCACTATGGTTTTGCTGAGGCTGTTCCTTCATCCTGCAGATCTCTTCCTTTGTCACTACCTGTTAAATCAAGGTCCAGATCCAACAAAATTCTTCCTGTTGTCAGGAGGCACAAGCTGCTCATCACCACCATGGCCGTCTAACCTCTAGCACTCTAATGGAACACTGCTACTTTCTGCCAGGAATTATAATTACTTGTGAGCTCCTAGAGGACAGGGATCATCCTGCTTTATCTTTCAACCTTGTTCTCAGGGTTCGCACAGTGAGTTCAATGATGTGGTCATCCTGGCCCAGGGAAGACACACCAGTGATATGTTACTTGGATGCAGCTATGACTCAGACGATGTGCCCAGCTTGGCCGTAAACACGCACCAGCTTCTCCCTCTGCGTCCTCAGCAGAGCCTGACTTCCAAAATTCACCAAAAGGAAACTTCAATCTCCTGAAGTTTCCAAAAGACAAATAAGTCATGTTCAGACCCTAGCTGCTCTCCAAAGGGACAGATTCCACTGTCTGAACTTGTACCATGGCCTTGAGGTGCACTCCCAGCTGTCTGCATCGTGATACGGCCGGTGTCCCTGCCAATGTGCACAGGATGAGAAACCGAAGCTCGTGCTGATGAGAATCAATAACAGCAGTAATGGTCTTGCCCTGGTCTGCATGAGGCAGCCCCAAAGGGGAGTCCAGCATCATAAACTCTGCAGGAAGGTGGCCTGGCTCCATCGTTTGCCAGCTGTGTGAGCTGGGGCAAGTTGCTTAACCTCTCCACCAACTTCCTCAACCGCAAAGTGAGAATCATAAGTATGGCACTCTCATAAGGTTATTGTGAGGATTTAATAAGTTAATATATGAAGAGTGCTTAGAACTGTGCCCGGGATAAATCTTCAATGAATGGTAGTTATTATTTATATTAGTAATGACAACAACAAATATTAATAGAAGAAAAACATTTCTAGTGGCTTCTAGGAGAAGAGGGGACAGGAGGGGATAGGAGAGCAGGGAGGACTGGGAATGTGGGAATATGGTTTCTAGGCCTGGCTCTATAATTATGTAATTCTGTGACTAGAAGCTAAATCACGTCCTGTCTCTGGACCTCAATTTCTTCCTCTGTGATATGAGGTCGTTGGACTGGATTAGAGTTTCCTAAACTGAGCTAAGCATCAAAATATTCTGGGAAGGCTTTTAAAAATCTAGGTTCTCAGGCCCCCCTCCTGGTTTACTGAATTGGGCTCCAAGACTGTGGATCCCGGGAATAGTATTTGTTTTTAAGCTTCTTTGGTGAGTCAAATGCAACTAGTTAGTGCTTAGGAGCCATTGGATTCAACCAAAAACTCCAGCCTCAGGGATTTTTTTACTTACCGTTCCCACTGCTGGGAAAGCTCTTCCCCTCAATGTTTCTTTGACTCAGCCTCTCATTCATACTACTGCACAAATGTCACCTCCTCAGAGAAAACACTCCTGATCATCCTATGTAACTCTCCAGCCACTCTCCAACTTCTTGATGTGACTCATTCTTTTTGGATTACTTCTTACCATGTGCCTTGGTTGGCTGGTTGTTCTTCTGGCTCCCTAGACTGTAAGCTCCATGAGGGCAGGGATTGAGTTTTGTCCACCACTGCATCCTAGCACCTCTGCTGTAGTGCCTGGTTCATAAGTGACATTCAGTAATTCAGTTTTGAATTAACTAATGAATAGCTGAATGGATTGGATGAATGAATCCGTGTGCATCCACTTCGCCTCTGCCTGTAGGTCAGAATGTGGAGCTAGCTGACAGCAGCAGGGAGGTGAAAGGAAGCACACAGCATGCTCAGCAGAGAAACTCAGGGAGAGTTTTTCCTCCTGGGAGACCTTTTAGAGTACAGTTCAAAGCCTCTCACTGCGGCTCAGCCTTTGGGGACCCTTGAAGTTCCCCAGGATTGTGAAGTATGCTTCTGCTATTCCTGAGGCAATTCTCCCAGGGAGAGATTTTTAAACCTAGCTGTCTGCCTCAGAGCTGTGTTTTGGGGTTTCATAGCACTCAGATTTTCCAGGTGCTTATATTTAGGGAGGATGATGACAAACTTTTCAGCAGTCGCTTTATGGAGGGGTGGGGAAGCTTTCCAGATCCCCACTATAGAACAATATACACCAAGAGACATGATGTCATTGAAAAAGGTGTTTTAAAAAGGTGTTTGAGCTGGAAAATATTTCCAAAAGTATTTTAGGGGGTTCATAAATGATTAATAAAATTTATAGAGGTGGGTTATTATCTTAAAAATAGAGTCTATATGAAATACTTTTGAAGGTAAGATTTTATGGGCTAGCATTATATTTCCAGATTTCTAGGCCTTTAAAAGAGAAATATGCTGATCAGAGTCCATCAGTGTTAAAAGAAAAAGTCCATTTTCCCATCACATTTTATTTGCACAATTGGGATGTGGAAACTAGACATATAGATTCTGAGGTATTTAACTCATCTGTTCAATTGTTGGCCCTACCAATCAGAAATGATTAGCTTAAATATCATATCAGCATCCGTAATTTTGACCGACTTGCCAAACATCAAAACTCTCTTTTTGCCCTCTGAATAGTATTTTTTCAAAACTTTGGGGAAAATAAATAAGTCAGATAATTTACGAAGTGAAAGAGCACACATTTCCAATATTAATGAATATTCTCTCAAGGCTTAGTTGCACTGATTAAGTTTGGGCAACGTTAAGTGGATGATTAAGTTTGGGAAACGTTAAGTGGATGAAATTTTTCAACAGAACATATCAGCCTTTTTCATATGTTAATGTGCATGTGATTCTCCTGCAGGAAAAAATCAGACATAACATTTTCCAAAAGTATCTGATTAGGAAACTCTGTAGACCCAGATTGCCATTTATCCTGTTGTGGAGCCAGCATTCCTCAGAACACAGATAGGAAATGCCGGTCTAGTAAGGACGACTAGTGGACCGGCTTGAGTTTTTAGAAAATACCGTTCGTTGTTTGTTTGTTTGTTTTTGTTTGTTGAGGAAGTTGGAAGACAAGTATTATAAGAATTGTCCAGTGATTTTTCTAAATTCGAGACATGATTCCTGCCCTCTGTACGCATGTGAGAAATGAAAGAGATGGCACAGACGTGTTCTTGGTATGGATGGCTGGTTTAACAAAAGTACCTATGGGTAAAAATCTACTTTTGGCCATGATGGAGTAAACTGGTATTGGATGTGCCTTCAGCACAAGCAATGATTAAACAGGACAAAATATCTGAAGCAATTATTTTCAGGTATTGAATAATGAACAGCAGAGGTGTGATCCTTGAAAGAAGGGAAGCCCATGAAGTGAGCCCTGCGTACCGTCTGGCTTTCCACCCGTGGACAGTTACCAGATCACAGTGAAAGGAGGGAGTGCACAAGCAGAGGATGGTGAGCATGTTTAGTGGAGGAGGCAGAGATTGGAGCGTGGGAGTGCGGGAACGGTGGAATCTGCAGGGCAAGGTACCAGAGGAGAAGTATCTGTGCCAGAAGGTTGCCAGAAGTTGTATCAGGCAGTCCTCCAGGGTTCTTGGCTGAGAACAGGACTGTACGTGCACAGGGTAAAACTCTACTAGGCCTATTAGCAAACAGATTCAATGGGGATGCACTCTGAATAGAGACACCAGAGGTCCTGAGGGTTGGGAGACTTTGGAATGCTAGCCAAGCAGAGGGGAGACACTTTGGTGAGCTCCTCACACCACAAATTCCACACCTTAGGAAAAAGGACTGTGCCATTGAATAAGAAGTAGACCCACGCTTAAAGAAACCTTAACACAGCTTCCACAATATTGAGGTAAACCATCAGTAATTTAACTGCCTGTTTAGCAACTGTCCTGGCACCCCTTGCTAGTTCAATAAGGTAGAATAAAAAGTGTAAAGATTGGACAGAAAGAAGTAAAACTTTCTTTATTTGCAGAAAATGTGAATATATATACATATATTAAATACTAAGAGATATATAAAGCCACCATTAGAACTAGGTAGGGAATTTAGCAACATAACAAGCTATAAGGTTAAATATACATGTCAATTCTATTATTACATACTAACCACAAACAATTAGAAAACAAAATTTCAAAACATCATTTGCAATTGCATCAAAATACATAAAATATTCAGCAGTAAGCTAGACAAAAGATGTACAAGACCTTTCCAGTAAAAATTATACAATCTTCCTAAGAAAAATAAGGGAAAACAAGTAAATAGAAAGAAATAGCATATTCATTTGTTGAAAGGTTCAATATTGTTAAGGCGTTAAATTTCCCTCTTACTAAACTAATTCACAGACTCAACACAACCAATCAAAATCTTAACAAGCTTTTTGTCAAAATTGAGAAGTTGATTCTAAAATTTATACAACAATGCAAAGGATCTAGCAAAATAATCTTCAAAAAAAGAGCAAGATCCAAGGACCCCCCCATTATCTGATTTCAAGACATTAAAAAATATAGAAAAATCATAGCAATGTGATATTGGCATGAAGACAGACCAAAAAGAAAAAAAATAGAATAGAAAGTCCAGAAATAGAACCACACAGATACAACCAACTGATCTGTGATGCAGGCATCAGAGCAGTTAAGTGGGGAAAGGAAAGTCTATCAAATGGTTCTAGAGGTACTGGACAAACGTTGGGAGAAAAATAAGCCTCAATCTTTGCCTCATACCATACATATAAAATTAATTGAGATGAATTATCAGTTTAATCACAAAATTTAAAATTATAGAGCTGCTAAAAGAAAACACAGAAGCATGTCTTTACAACCTTGGGGTAGAGCAAAGAGTACAGATTTTTTCTGTATCCCAAAGATGAGATACAGAAAACACTAACTATAAAATAAACATTTGAAAACTTAGACCTCATCAAAATAATAAACTTTCGCTCATCAAAAAGATCCCTTAGGAAAATGAAAATGAAAGCCATAGGCCAAGAGAAAATATTTGCCATACCTGTGTATTAGAAGATATTTTATCCAGAAAATGTAAAGAATGTTTGCAAATTAATAACATAAACTAATAAAAATGAACAAAAGACCTCAATGAAGTTTCATGAAAGAAGACATAGAAATGGTAAAAGCATATAAGAAAAGAGTTCAACATCATAGTCATCAGAGAAATGCAAGTTAAAACCACAAGGAGATGACTACTAAATGCCCATCAGAACAGAACATTTAAAAAGACTCACAACATCAAGTTTGTAAGGAGGCAGAACTATTGAAACTCATCACATTGCTGCTGAAAGTGTAAGGTGGTAGAACCACTTTAAAAAACTGGTTAGCAGTTTCTTAGTTTCTTACAAAGTTAAAGATAATCTATGAGTCAGCAACCTCACTCCTAGATAATGACCTAAGAGAAATAAAAACATATGCCCACAAAAAGTCTTATCCAAGAATGTTTATAGCAGCTCTATTCTTAATAGTCCAAAACTGGAAACAATCCAGATGTCCATCCAAATAAGAATAGATACCCTGTGGGATAGTCATACAACGAAATGTTACTTATAAATAAAAATAGAATGAACTACTAATAATCAGCATCATGGATGAATCTCAAAAAGTAATATTTTGAGTGAGAAGTGCCAGATACAAAACTGTTCATACCATTTGATACCATTTATATGGAATTAAAGAACAGGCAAAACGAATTCATAGTAATAAAAATCAAAACAGTGATTGCCTGGGGAGGGTTGTATTGATTGGATGGAGGCAGCAGACTTCTGATGTGATGGGAATATTGTAATTCTTAATTACTGTGTGGATTAATGGGATGTGATACACCCAATTGTATTCTTAAAATCTTTACATCTCGGGCCAGGCACGGTGGCTCATGCCTGTAATCCCAGCACTTTGGGAGGCTGAGGTGGGCGGATCACGAGGTCAGGAGATCGAGACCATCCTGGTTAACATGGTGAAACCCCATCTCTACTAAAAATACAAAAAAAATTAGCCGGGCATGGTGGTGCACGCCTGTAGTCCCAGCTACTCCGGAGGCTGAGACAGGAGAATGGCGTGAATCCGGGAGGCGGAGCTGGCAGTGAGCTGAGATCGTGCCACTGCACTCCAGCCTGGGCAACAGAACAAGACTCCGTCTCAAAAAAAAAAAAAAAAAAATCTTTTCATCTCATTGTTTGCACATTTTACATCAAAAAAGTAGTGGGAGTAGTGATGGAGAAGGAGAGCATGAGATGGTAGAGAAACAAAATTAAATTATCCTTTACTTGCAGGTGTGCATACACAACCACCACCACTACCACCGTGCGTGCACGCACACACACATACACACACAGAAAGAGGCAATGCAAATATGCATAAGTGCATTCATTGTGAACGGGGACAGTGTTGTACAGAGCATCATATGCTTTAGGTCCATTTGAATAACTGTCTTCAAATCTCATTATAACAAAGGTCCTTCCTCCATTCATTTTCTGTCTTTCTTGGGCTTTATTACCGAAATACCCACACATGTTTAAAAAGAGAGGAAACAGAAACATTAAATTTCACACTTCTCAGAATCCAAGACAAATTATTCCTTGTTGACATTTTAAAATTTCATTTCCTGCCACAATTCTCTTTGGAAAAGGAAACTAGAAAAGAAATGACTCTCAACTCGTCCCTAGCTTCCCAAACCTGGCCATTTGATTTGAACCTAGAGTTTGATAACAGAAAAATATATTTTTCAAGAATTAAAAATAGCTACTGTTCTAAATATAAGATAACTCCTTAACTGACTTAGTAGCACCTTTCCATTAAGACCGACCAAGTGATATTCTCAACAATGGCACCTCGTTTCATGACTAAAGTGTAATGGTCACATTAAAATGTAACCACATGGAAATGAATGTCCCCCTTTTCACATCTCTGTCCTTGGTTTCCATAGAAGAGGGCTAATTACCTTTTTAATAGCCCTAATTGATGGGCTTACAGATCCTACCTTTCAGTTCCACTTGTGTGCTGGTGAGAGTGGGGGTGGGGCGGCACTCCATCCTCCTGACCCCTCTGCTCCAGCTCTTCCTTGTTGGAAGCAGGTTTGCTGACTCGTGAAAGGCCCCTGCCTTGTGTTTCTCTGTTTGCAAGACTACCTGCCACCCATTGTGGGCTGACCAGGAAGCCTTCGCTTTGTCTTGGCCAATTGACACAGCTGCACACTTGGTAAATAGACTCAGATGTTGAGCTTTTGTTTGAAGGATCTTTTCAGATTAATGCAGAGAGAATTAGTTTTTAAAACTTAAGCCGGAGCCAGGATGAGTAGAATGGAGCTGTGAGCCATTGAATTCACATCCACAAAATGAGGCCAACTGTCTTACAAGGGTATTTATCCCCCGTTCCTTTTGGAGGTAACATTGAGGGGAGAGGCTCCCGCTCTGCCTGGCCTCGGAGTCTTTACTCAGGCCATTGTGAGGAGAAGATCTGACCAGCAATTACACGCTCCAGCTTCATTCTCCAAAGAGAGAGAGTCTGGCTCTTAGTAAGAAGATGCAATTACTGCAAAATGTTTGTCAACAATTAATTTGGGTTTTCTTATTTCCAGATGACAAGAGATTCTGATAAATGATGTAAGAGGATCCACGGCCTCTAGCAAAGACCATTTTAGCAGATTTCCAGACGGGGTCACGGTCTGGACTCAGCACTGATCACCGTCTCAGACTCTTCAGCCTTCATCATTTATACCACCCAACCCATCCCTCGCCAACATACTCATTCAGAACCATTCCCTGTTGAGACACCAGTAGCAGTCATAGGTCTCAATGGATGGCTGGTGTCTAGAGGGTGGGGCCATACCTTGGGGTCCTCCCATACCTACCACTTCACTTCACACAGGTTGGAATTTTAGTCACAGTTTTGTGATTAGAAACTAAAGGACTTGATTCTTCTCTGAGACTTGCAGACTCATTTTCTCAAGCTATAAACTGGGGACAACTGCTCTTCTTTGCTAACAGTTCTGTGTACTTAGGAGGCAGTTTGATGTTGTGGAAAGAAACTTGACTTTGACTCAGACAGGTCTGAGTTCAAATCCTGCCTCTGCCACTTACTAGCTGTGTGATCTTAGACCAGGCCCTTCTCTGAGCATAGACCTCCTCACCATGACAATTAAGATGTGATTGTCCCATGCTGTTGTCAGGGATTGAAAGAGTTTTCTCATTTCTATGTGAAAATGAGAAGCATATCATGTAGAATATTGTAGTATTCCCAGTATGTTAGCTCTTGCTCTCCAGGTCTCTGCTTTCCAAAGATGTTTGTTTGTTTGTGTGTTTGTTCGTTTGTTTTGAGACGGAGTCTTGCTCTGTCACCCAGGCTGGAGTGCAGTGGCCCGATCTCAGCTCACTGCAAGCTCCGCCTCCTGGGTTCACGCCATTCTCCTGCCTCAGCCTCCCAAGTAGCTGGGACTACAGGCGCCCACCACCACGCCCGGCTAATTTTTTGTATTTTTAGTAGAAACGGGGTTTTACCATGTTAGCCAGGATGGTGTCAATCTCCTGACCTCGTGATCCGCCCACCTCAGCCTCCCAAAGTGCAGGGATTACAGGAGTGAGACACCACGCCCGGCCAAGAATTTTTTTAAGAATTTTTTTTAAGAATAAAAAAGATGGAAAAAGCACCTAGTGAATTACACAGTATGTATATATGAAGCAAGATTCCTGCATGACACAAAGCATGCAATAAATTCTAAAGAACAGCTGTTGGTAGGCACTTCCAACACCAACCCTGTCAACCTCTCCTTTCTCTCCTGCCTCTCCAGTGTCTGAGTGGCTGTCACCCCACCCACTACCCATGCACACCCTTCCCACCGCTCCCCCATATACACGCTCACTAACGGAAAAGAACTGCAGACAAAGCAGAAGAGGTGAGTCCGAAGGATGCAGAGAGCCATGCCGGGGAACGCAGGCATCAACATCCGAAAAGGTGACAGTTTCCTCAATGTGTGGACAGGGCGGGATGCAACATCTTTCCCAAAGGAAAATGATGGATGTAGGTAGCTTCCTCCTCCTTGCTCCCGGTTACGGGATTTAAAGAGAATGTTTATTCCTCTTTTACTTTATGGAAAATTACCAATCTGGATTCCATCTCCCACATTCTCCCATACAGCACTTTCTGCTGAAGAGTTGGGACCCCCAAGCCCTGCCACAGGCTTGCTGTGGGCTTATGGACCCCCAGTGGTAAAATAAGAATTGGACTATATGGCCTTACGGACCTCTCCTGAGCCAAGCATCCAGGCTCCTGATTCCCCCACAGCTTCCTGCAAGGAAGGATGTGGAAGCAGAAAACGTGGGCTTTGAACCAGCTCCCACTATGAGGAAAAACGCTGACGGGGCGCTGCGTTGTGGAAAGCTACGTCAACCCGCAGGTCGGGTCAGATTTCAAGTTCTGATCAGCATGCCTCTAGACTCTGAGAAATTAACACTGAAAAATAGGCCTCTGCTTTGGGACCTAATTAGAGAAAATATGGTTGATTGAATTTCAAAGAATAAAATACAGCTTCAAACTGTAGCCTCATGTCGCTTTCTTTTATGACATAGAAAAGAGAAACTTCTTCCTCTGATAGCAGACTCCTCCATGGGAAGAGCACTGAGAAGAAATGGGCCAGGTGCGGTGGCTCACGCCTGTAATCCCAACACTGTGGGAGACCGAGGCAGGTGGATCACCTGAGGTTACGAGTTCGAGACCAGCCTGACCAACATGGTGAAACCCCCTCTCTACCAAAAATACAAAAATTAGCTGGGTGTGGTGGCACATGCCTGTAATCCAAGCTACTCGGGAGGCTGAGGCAGGAGAATCGCTTGAACCCAGGAGGCAAAGGTTGCAGTGAGCCGAGATTGAGCCACAGCACTCCAGCCTGGGTGACAGGGTGAGACTCCATCTCAAAAAAAAGAAGAAGAAGAAGAAGAGGAGGAGGAGGAGGAGGAGGAGGAGGAGGAAGGGGAAGGGGAAGGGGAAGGGGAGGAAGAGGAAGAGGAAGAAGAAAAAGAAGAAGAAGAAGAAACGCACACGTCAGACTTGTACAAATCACTCAACCTCTCTGATCCCCAGTTTATTTCTCTGAAACAGGAGATGGAATCCCTCCCCAAGGGCTCTTCTCTTCCTATGAAGAGAAGGATGCGACAAAGAAATAGAGAGAGGTTCGCTGCTGCTGCGTTTCCTGCCTGTCCCCATCCTCGCTATGGAGTGTTCATGTTCCTTGAACAAGCCCTGTCCGTCCACAGGGATACTGAACACGGCTCACCTTGGAAATGTTGGCATTTCCCAGTAGGCTCACATGGGAAGTGTCAGCACCAGGAATTGCCACGAAATGCACACGGAGACGGAAGGCGATTGGGAATAGCATTTGAGAATACTGAAGCAGGGTGCACTGAAGACCAGCACGTTGTGGTGAACGGAAAAGGATGCACCAGGACATGTGAAGGGAGCCTTGATACCAGCACATTCCACCTGCCTTGCTTTTGTCGTCAGGTTTAAAGAAGGCAGTGAAGCAACTCCAGGCTGAGAGGCAGGAGGCCTGGGCGCTGATTTCGCCTCTCCCTGCTTTTGGGTCTCAGTCTCTTCGTCTGTAAGAAGAAGGGGCCATCTCTCTCCAACATGCCAAATTGCTCCAGAAACCAGCTTCGTGTTTTCCCTCCTCATCCAGGGCTCTTGAGCCTGATTTTAACAACAAATTATAAAATCAGAGTCTCTGAGGAGCTACCTTTGGTTTTGAGGCTTTTGGCCTTAAAGCTCAGTTTCTAAATCTTACTCAGGTGGCCAGGCCTGATTCCTGCTTGGCTCAATCTGCCTAGAGGTAGGCAAAGGCGGCTGCGGTAGGAGACCAGGAATAATCAGTGTAAACTGGATTGGTGTGTCCTCTGGTCATGGGAAGCCTTCAGAGCCGGGCTGGAATTTGAGCTGGTCTTCAGGGAGGCATGGGTAAAGTCTTCGTGGACGAGCATTCTAGGCAAAGGCCATGCCAGTTCATGGTGCTGTGTACTTCAGACTGTTTAGTAGCTTCCCCGCTACAAAAAATAGTCCCCGGCCAGGCGTGGTGGCTCACGCCTGTAATCACTTTGGCAGGACGAGGCGGGCGGAGAGCCTGAGGTCAGGAGTTTGAGACCAGCCTGGCCAACATGGAGAAACCCCGTCTCTACTGAAAATACAAAAATTAGCTGGGCGTGGTGGCGCGAGCCTGTAATCCCAGCTACTCAGAAGGCTGAGGCAGGAGAATCGCTTGAACCTGGGAGACAGAGGTTGCCGTGAGGCATGATTGCGCCACTGCACTCCCGCCTGGGCCAGAGAAGGAGACTCCATCTCAAAAAAAAAAACCTCCGCCAAGTGTACAGTGTTTAAACCCCATAGACATGTATGGTATGCTCACTCACAGGGAAGGGTGAGACAGCAGTTCTTTCATGATTTACATTTTTGAGCTGGCCGCAACTCTGCTGCTTTCAGCGTTTGCCCCAGGGTCATCTTTACCCCCAGCAGGCCGTCAGTGAGAGCAGAGCATGGAGATGGCCTGTGTCACTGCTCCCTTGGCCCGAACACCATTAGCTGGAAAGTCTGCCACGCAGCCACATCTAACTGGAAAGGGGGCTAGAAAGCATAATCTACTTTTGTACCCAGGAAGCCTGTGACAGCGCGGATTCTAGGGAACTGCCAGCTACCTCTGCCAGTCAGGACCATTTATTTCAGTCCAGGCTCCTTCTGAATAGAAAAGCAGCCAGAGGCCCAGGCGAGGCAAGTGAGGGAGGAAGGGAGGAGCGGTCAGCCTGCAGTGCACTCAAGCCATCCTCACTTTTTGGGTAAAGCCAGTTTCACTCCCGTGGATACAGAGGCCTGAAGCCTCTGGGTGAGGAGGGCCTCCACATTTCTCCCTGTCTATGAGAAGGTGAGAGAGAAGGTTCGAGAAGACTTTTTCACAAGCAAACCATCAGGCCCCCCAGGGTGTAATTTGGAAATCCCCTGGCTTTCCCTGGCTTTGCCCTCAGCCCTTGGTCCCTCCTCCTACCCTGTTTTCAGCCCCTTTCTCTAGGCATGCACCGGTGACTGGGACTGTCACGTTGCCTGACACCTCCGCTCGGTGCCCCGCCCGTGGGCCACTTTGGGCCAGAGCTACCGGTGGTAGCTGATTCAGAGCCTGGCCCAGCCCTGTGGCTTTGATGGGATTTCATCATCCGGCCTGTGCTCCTTGGCTGGGAGCCTGGGGAGCTGCGCAGCCTTGCCCCGGGCTATCTGCTTTCAGTGGGAAAGGCCCTTCTCTCTGAATAGAGGAGGACCCAGAGGTGAGGAGGTGAGACTTAGGCTCTCTCGTCTCTGCAGCCTGAGAGCTGAGCCCACGCCAAAGCCATCTGCCGCCACCCAACTTTCCCAAGGAGCAGACAAGATAAAGGACAGACGGAATGAGCACTGAACAACTTGTTGATGATTTTATTGCAGGTTAAATCAAATGTCTCCAGTAAAACTACAGGAGACCTTCTTTAACCTTACCCAGCTGTAAATAGGTATTAACTCAATTACTATCAGCAATTAAGGCCTAGTTTGGGAACAGTGGCCTGAGACAAAAAAGACATTATCATCCTGGGAAATGAATCCAGAATAAAAGGAATTTATTCCACCTTAGCTAATGAGCAGCTGTATGGGGATGGAAATGAAGGCCTTTGCCTCGGAATTGCTTTTGACCGTTCATACAGGGAGAGGAGAAGAGGTTCGCCTTTACGTAAAGCTCTTGGAAGCACATTAGGGACATTGTTACAATGCAAATGAGGAAGACTGTTGTGTTTGGGTGGTTTATGGATTTAGTAAAAGGAGTAACATTTCAATTAGTGGGGAAGGAATGAGAACCTGCCTCAAAGAGGCTTAATTGGCAACTTGGCTTTCCCAGGGGGCTTTGAAGTAGCATCAGAGAAGGAAAGTTTTCAGAGATGGGTGGAGAATAGAGCAACTACAGGGCCCTTGCTGTGCCTGTGAGAGGGCAGATGGGGTGCTCAGAAGGTAAAACCCACAGCGCTACACAAACCCCAGCCCCGCGCGAGCGCCCGCTCCAGTCCTCCTGGTTCCTGAGTGGTTTTCTCCACGCCGCGTCACCCACCTCCCCCTCTGAGAGCATCGGGACCCAGCCGTTTCTAAAGCAGGCAGTCTCCACGAAGCCATCTCGCTTTAAAGACTGAAGCCCTAACCTCACCAGTGTGGAATTCCTTTTTTCCTTCTCAAGAGCCCCTTTTGCTGGGTCTCTAAGTTCAGTCCAGCAAACTGGGGAATTCAACTCCTAATTGCAGTGAGTTATGGGGGAGGGTGCAATATTGCATACAAATGTGTATTTTCTGTGCATGTGCGTTCAAGGACTACAAAGTCTGAAGACTGAAGATTCAAGTATGATTGTACCTTAGGGCAAGGGATTGCGCAGGTGATTCGTCAAGGTGGGGCTCTCAGATTTCACAAGTTGCAAAGGCATCCAGATCGACATTATCCTACGGTCTCATCTTGCCTTGCCATGGTATCCTCATGAGGTCTTTGTCAATGTAGTTCATGCTCACAAGTCACTCAAATCTTCACGTATCTTGACTGATTTGAGATTTTACTTCTTAATTCAGTCATTCACAGTGTTTGGCAAACTTTCTGTTTTCTAACATGGAGGAACTCTCCAAAGGAAATGTTGCAGATAATATGCCAAGATAGTTGTTTGCAATGAAGTTTGGAAGAAAATTCAGCTAACCCTGTGTTTTAGCTGCAAGATAGCACTCTGACTAGGGGTTTGGAGAGCTGTCCAAACCAAGCCTCTAAGTGGTATGCTGGTCTTTCTGAACTTGAGAAAAAAAACAATGAAGAACGTCCAAGTGACTCCACCAGTCCCTCAGTTCTCCGGATGTTGACTTTGGGGTAATGAGTTCAACACCCTTCCCATGTGCGCATCCGCAAACATAGATTGGATTTTGCTTGAGATCTTAGCATTGAACCCTGAACTAAAGGAGGCACTAAGCCACCATCTGAAGCAATCAGTCCCCAAAGCACAGGACTCTGAGCCAGGCTCTCTCCCTTTATCCTCCCCTCTCCTACGGGTGGCTTCTCCTGGAAGACTGGCTCATATCTCTGGAGCCTGTGGTTTGGGGATTGCCATTAGCCAACTACAACAAAGCCTGGAGAGTTTACTTTGGGTCTAAAATGAGAACTGGACCCACTCTCTGAGTAATGCTCATCACTCAGCAGGTCTCAGCCGGTGGCCTACAACTTTACGACTGACCCCTCTTCCCACCACCATGGGTTGCCGGGTAGAGCGATCACTTCCCTCCTAAGCCTCATCTGCTGCCTCCTCAAAGTTGCGATGGTTAGAAAACATGGCATCTGTATGCACCCTGCACGTTCTCGCATGCTGGGAAAGCTGAGCCGTGGCATGTTGCGTGGCATGTCCGATCCATCATGCCACTGTGAGGAAACAGGACGAGGACCAGGGAATCAGCACAGCCTCGTAAGTTCCTGACTGCTGCTGTGAGTGGACCGGAGATGCTGCACCAGTGACCCAGTCTCTGCAGCAACTAGAAGCTGGGATTGACTGGATGTGTTGGGACAGCACAGAATCCATTTCAAGTGCTGAAAAGGACCTTAATAATATTCTAACCAATATATGGATGGGAAACGGAGGCCCAGAGAGGGAAGATTCCTACCCAGGAAGCTGCAGGGAGTGAAGGGAAGAGCTGAGACCCAAATCCAGGTGCGGGTACTGAGGCCAGTGCCCTCCCTTCTAACATGGCTGAATCTCGGCTTCACTTTCCAGTGTGTTTTTGCCTTGGCTAGGGTGGACATGAGTTTGTAAAACTCTGCAAAGAGAGAGGTATGCTGAGGGGCCAAAGCCCATGAGCATTTACGATAGATCTCCCTAAAATGGATAATCAATCAAGACACTGTTGTATACTCTTGCCTCCTTGAAGGGGCATCTCGTGTACTTTCTCCTTGTTTCTCAGACCCCTTTACTGTAACCAAACCTGCCTCTGTGGTGCTTTGGTTAATGCTCAGGAGAAAATTCTCACATTAGAGCATTATTTTCAAAATGCTCTTTTCAAGGTCCAAAATATTTCCACTCCCAATAGCTCACGATCTTTTTCATTTTTTAATTTTAATTTTTCTATAATTTCAACTTTTATTTTAGATTCAGAGGGTATATATGCAGGTTTATTACCTGGGTATATTGCAGGATGGTGAGGTTTGGGGACACAATTCATCCTGTCACCCAGGTACTGAGCATAGTACCCAATAGTTCGTTTTTCAGCCCTTATCCCCCTCTCTCCCCTTCCGGTAGTCCCCAGTTTCTATTACCATCTTGATGTCCATGAGTACCCAGTGTTTAACTCCTACTCCTAAGTAACAATATGTAATATTTGATGTTCTGTTCTTGCATTAATTCACTTAGGATAATGGCCTCCAGCTGCATCCATGTTGCTGCGAGGACATGGTTTCACTCTTTTTATGGCTGTGTAGTATTCCATGGTGTATATGTACTACATTTTCTTGATTCAATCTACCAGTGGTGGGCACCTAGGTTGATCTCATGTCTTTGCTATGTGAATAGTGCAGTAATGAACATATGAGTGCACGTTGCATAACCTTTAAAGGCAAAAAGACATGCTCTATTATCCCCATTTTTACAAAGAGGAAATGGATTTTCAAGAGGTAAAGTAACTTGCCAAAAGCCACACTCCCTACAAGTGGCTCATACAGACCTAGAGCCAAGTCTAGAGTGAAGTCCAACACTTTGCAGAACTCTAGCTTCCAGCAGGAAAAAACCTGACTTAGACAATACCTCATTATTTACTTCTCCTCTCTGGGGACAATGAAATTAATGTTCCTTTGAAACATGAGAGTTTGGATAGATGACCACACGTACTTGTCACCACCTCCTCTTCTCTCCCACACCTGGTGTACAGGCAAGGCATTGAAGAATATACTGAGTCATTGCGGTCCCCCATCCCTCCTTCAAAATTCCCTGCAGCTGATGAGACTGCTGTCCTCAATCACAAACTTACCCTCCCCATTGAGAGTCTGCCATCATCCACGTCTCTCTCAGAGCCTGCCTATGGAGGCGCTGGCCATTGTTCTTGGACAGATGGCTAGACCTTTCAGCCTCCTCTTTTAAAGAAACAGGATGCGGCCAGGTGCAGTGGCTCTCACCTGTAATCCCAGCACTTTGGGAGGCTGAGGCGGGCGGATGACCTGAGGTCAGGAGTTCGAGTCCAGCCTGGCCAAGATGGTGAAACCCCATCTCTACTAAAAAATACAAAAATTAGCCAGGCGTGGTGGCAGGCACCTTAATCCCAGCTACTTGGGAGGCAGAGGCAGGAGGATCGTTTGAACCCGGGAGGCGGAGGATGAAGTGAGCCGAGATCGAGCCATTGCACTCAAACCTGGGGGACAAGAGCAAGACTTCTCTCAAAAAAAAAAAAAAAAAAACCACAGCAGGCAATCTGGGGTTATGCAGAGGAGATAAAGTCTCTTCATCAATTAATTTTGCTACTTGGAACATACGAGAAAAGAAGTGAATAGCAAAGGTGGAAAAGATGAGCTAAGCCAGAGTGTTCACTCCCAGGACTACAGTCTCGCCAGTAAAGTAGATAACAGAAAATATTTCAAAGATGAGACAAGCAGCAAATAAACCACTGGGAGAATAAAAAATTACTTCCTCCCAAATTTCTCTCCCCGCTCCCCGCAAAAAAAAATACAAAAGATATAAGATGTGTGCTGCTTTGTTTTTTGTTTGTTTGTTTTTTGTTTATTTGTTTTGGGTTTTTTTTTTTTTTGAGACGGAGCCTGGCTCTGTTGCCAGGCTGGAGTGCAGTGGTGCAATCTCGGCTCACTGCAGCCTCCGCCTCCCAGGTTCAAGCAATTCTCCTGCTTCAGCGTCCTGAGTAGCTGGGACTACAGGCATGTGCCACCACGCCCAGCCAATTTTTTTGTACTTTTAGTACATTTGTACTTTTGTACCATGTTGGCTAGGATGGTCTCC
This sequence comes from Macaca thibetana thibetana, assembly GCF_024542745.1. Lineage (NCBI taxonomy): Eukaryota > Metazoa > Chordata > Mammalia > Primates > Cercopithecidae > Macaca > Macaca thibetana. The sequence continues at coordinate 4,451,142 of NC_065579.1, read as the reverse complement.
ATCTCCTGACCTTGTGATCCACCCACCTCGGCCTCCCAAAGTGCTGAGATTACAGGCATGAGCCACCGCACCCGGCCCTCATGTGTGCTGCTTATATCTGACATAGGAGACATTGAACTCACACTCAAAATCTTGGGATACTAAAAGTTTTAAGAGAGAAATGAGTTCTGCCAGACTCAAATAGGATTTTCTGTAGAATCACATAGTATATGAAAATCTTTTATTGCATCCGTTGGAGATGTGTGTGAGTATATGTGTGTGTGCGCGTGCATATTATGCATACAATTTTGTAGCTTAGTTCAAGCTGCTACCCATCTCTCATCTGGAAAATGGCAATGAGCTTAAAAGTGCCCCTGGCCTTGAGCCAGCCTCTGCCAACTGTGTCTAAGATGCACATCTCACCACTTCCTCCCTTTGGCTGACACCTGCCCAGAGCTCCCCACTGTCCACCTGATAAACTCTACTCTCTATAAACATAAAACCCCACCTCCTTCTTCAATCTTCCATGCTCATCATTTCCTGCCTTGCAGTTTATGTGCAAGCAACACAGGGCTCTTCCTAGTTTCCTGCCCCAGTGTCTTTTATCTTCCATGACCTTGCTTATGCTGGAATCTCTTCCAGGACGCAACACGCTTCTCCCACCTGGCCCCCTATTCTCCTACAATGCCCTGGGTGTATCTGTAACTAGCACTTAGAATCACCTGTTCTGGTGTCTGTGTCTGCTGCTAAACACACACACACACACATACACACACACACACACGCGCGCGCGCACCTTTTACTGAAGAATATCATATATCAAAAACCACCCAAATCTTAAGTATGCAACCAGTCGAATGTTTTCAAATTTCAACCAGCACCCAGAACAAAAAGCAGCCCCCATATTTTTGAGGTCAGAGACTGAGTTTTGTTCATCTTTGTAACTTTAGCACCACGTCCAGTGACTGCCATGCAGTATGTATCTACCAAATGGTTGTGGAATGAATCAATGAATGGTTATTTCACTGTCTTTTCCTTCTGTTTCACTCATTTACCTTTTCTAACTATTCTCACTTTATCTAAGTTGACCAACAGGATAATTCAGGATTTCTCGCCCAGGCTTTGAGAGCCTGAGTTCTGAATGCTGAGGATCGTGAAGAAACGTTAGTAGTTAGGGGAAGAAGAATGGGGAGCAGCTTGGCTGCTGACCACCAAACCCGGATAGGCAACTTGGTAAGATCTAAGACTGAGCCATAAGAGAAGATAAAAGTCTTTTCTCTTTATAAACTTCAAGCTGTAATCTCAGCTGCCAAAGCACGTCACAGTATCTACCGCAATTAAGAACCAATGAAGAGGTCACTAAGGAATAGAGCATTTTAGCCTCTTTGCATTAGAGCTAAGCAAAGGGAACAGGTGGCATTCTTTTCTTCCACACTCAGCTCCTGGTGCCAGGTACCAGCATCGCCTTAAGTTGACAGCTGACCCAGGAGGGGCAAAGGGTCTGTTTTCCCTACTTTCCGTGTAAGCAATCATAGGAGGTGTAGCATAAAGTGGGTGCTCCCTAAATATTAATGCCCCCATCCACACGCTTCTCTGAAAAGCCCACATTAGGAAGTAATACACCTACCATTTAGTTAGCATGTACTATGTGCCAGGCATTTGATAAGTAGCCACTTACACACATTACCACATTTATTCTTCATAGCTCCTCTCTCAGGTGAGTGATATTATCCCCATTTAACAGATGAGAAAATTGAGCAATGAAAGCTGGGGTGTGACCTCATATCTTTGATTCCAAACCTGTAGTAACTACTCCATTATAAACAAACTAAATAACCTGCTTCCTCGTGTCCCTGCAACTGAGGAGAAGACCGGTAGTGTCGAGGCTGAGAAACCCTTGTCAGAGGACTCCCCAAAATGAACGTGGGGGCTTCAGACAGACTGGGTGGGCCTCCAGCCGGGCCGCACAGCAGGGTCAGGACGAGTCTGTCTGGCTGGCGTGCTTCACATTCTCAATCTCACGGCTGGAAACCAAAATTCAATGTCACCTGAGGCCGAAGCCTAAGTTCTTATGGTAGATTTTCTCCTGGAGAGTTAGAGTTTCTCATTTATGTTCACCCAAAACCTTACTTTGAAAGAACTATTTTGGAGAAGTTCACAGTGCACGCTATCGAAGCATTGAAAACATCTACTTTTTCCCAGGGGCTGTCAAGGGAGATAGGTCCTTCTGAAATGGAAGGGAACCGCTTTCCAAAGGAGCATTTCTGAATGAGAGATGAGCTAGGGTTTCCTCAGCAAAAAGCTCGATGTGGGGGCAAGCATCCCCTTCCCTGCCCTGAATGAACGGCGTGTCATCCCAGGACCTACCCAATACCCTTGGACAGCCCAGGGAAAGGACTTTCCGGCACTGTTCAGACAAGCAGCTGAGCCAGGGGCCTGGCTAGTGCTCACCAGCATCTGAGCCCATTCGCTGGCTTGAAGACAGACACAAAGCCACCCAGATCCCAAGTCCAGACCTTTAATGAGCCCCTCCACTCCTCACCTCTCAGACATCCCCTGTTTACATTTTATTCGCCAATAGGCCTAATCCCCGGGCTCCAGTCTGCACTTTACCTTGTCTCTGTGTGTCCTCCAGATTAACGCTCATCAGTAACTGTCGCCACAGTGGGTAAGATCCGAGCTTGAGGACATGCCAAGCCCTGCAGCTCTGGTGCCAACCGGAGAAAATATGGAAAAGGAAACCCAAACATTTACAAACATTTCAAAATGTTTAGTTCAAGCCACCCCATGTAAATAAGAGAGTGCCCAGGAGATATTCATTTTCCTTGGACTTACATATTTTGTCCCAAATAAAGATTAGCTTAAAAAAGAAAATCCAAGTCACTGGCCCCTGCTTCTCTTTCGCTTCTCAGGCGCATAAGGTCTTTTTCATGTAGTAGGCTTCAACGCTATTGTATTTCTTCTGCGCTTTGAAACTGAGCCCCTCTTTGATGGATATTAGTAGAACGTGCTTTCGTGTCTCCCTAATGAACTTTCACTTGGAAAATGCCCCAAATAAGGAAGATGCTAGAAATGTAATGATACTCTGTTTAAAGCAAACAGGGACCCTCTCTTCTGGTTTCCCCCACTTTGGTCCACCCCAGAGGAATACTCGGCCAAGAATCACAGAAGGGATCATTTACAGCTTTACTTTCAAGTTCCCCAGCTCCCTTTCAGACTGTGTTTACTCAGTCAAAGGCTTCAGACCAGCCAGGGTGGGTCTCCTGACAGCCCCATCTTGCTGGCTCTGGGATACTCTGATTAGGATTAAACACATGCTGATCTGTCAGAAAGCGATTGATCGAGAGACTTCTTTGTGATGCTCGTGGTCAGATGAGAGGATGGAAGAGTTCAGACATGGAGGCAATATTCTTTAGGGCACCCTTCAGCTCTTGTGCCTGGAGGAGCCCAGGATGGCAGTCCTGCAGTAATTACTGGCTACACGGAAAGCAAATCCACCCAAACTGGAAGACAGCTTGGAGCCACAGGAGAAACCCTTTAGTGGTGGTGTTCTTTATTTTATTTTTTTCTAGCAATTGAAAATATCCTGTGGGGAACGGTTTTCTCGAATCCGATCAACATTAATTTTCAAATAAAACTAAGTATACAGGAAGTAAGTGATCAACAAAACACAAGGCCATTAGATGTGCCTACGTTGGTTTTCTTGTTTTTCCCTCAACGGATGATTCCTTAGAGAGAGGTTAGCTATACTAATTAGCACTTTTGTAAAGAAAAGAAATTGTGTGAAGCTGGAAAATTTACAATAGATGAAGTATCGTTGTCGAAGCACCAAATTCTCAGTGTGGCCAAGTAGGAAACCTGCATTCTTTCCGTTGCTGAGTCACTTGCTGGTTGTACAGGCACAGGCTTGGACAAGTCTCTGTCTTTTGAGTTTCTGCTTCTTCATCTATAAAATGGTGACATGCTTCCAGGTTCCGTTCTTCACAAGTTTGTTCTGGGAATCAAACAGGGCCTGAGGGTCACAGCACCTGGGATCCCCAATCTTGACTGATAATTACCAACTGCCTTTGGAGTTCGGGCTTTAGAAGCTGAGGTTCCCCCTTTGGTCAGTATCACCCACAGGTCATTATTCAGAACTTCCCAGCTCAGGGATTCAGAATTTCTCACGGCTATACTTTTTTGTTCATTGTTCATCTTTTTTTTCCTTTTGTTTTTAGTTGACATATCATGATTATAGAGTAATCACATAATGGTTGACACATTTATAGAGTGTAGCGTGATATTTTGATTTATGTATACAGTGTGTAATTATCAAATCAGGGTAATTAGCATATTCATTACCTCAAACATTCATCATTTCTTTGTTTTAGGAATATTCAAAATCCTTTCTTCTAGCTATTTGAAAATGTACAATAAATTATTGTTAACTATAGTCACGCTACAATGCTGTTGAACACTAGAACTTATTCCTCCTGTCTGGCTATAATTTTGTATTTGTTAATCAACCTTTCCTGTCTTCCCTTCCCTGCCACCCTTCCTAACCTCTAATAACCACAATTCTATTCTCTATTTTTATGAGCTCAATGTTTTTTAGCTCCTACACATGAGTTAGTACCTTCAGTATTTCTGTGCCTGACTCATTTCACTTAACATCATAACCTCCAGGCTCATCCATGTTGCCATGAATTATAAGATTTTATTCTTTATTATGTCAGAATAATCTTACTTTGTGTATTTATACCAATATATATTCCAATATCTATTGAGATGATCGTACTTTTTTGTCCTTCATTCTGTTGATGTGATGTATCACATTGACTGATTTGCATATGTTGCACCGTCCTTGCGTCTCTAGGGTAAACCCCACTTAATCATGGTATATTATCTTTTTGATGCACTGTTGGATTCAGCTTGCTAGCATTTTGTTAAGGATTTTTGCACCTGTGTTCATCGGGGATGTTGGCCTGTGACCTTTTCTGTTGTGTCCTTGTCTGAGTTTGGTATCAGGGTAATTCTGGCTTCATAGAACAAGTTAGAAAGAATTCCCTCTTCTTCATTTTTCTGAAATAGTTTGAGAAGAATTAGTGTTAGTTCTTCAAAAGCTTGGTAGAATTCAGCAGTGAAGCCATCTGGTCCTGGGCTTTTCTTTGTTGAGAGACTTTTTATTACTGATTCAATCTCATTACTTGTTATTGATCTGTTCAGGTTTTCTGTTTCTTCCTGCTTCGATCTTTATAGGTTAGATGTGTCCAGGATTTGATCAATTTCTTGTAAGCTTTCCAGTATGTTGGTTCATAGTTTTCATAACAGTCTCTAATGGCCCTTTGTCAGTTGTAATGTCTCCTTTTTTATTTCTCATTTTATTTAATTGTGTCCGGTCTCTTGTTTTCTTAGCTCATTTTGCTAATAGTTGGTCAATTTTATTGACCAAAAAAACCAACTTTTCATTTTGCTGATTTTTTTTTTCTTGGTCTCTATTTTATTTTCTTCTTCTCTGATCTTTTTTTTGGTTTTTTCCTTCTACTAATTTTGGGTTTTGTTTTTTCTTGCTTTTCTAGTTTCTTGAGGCACGTCAGTCACTAGGTTGTTTATTTGAAATCTTTCTACTTTTTAATGTGGGCGTTTATTGCTATTAATTTCCTTCTTAGTACTGCTTCTGCTTTATCCTATAGGTTTTGGTATGTTGTATTTCTATTTTCATTTGTATCAAGAAATTTTAAATTTCCTTCTTTATTTCTTTATTAACCTATTGGCTATTCAGGAGTGTGTTGTTTAATTTCCATGTGTTTTTATGGTTTCTAATGTTCCTTTTGTTATTGATTTCTGGGTTTATTCCATTGTGGTCTAAAAAGATGTTTGATGTGATTTTTATTTTAAAAATTGTTGAGACTTGTTTTGTGGACTAACTTCAATGTTTCTTCGTTGAAACAAAGATTTCTTGTCTAAATGATCTGTCCAATGCTGAAAGTAGGATATTGAAGACCCCAGGTATTATTGAATTGAAGTCTAGAGTCTCTTTAGCTCTAATAATATTTGCTTTATATTTGTGGGTGACCCAGTGTTTGGTGCACATACGTGTATGGTTGTTATAACTTCTTGATGAATTGATCTCTTTTTAATTATGTAATGATCTTCTTTGTCTCTTTTGATGTTTTTTGACTAAAGTCTATTTTGTCTGATGTCAGTTTGGCTACTTCTACACACTTTTGGTTTCTATTTGTGTGGAATATTTTTTCCCATACCCTTACTTTCAGTCTCTGTATGTCTTTACAGGTGTATGAGTTTGTTATAGGCAAAATGTAGTTGGATTTTTTTTTAATTGATTCAGCCAGTCTACATCTTTTAATTCAGGTTTAAACCGTTTACATTCAAAGTTGTTATTGAAAAGTGAAGACATACTCCTGTCATTTTGTTAATTATTTTGTGATTGTTTTGTATGTCTTTTGTTCCTTTATTCCTCTTTTATTGTTTATCTTTGTGTTTTGGTGGTTTTCTGTAGTGATAACATTTGATTCCTTTCTCTTTCTCACTTGTGTGTCTGCTCCACAGGGAATTTTATTTTTTCATGTGGTTTCATGATGGTAGATATCATTCTTTTGACTCGAGGTGTAATAGGGTCCCCTTAGGCATTTCTTATAGGACCAGTTAAGTGGTGATAAATTTCCTCAGTGTTTGTTAGTCTGGGAAAGACTTTACTTCTCCTTCTTTCTTGAAGGATAGTTTTGCTGGATATAGTACTCTTAGATAGTAAATTTTTTCTTCCAGCACTTTGAATATATCATTTTATTCTCTCCTGGGCTCTCAAGTTTCTGCTGAGAAATCTGAAGTTAGTCTGATGGAGATTCCCTTCTATGTTACTTGACAGTTTTGCTGTTTTTAGAATTCTCTGTTTGTCTTTGATTTTTGTTAGTTTGACTGTAATGTGCCTTAAAGACATTTTGGGTTGAATCTATTTGGGGATCTTTGAGCTTCCTATATCTAGATGTCTGTATCTCTCCCAAGTCTTGAGAAGTTTTCATCTATTCTTTCATTAAATCTATTTTCTATGCCTTTTCCCATCTCTTCTCATTCTTAAACTCTCAAAATGCAAATTTGCTTAATCGTGTCCCATGTGTCACAAAAGTTTTCTTCATTCTTTCTTATTTATTTATTTATTTATTTATTTTGTCTGAATAGGTTATTTCAAAAGACTTGTATTTAAGTTCAAAATTTTTTTCTCCTGCTTGGTCTAGTGTATTGTTGAAACTCTTAGTTGTATGTTTTACTTAATTCATTGAATTTTTCGTATCCAAGGTTTCTATTTGGTTATTTTTTATGCTATCAATCTCTTTGTTGAGTTTCTCATTCAGATCATTAATTTGTCTTTTCTTGTAGATGTATCTATAGTGTCAATTGAATAGGATGCTTTGGCTTTGGTTCTGAGTGGGTGCAGTAATGTAGCCTTTGTATTTTTTTGACTGTAATCAACATCAGTGGTGCCTCTGAGTGCCTCAGTGGCCTAGGCTACAGTTGTTTGTAGAGGCTGTGGCATGGCTTTGACAGGGATAGGAACACTGGGCAGCCCAGTTCCTGGGCCCCTGGGGAGTGCCTGTGGGTGCACAATGGCTCTGCTACTGAAGTGGTTGAGGTTGCTGACCATGGCATTTGCAAGCCCCAGGTAGGCCAATCCCTGGGAAGCTTGTACAGGTTTGTGGTGGTTCTACTGCTGGGGGAGGGGCGGCAGGGTCAGGGGCAGCTGGCAAAGGTGGGCCCCAGGGCAGTTGGCTCTCAGGCTCTGGAGAGTGTGCCCACTGGCTCCCTCTATCCTGGGGGCAGCCTCCCTGCTGTGCTGAACTACCGGTTTCCCAGGATGTAGGACATTGTATGGGCTTGGGTCCAGGGTCGCAGCTGCATTGCTGAATCCAGCTGCCTTTGTGACCCTGCAGTCCTCTGGGTGGATGTGGTGGGATGTCAGTGAGGCCCTGGTGTGAATTTCCTTTCTGGAATAATGCAGTCATATGGACTCCAGGTAGCTGCCTATACTGGGCTCAGAGCCTGTGAGAGCTGAGGGGCTCTCTTGTAGCCAGGATTGCAGGTATCTGTGGTGGGAATGTGGACTTCTGGGGGTCTCCCACTTACCTTTTCCCTGCAATGGGCAGTTCTTCCTGGCTCTGAGCTAATCCTGACTGGCTGCTTCACTTCCCTCTCTATGTTGCCATCCTGAGTTTCCATGCCTTAGAGGGTCATTGTCACTTCCTTGTTAAATTTCAGTGCTCTCCCTTAGACACTCTATTCAAGGGTGGTTATCTATATGTTGGTTGGTCCTTCTTTGTGAAGGAAACAAGTGCTGAGCACCTCTAGTCCACCATCTTGAGGATGCTCAAACTGGGATCTGGTTTCAACTTAGTTTTAAGGTTTCGTAGGCTTAGTTATGCCATCAAATGAATTCTCACACTGTTACCAGGTCTCTGCAGCCAGAGTCACCCAGTGCTCCCTGTGAGGTGCTGCTCCTCCGCCATGTGGTACTGTCACTGGCCCCTGGGCTTTTGCTCATGTCGTTGGCTCAGCCTGGAATGCCCACCTCCCATTTCCCTCCTTGGTATTTCTAAAGTCCACTCTTCTCGTAAAGCTCAATGCAGATGCCAACTTCTCCATAAGCCTTCTCTGATTCTTTTTCTCCCAATAAAAAGTGACCACATTGCCTCTGAGCCCTGGCAGCACTTCACTTCTTGTAACTTTCAGCAGTCTTTGTCCTCGGTCATTTTCTTGCTTCATGTGGCCTCTCCTACTATATGGCTTGAGGGTGGGGGCTGTGTGAGCAGTATTTCAGTATACAGATGAGCATAGCACCTTATGCCCAGTGGGCAATTATCGTCATTATCATTATTATTATTTTGACGGAGTCCTGCTCTTGTCACCCAGGCTGGAGTGCAATGGCGCAATTTCAGCTCACTGCAACCTCCACCTCCTGGGTTCAAGCCATTCTCCTGCCTCAGCCTCCCAAGTAACTGAGATTACAGGTGCCCACCACCATGCCCAGATAATTTTTGTATTTTTAGTAGAGACGGGGTTTCACCATGTGAGCCAGGCTGGTCTCAAGCTCCTGACCTCAGGTGATCTACCCACCTCAGACTCCCAAAGTGCTGGGATTACAGGCATGAGCCACCACACCTGGCCAGCAATTATTATTTCCTTAAGAATGAGAACCATTGTGTTACAGTTCTTATCCAAATTTTATTTGAAAGCAACTTCAGATAGTCTTCATGATGCATAGTACCATGCTCACTGAAACTTGTTCATATCCGACCTGTGTTCTCACTTTGCAGTTACCAAGGATTGTACAAAGTGAGTACATGGATTCAATATGCAGACGTGATCCTGTGGAAAGTGAGGATTACTTGTATATCTAAACAATAAATGTGTAACAAATGTAATCCATCTAATCACATGAAAAAAATGCCAGGAAGTCTCATGCATTGAAGGCAGCCAGTCAGGTACCGTATATTAAACACAGAACTCATAGACAGTCTTGTAAATCAGAGCCCTGGCAGAAAACAGCAATGAATGTCCAATCTCAGAGAGGAAAGGGCTTTAGCGATTGAAGAACTATGTTGTTCCCATTCAGAACCATGACATTGGCTTATGCCAGGCTCTTGATAGAGGCTATGTATGGATACAAGAGGCAATGTGAGATACGTAGCTTACACGCTGAAACACGATCATTTCTAGGATATTTTAGTAGCTTCTGAAGACAATGAGGCAGAATATTTGTAATCCGTATGGTCCCAGGAATGCCTTAAAGCCCCCTAAAATCAAATAAACATCAGCATCGCTGGCGTCCTGCTGCTTCCCACAGTGAATGCCGTGACGGGCACAGAGAGACTCACAGAACAATACATTTTAAGCCACTAAAGAGCCATGAAACTGCACAGCAAATCTGTTTCAAAAGCTAAAATGCTGAGTTTATATCCTCTACAAAAGAAAGGGACACAGGAAAACAATTAGAAATGATGGAAGATGATCATAAACAGAAGTTTAAGCAACTTTACAGGGAGCCAGGCTGCCTGGGAATGCTGAGGATCAGCCAGAGGGCAGAGCACAGGATGCAGAGTGAGGACCTCCAGGTTTGGGAGTCGGCTGCTGAGCTCCAGGAGGCTCCAGAGACACCGCTGCACTGGGTCTGGGTTCTCAGCACCTTCACCAAGGGCCAAGGTGAAGGCTGAGGCATGCTCAAAGTCCACTGAAGATGAGATAAAATGGAATGAATGTGGGCTTTGGAATCTGCAAACCAACTCAGTCTCTCAGCTGCGGTCCTTGGCAGGTTCATTAACCTCTCTGAGCTCATTCTTGTGTTGTGAGAAGAGTCATGGCCGGGGGTTTGGAACTTTTTGTGATAGTCCCAGAGCCAGCCTAGCGTGCCAGCAGCCTTGAGCAAATGGCATCCCCCTCTCCTCTTTTTCATTTCTTCATCTATAAAATGGAAATTATAACCCCTTGCCATTTCCAGGGTGGTTGTGTGGACTGAATACAGATATGTGTGAAAACACGTCAGTAAAACTCTGAACAAGTATAAGAGATTCTTAACACCATTGTCAATGGCTATTTGGGAACCAATCCAACTCTCTACTTTTCTGAATAGAGACAAGAAGTTAGACAACTATGAAAGAAACATAAGACCCTGTTACCGACTGAATTGTGTCCTCCCAAAAGACATCCCCAGTACCTTTGAATGTGACCTTACTTGGAAATAGAATCCTAGTAATATAATCAAGTTAACATAATCAAGTTAAGGATCTCTTCTTATAAGGACATCAGTCATTGAATAACATCTGCCTCGCCCCCACCAATCTTGGACGGCTTCATTTTAATTTAGGATGGACCCTAATCCACTGAGTGATGTTCTTATAAAAAGAGAAAAGTGGGCCAGGCACTGTGGCTCCTGCTTGTAATCTCAGCTCTTTGGGAGGCCAAGGCAGGTGGATCACCTGAGGTCAGGAGTTCAAGACCAGCCTGGCCAATGTGGTGAAACCCATCTCTACTAAAAATACACAAATTAGCCAAGTGTGGTGGCGGATGCCTGTAATCCCAGCTACTCAGGAGGCTGAGGCACGAGAATTGCTCGAACTGGGGAGGCAGAGGTTGCAGTGGCCAAGATCATGCCACAGCACTCCAGCCTGGGCGACAAAGTGAGACTCTGTCAAAACAAACAAACAAACAAACAAAAAAGAAAGAAAGAAAAGAAAAGAAAAAAGAAAAGGGGCATAAGAAGACACAGACGCACAGGGAGAATGCCAGGTGAGGACAGAGACAGAGATCGGAGTGATGCAGCTGCAAACCAAGGAAGGCCAAGGACTGACGGCCACCTCCAGAAGCTAGGAAGAGGCAAGGAAGGTTTCTGCTCAACCTCAGGGGGAGTGCGGTCCTGCTGACGCCTTGATTTCAGACTTCCAGCCTCCAGAACCCAGACAGAATAAATGTCTGCTATTGAAGCCACCCAGTCTGTGATACTTTGTTATGGCAGCCCCAGGAAACTAACACAGACCCCCAATCTCCTCTTCCCTGTTCAGTAGATACATGCTGTAACACTTACCCTGGAAGTCCTCTCCTAACTCTTAGAACGGAGTTCTCCCCATAAAAAGGTTTATACTTCTATGTTTCTAAAGAGCTTTGCCACCGTTTTAGCAGCTTCTCCTAAAATCTCTTTAGGGACCTGCTTATAACTCATCTTTGGGGTTGGTGCTCCTGGAACCACTGTAAGCAGGAGATCGTCTGTCTGCTGCTCCTGGGAAGTGAAGCTTCTTGGACCAGCTGCAGAGCAAGCAGCACCCTGTAGAAAGGGTATAGAAGGGGCAGGAGCTGTCACAGATTAAGGACACCATGATGTACTTTGAAGGGCCTGCCGTAGACTTACCACTTCCTCTCCCCTTTTGCCTCCCAGAAAGTGGGTCCATAGAGCCTTCTTTTAGCTCAGATCACAACACAAACTAAATCTACCTTGCTTGGTGCCTGCACCGACAGGTCAACCCCCTGAGTCACTGGAATGATCACTGGATTGTGAGTCAAGAACCCTGTGATCCATTCCTAATTCTACCACTCGCCAGCTCTACCGGACTTTCTTCATCTATAAAATGGGTCTATCACCTCCACCGCGCAGGGAGGGTGTGGACCACAGGTCAGACAGGAACGTAGAAGAGCACTGAAAATGAAAAGTGGTGAAATCATTATCACCATCATCTTCCACCAGTTGTCAACGCCTGGGGGTTGGGGGGAAACCTCACAGAGGACCAGGAAGACTGGATCAAAGTGTCCAGCTGGTAGAAGAAGACTCAGCTGTAGGGCCTGATCCTCTGGCATTGGCTGCCCAGGGAGAGAGCAGTTGAGATGCATTCTCCCGGTGGGTAATAAAATGAGTTTACGTAGGGAGGAAGCAGGATGTATAAAGCCCAGGAGCCCGATCTGTTTCTGAGATCAAACAGAGCAGCATTGTGCCGGGGTGTGGAGCTGATGTCAGCGTCTAGAATGCTGGTTGGAATCACCCTGGTTACGCAGCTGGACCGGAATAAGGCAAGTCTGTATCTGAACTCATTAATTTTTACAACCAACTGAACTGTTCTGCCTTTTTTTTTTTTTTTTTTTTTTTTTTTTTTTTTGCGGGGGGGGGGGTAGGGGGAGGTGGTGCAGGAGGAGAACAAGGGAAGAAAGGCAAAGGGGAGGAACTAGTATGTATGGAGCAGGGGGCTTCCCACCAGCAGACACTATCTCATTATTCCCCAGCAAACGCCAGCTTCGAACCCCCAGCCCCTGGGACAGTCAGGCCTAGCCGCGGCAGCAGGTCTTGCCAGGGGAAGGAGAGAAACGGGCCAGTAAGACATAAGGATAATTAGAGTGGCACAAGCCGCTCCTAGGCGTTCAGGTTATGTCAATGTTTCCATTATATGCCTCACTTTTCAGGGGTTTATAACGGAGCTGTAAAAACTCACGCCAGCTGAGAATTTGGCAGACCAGGTCGCAGCAGCAACGGAGGGACTGTTTTTTTAATTTAATTCAGCTGCTTGTAACTTGGAGTGGGGGAGGACGTGGTGCACTTGGATAACTCAAAGGGGCTGGTTTGAAGTTTGGGGCACTATTTTGCTGTGTGATCAGCCCTCCTCCTCCTACTGTCATTTCTTTGTGCTACAGGAAAAAGAACCGCATTATATAAATGCATCCCAAACGCTTCCCAAGCCAAGAATGTACAGATGCTTTCCAAGTGCCAGCCAACTCAGCTTTTCCCCATTCCTAAGAAAGTATACAGGTCAGCCTCTTTCCAGAAAATGTGCAAACCATCTCACCCAAACCTCCACACCAAAAAATTATCAAGCTTCTGCAGATGAGCTGTTTGGGGCTCAATCTGTCCTATGATGGGATGATACATAGTAAGAGCTATTCCAGACAAATCCCAGTATTTGGGACGGTCCTTTTGCACTGGTGTAACAGGATTTGACTTTGTCGATCAGTGCTATCAAAATCTCATCCGATGGGCTTGTTGGCCTCTCAGGCACAGAGTGAAGACAGCTCTTTCTCTCTAATTTAGCCCAGAATCTCTGGTTCAGTCAAAGTTCCCGAATCCTGCAGGATCTTTGACAGTCCAACGCACAGGTCCTTCCACACAGAGCATGGAGGCTTCTTTGATTTTCCTGCCACAAGTCCGCTCTCTCTCCTCTGCTCTCCTAGCTACGCTCTTCCTATTACACGTATCCTTGGACTGCTGTGTCATATTTCAGTGATTTTTGCATGTCTTATGTCTTTTACTGTATGGTGAGCCCCTTATGACAGGGTCCTGAGCTTATTAGTCTCTACTTTCTCCAATGTGCCAAATTTAGGTGAACTCGGCTCAGGACATGTGGGTGGAATTAATTACTAAATAATTAATGAATGACAATCAGAAGCCAAGTGGCAGACAGCAGAAGTAAAAGTAAATGTTGAACAGACAGGGACTTATCAATTCCTTCTTTCTTAATAGAAAACAGCATATCGAATTAATTTCTTACCTTGCTACTGACAGTAATACTAAAAAAATGATAAAATGGGGGGAGGGAATCAAGATCCCCAACCAGAATATAGTAACACGATGCAAACCATAACGTGTATGTTCACATGCTCGTAACTATGGTAACATAACAGTTATAAAAAGCAAATAAAAACATGTATGTACCTCTACACACAACTCTATTAGCAAATACCTATAGGTACAATGAGAGAAGCATATTTTATTGCATGCATTGATTTTCCTCTCCATTATAACTTAGTCCCCAGCCTCTCATGCTTTGAAAGTGCTTTATAAACTATGAATAAGTAACTGTATACATCAAGAGGGATGACATTGCAGCACTGTAGCACATAGAATATCCAATAAAAATTTGCCTAATGACACCATTCACAATAGCAAAGACTTGGAACCAACCCAAATGTCCATCAATGATAGACTGGATTAAGAAAATGTGGCACATATACACCATGGACTACTATGCAGCCATAAAAAAGTATGAGTTCATGTCCTTTGTAGGGACATGGATGAGGTTGGAAATCATCATTCTCAGCAAACTATTGCAAGGACAGAAAACCAAACACCACATGTTCTCACTTATAGGTGGGAATTGAACAATGAGAACACCTGGACACAGGACAGGGAACATCACACAGGACCTGTTGTGGGGTGGGGAGAAGGGGGAGGGATAGCATTAGGAGAAATACCTAATGTAAATGACGAGTTGATGGGTGCAGCACACCAACATGGCACATGTATACATATGTAACAAACCTACACGTTGTGCACATGTACCCTAGAACATAAAGTATAATAAAAAAAATTTTGCCTAATGAATGAATGAACAAATGGGTAAACTACTATGGTAATTTAACTGAAATAATACTTCATCAAATGCTAAAGAAAATATTGTTAGTGATGGTAACTAAGTTCCATCATAAATACCCAGCTCTGATCTAAAAGTTAGTAATGATAGGATTTCAGTCTTCCTTAGGGGTTCAGAAGACGGTGACCAAATGTCACAGTCATTGGACATGCATGTTCGTGTGATTGAAAGACTGGTCTTTCCAACAGATTTGCACTGACCTGGACAGTGTAAGGTAGCAGAGCTGGGAGGGTCCAAGTATGATGAAGGGTAGGTGAAAAAAGATGATCAAAGTCAGACGCTGGGATTGGTTTTATAAAGGAGCCTGGGATGAATTGCATTTTCTGGAAGATTTCTAATATTGCGCTATAATTTCTGTTTAATTAGAATGTCAAGGTCTTCAAAAATTAAGGAGTATAGCTGAAGCTCATGTCTCTAAGTTAGGACACTGAACTAACTTAACTGCCCACCCTCAGATCAATCAATGGCCAAGAGAACTGAGATTACTATGACGATTTAGACCCATTATCATTCATCTTCTGGCACTGAGATAGAAAAAAATGCCTAACCCTGAATCAAAGCATCTCTCTGTACTGCCAGAACAACTCAGGACTCTGTTAGCAGGGAAAAGGGGATGGTTGTTAGGAAGCATCCGACAAGGTCTGCCCCAGGGCAAAATAAGAAAAACTAGATGCTCTCAAAATGTGGTTCCCATACCAGCAGCATCTGGGAACTTCTTACAAATGCAAATTCTTGCCCCCCGCCCCCTCACACCCAGACTCACTGAATCAGAAACTCTAGGGCTGGGGGCACACAAACTGTGTTTTGATAAGCATCCAGGTGCTTCTGATACTTGCTCAGGTTTCAGAACCACTGGGATAAAGTCTAAGAAAATGCTTAGCAATCAAGCCAGACGACTCAGTGACATTATGGAGCATATGCTTCATCAAAGCCCTCTTATGAGAAAGGGAGGGGAGGATGGGGAAGGGAGAGAAAAAGAGAAGCTGACCTTTATTGAATGCCTACCAAAAGGTGGGCAATGTCCTTGGTGCCTTCCCTTATCTCCTTGAACCTAATTCTCATAAACCACATTTTCCCAGATGAGAAAGCTGAGTATCAGAAGGGTTAAGTGACTTGGTCTGGCAAATGACACAGCTCAAATTCTAAGTTTGGTCTGATTCCAAGCCACTGCAACTCCAACTGTTATACCTAATAGGGAACAATCCTAGTAAACTTAGATTTGCTCAATTTCTAAAACTACAATTTAGAATAAAATGTATCGTTTTGTTAATAAGCATTAGAGCCCTTTGCAGTTTTACTCAGATCTATATCCCACCATCACCTTCACCATAGCCCACAGTCCACACTCACTCTCACACACACATCATGTCACCTGAAGGTCTGCACTCAGTTCCTCTTTCCTGGAATGTTCTTCTTGGTCTATTCTGTCTGTTGAACTTTATTCTTCTATAAACAATGACACAACTAAAATTGGCTCTCCCTGACTATTTATAGTACAGTGCGTGAACCAATTTGCCACTCAACAATTGTCTGTGTAATAAATAAAGGCAAGACTGCTTCACTTGAAATCTTCCTCTACCAAGAAGCACCTTCAGGTTTTCCTTTCTAACCCAATGGCATTTTGCTCGCATTTCTAATTTCTACATCTGTCCTATGATGGGATGATACATAGGCTCCATCTCCCAACAAATGTGTAAATTCGCAAAGCCAAGGCTAGGTCTTACTCATCTCTCCAACCTCCACAGCAGCCAGCATAGGGTTTCACTTTGAGTAAGTGCTCAAAATTACGTATGTAATTACATAGACAGGATTGAACTATATAACATGAAATGTACACCTCCACTTCAAAGAATAGGATTTTTCAAGTAGCTGATGAATTCTACCATTTTAAGTAAACAGAAGCACATTTCATGCTAACACTGTTGATGAAGGAGCAAGCCTTTCCTTTGGATCGTTCCAGTGGATTTTGCATTGCCTTGTGCTTAGCTAATCTAATTCTGAGAATACAGTGTCACTGTTGGATGTTGAAATGGAGCCATTTGGGGAAGCTGAATGGAAAACTTCCCAGTAGGAATTATTGAGGCACCTGTTGAATTACCCATAATAAATGATACCGGCCAACTCACAACATAATCTCCTCGCACACCCTGTACCCTGATCATTCTCTCCCTGCTTGAACTTTTTGGATGACTTTCAAGAGTGTTTGGAAGTTAAATATATCCAGTAGCTTCCAAAAAGGATCAAGGGACAACTTTAAAAGTGACATTGAACCACAGATAATGATATTTCTTTATAAAGGTCTTTAAAAGAACACCTTTCTACAATAAATTTTGAGTGTCAGGGGAATGATAGGGTTAGAAGGGGGTAGAGAAAATATGAAAATGGTTAATAAAATCTGGGACTTTCTAGGCAGATAACACAACAGGTTCAAAGAAAGCTTATAAACATAAATATCAAAGAACGTAGTAATAATGTGTTCAATTACTCTTTCACTCCTTTTGTCTCCTTAGTTATTCTTCAGTATTTCCTGGGCTTTCATTTTCAATAACTAACCAATAAGAATTTATCAATTACTTTCTATACCATAAGGCTCAGCTTGAGAGGCAAAAAGAGAAAGAAAGGATGGCTGTCATCTCTTACGTGTTTTTACCTTTTAAGGATGTAGAAATGCTTTCACATTCTTGATCTCATTCCATGCAAGGTACTACTCTCATTGTAAAGATGAGTAAACAGAAGACCACATGCTTTACAAGGGGCTGAGTGGGGGCTGAAGCTCAGGTCTTCTGACTCCAAGTCCTGTGCTGCTGCAAAGATTCGGATGGTTTTTAATACATTTATAGCATAAATATATGCTCTCACAATATGAAAAGCCTTAAAGGATGTGTTTTATAGACCTCTGGATAACAAGGCATTGCATTTAAGTGTTTAACTTCCTCTCCACCAATATCCCCTCTGAAACATCCCAGAGAAGCATAAAAAAGAAAAAGTTTTGGTGGAAGGGAAGAAAAAGTACTAAAGCAATGTTGGGAACAAGGCAAGTGCACCTTCCACGTGGTAGAAGTTGGCACCATCCTTTTCAATATGGCTTAGATGGGACCAGAGGAGGGGAGACGCTGTGGACAGTCTTGCAGCTCTTCTTCCTGGAAAACAGCAGTGGTTATAGGAAGTAAGGGGCAGAAGGACCTTGAGATCCCCACCAAACATGACTTCCCCGCTTCAGTTTTGGAAGGCTGAGGGAGTGTTGTGTGCAAATTAGGTAAGAAGACCAGGACTTGCTTCAACTGTAGATGAGAAGCATTTGAAAGCAGTAGCAGTAGGAGACCCCTGCATAAGCACAATGACTCCATTACACAAATATTATGCAAGGGAGCCAACTTCACATTGTGGACAACAACTCAAGGAAGGAGATGGAAGAAAACACAGCTTCATCCTAGTGTTAAGTCAGGCAGAAAGAAAATGAAATGCAGAAAGTCCGCACAGGACCCAGCAGCTGCACCACTGGTAGAGAAGTGTGCGGACAAGGAGCCCCAGTCCTCTCCCTGAGCCTGCGGTAATTCCAGCTCCCTCCTTCTGCCTCTGTCCCCTATTGTCTGCCCTTGACCCTAGCTTCTTCTCTACTCTCCTCCATCTGTTACACGTCTTAAGCAGTCATATAAATTTACTTCCATCAAAAAAAAATGTACTCACACTGTTTTTGAACAAACAGCAGAACCAGACACATCTTTTTCTTATTTCTTCTAAGTAAAAGAGAACCAACATGGGGATTATATAAGACAGAAAACTCAGACTCAAAATGCAGAAAAAGATAGTATCTGGCTGGGCACGGTGGCTTACACCTGTAATCTCAGCACTTTGGGAGGCCGAGCTGGGCAGATCACTTGGGGTCAGGAGTTTGAGACCAGCCTGACCAACATGGTGAAACTCCATCTCTACTAAAAATACAAAAAATATTTAGCTGGGTGGTGGTGGCGCACACCTATAATCCCAGCTACTTGGGAGGCTGAGGCAGGAGAATCACTTGAACACAGGAGGCAGTGGTTGCAGTGAGCTGAAATCATGCCACTGTACTCCAGCCTGGGCAACAGAGTGAGACTCCATCTCAAAAAAAAAAAAAAAAAAGTACTCACACTATTTATGAACAAATAGCAGAATGAGACACACCTTTTTCTTATTTCTTTTTTTTTTTTTTTTTTTTTTTTTTTGAGACGGAGTCTCGCTGTGTCTCCCAGGCTGGAGTGCAGTGGCGTGATCTCGGCTCACTGCAAGCTCCGCCTCCCAGGTTCACGCCATTCTCCCGCCTCAGCCTCCCAAGTAGCTGGAACAACAGGCGCCTGCCACCACGCCCGGCTAGTTTTTTGTATTTTTAGTAGAGACGGGGTTTCACCATGTTAGCCAGGATAGTCTCGATCTCCTGACCTCGTGATCCACCCACCTCGGCCTCCCAAAGTGCTGGGACTACAGGCTTGAGCCACCGCGCCCGGCCTTCTTATTTCTTATAAGTAAAAGAGAACCAGAATGGGGATTATATAAGACAGAAAACCTAGGCTCAAAATACAGAAAAAAACAGGGTCTGGCTGGGCATGGTGGCTTATGCTTGTAATCTCAGCACTTTGGGAGGCTGAGGTGGGAGGATCAGTTGAGGTCAGAAGTTTGAGACCAGCCTGGCCAACATAGTGAAATACCATCTCTACCAAAAGTACAAATATTAGCCAGCCATGGTGGCACACACCTGTAATCCCAGCTACTTGGGAGGCTGGCGCAGGAGAATCACTTGAACCCAGGAGGCAGAGGTTGCAGTGAACCAAGATGGCCCCACTGCACTCCAGCCTGGGGAACAGAGTGAGACGAAAGAAAGAAAGAGAGAGAGAGAGAGAGAGAGAGAGAGAGAGAGAGAGAGAGAAAGAAAGAAAGAAAGAAAGAAAGAAAGAAAGAAAGAAAGAAAGAAAGAAAGAAAGAAAGAAAGAAAGAAAGAAAGAAAGAAAGAAAGAAAGAAAGAAAGAAAGAAAGAAAGAAAGAAAGAAAGAAAGAAAGAAAGAAAGAAAGAAAGAATCTTTCTAAAAAGCAAACATGAATTACACAATTTAGAAACAATTAGGAAACCCAGATTTAGGTTTCCATAAAAATTCCAATAAAAGATAAATCAAATGATGAAAAATGAGAGATAAAAGCAGCAATGAACAGGGCCCTGGCTCAGCAGAGGTGAAAATTCACAAGAGGTAAGGAAACTAAAACAGAAATAGTAAATTATAATTTTCACTCAAAGCGAGAAAAAGTAAAACAGGCAGTGCAACAAGACAAAATTGGCAATGCAGGAGAGAAACCTGAAAAACTGCCATGGAATAAGGAGGAGAAAGACAAAATGACTCAAAAAATGAGAGAAAAATTGTTGGGTTTGAAGAAGAGATAATATAGAAATCACAAACAAGAGATGTTCCTGAGGCATGGGGAAGAGCAGAATAAATAAAACAAAAATAAAATAAAATATAAAAGAAGGAAACTTTCCTGAGCTGATGTTTCCACTAGGATCAGGGTCAGCTATCTGTGACAGCTGCAAAACTAAACCTTAAGGAAGGCTGTGAAATAGTTTTTATTCCCTGCAGCTACGTGTCCATAGGCATATCAGGGATTATGTTTCTAAGAAGAAAACTATGGATTTGGGGGAACCACTACCAACCTCTACCATAACTGAATAAAAATGTACATTTACAGATCAAAAGATCTCCCTAAGTACCTGGCAAAATTACCTCAAAGACTTCAACTAGCAGATGAACTCAAGTTCAAGAACTATAAGAACATTTTACAATTACCTAGACAGGAAACAAGTTAGGTTACCTACAAAGACAGAAATATAGACTAGCATCAGATAGCCCTATAACATTAAACATCAGATGAAAAGGGCGAAATGTTCATAGTTTTGAGTGCAAAATTGCCTGCCAGTCGAGAATTCTAAACTCATTTAAGTTGTCATTCATGTCTGAAAAAATGTCTTATATTTCTTTGCATTTTCTTACAAATTTTTTCAATTATTCAGAGATTCCTAAGCCATATCACTCACATTATTTTTGAAAAAACTACTTACATCATACTCCAGCCAACTCAGAAATTATTCAAAACAAAAAATGGAGAAGTTCTAACGAAATGGAACTTACGGTTATTACTTTTGTTTGTTTGTTTGAGACAGGGTCTTACTCTGTTGCTCAGGCTGGAGTCCAGTGGTGCAGTCTTGGCTCAGTGCAGCCTCTGCGTCCTGGGATCAAGGGATCCTCCTACCTCAGCCTCCTGAGTACCTGAGACCACAGGCACATGTCAATATGCTCTGATTAAAAAAAAAAAAAAATTGTAGAGATGTGGTCTCACTATATTGCCCCGGCTGGTCTTGAACTCCTGGGTTCAAGTGATCCTCTTGCCTTGGCCTCCCAAAGTGCTGAGATTACAGGCATGAGCTACCATGCCCGGCTGTCACAGTGGTTACTAAAAATCAATTAAACATCATCTAAAGTATGGTTGCAAAAGATACTTTAAACACAAAACAGTAATTCTTGAAAGAGAAAATAATTTTTAAAATAATAAGTGGCATACATTTGTCAAAATTCAATGGATATACACTTAAAATTTGTGTATTTCATTGTTTATAAATTTTGCCTCAAAGAAAAATACTGCAAGCAATTATTAAACTCTAGTTAGTGATATTTATGCAGAAGTATTCAAGAAGCATATTGATATCTTTATCTGTTTTACATTGCTACAAATGAGTAGCTGAGACTGAGTAGTTTATAAAGAAAAAAGGTTTATTTAGCTCACAGTTCAGCTGGTTGAGGGACTGGGCATCTGGTGAAAGCCTCAGGTTGCTTCCATTCATAATGAAGGCAAAGAGAAGCCAGCATGTTCAGAGACCACATGGTGAAGAAGGGAGCAAGAGAGAGGAGGAGGGGAGCTGCCAGGCTCTATTTGACAACCAGCTCTCTAAGGTACTAACAGAGCAAGAACTCACTCATTCCTCCCCACACCAGGGACAGCATTCATCTATTCCTTAGGGATCCACCCCAACAACTCAAACGTCTCCCATTAGGCCCCACCTCCAACACTGAGGATCAAATGTCAGCATGCAATTTGGAAGAATCAAACATCAAACTATACCAATTGATATTTTCAGTTTACTTTGAAATGCATTTGCTTTCAACAGGGTTGATAGATGGACAGAGCATGATACAGCAAGTATAGGAAAATGGCGATGGTAGACACATGGGTGTTTACTGTAGAATTCTTTCAACTTTTCTGTATGTTTGAAAATGTTTGTAAAACAGTATGTTGGGAAAAAAGGTAACCCCTGAGTCTAAAATCCAAAATTAAATACATAAAATAAGAAACTGAGTGAACTTAGGAAGGAGAGGAAAATAAAAGGTTATTTCTTAACCTTGCATAAGAAACAATCAATGGGTAGCCCATTTTTAAAAACAAAAAATTGGGAAAATATAGATTCACGTATTTTTAAAATTTTCAGGGCAATCCAAAGAAAATTTTAAAATAGGACCTATACCTTCCATATCACTAGTGGAAAAATAGAAAATGAAAATACAAACAACATAGTGCAAACAATTTTAAGCAAAGAGCAAGAAAATATTTTTAAAATCCAGAAAGCATAAGCAACTGGACCGAAGTTAAAACGAAAATGCTAACTATGATAACAAATATAAGTGGCTTTAACTCCCATATTTGAAAAACTAAACTTATCAATATGCTATCCCAAGATGTATACATCAAAGAAATAAAAGTATTAGAATAAGAAAGGATAAGCTAGCAAACACATCACATGCACAAATACTCAATTTGTAAAGAAACCAGGATCACAATATTTTGTATCAAAGTAGAATTTAAAAGGAAAATCTTACATGAAATTTAGATAAATATTGACAAAGTGAATAGCACATGAATAACTGCCATGACACTTTATATGCCACATAATATAGAATAAAAACAAATAGAGCAAGAATGCATGGAAATTCAGAAAGAAATTGATAGAAATGAATTAGCAATGGCAGACTTTAAGTCACTGTCTTTGACAACTCGGAAAGGTAATACACATACAATAATATAATAATAAGTTAAGAAGCACCCCAGGCATGTTTCAATCAGTGCGAGTTGATCAGGACAATACCTTCGCTCATTTAAGAGGCTGCACTTTTTCTTAATAAAAACGGACATATGTGAGCTTCTTTGGCACGCGTCTACCATGGATTTACACTCGGCTTATGCTGTCTACACACCCCGTTTGCACGTGTGCTGCCAACAAACCATTCTCTCCTACACATGAGATTTAACCAGACCCAAAAGCTATAAAGCCTGGAGAGGTTTCATTGTTGATTTGGAAGGAGAACAAACAGTATGGGCTGTAAGAACTGGAAAAGATTTCTTTTGACTATTAAACTCTGAGCTCTTTCAAAGCAATAGATTCTAGCTATAGAGCAGTTAATAAAATGAGGAGGTTCGGGATCTTCCAAGCTATGTTTCATTTCCTAAGCCTAGATCACGCTTCTGCAACCGGAACTAGAGATCAATGGGAAGAGCAGCAAGGGTAAGGGAAAGATGATGGATGTGCCTGAGGATGTTTTGGGGGGTTGGTAGTAATGACAGCATAGTCCATTGGGGGAGCTCTGTGGGCTGTTGAACATGTGGAATAGGACCTGGTTGGAAACATGGATTGGAGAGCGAGCATCACAAAAGTGAGTTAAAGCCCCACCATTCAAGTTACTTCGAGGATATAGGATTAACAAAGCCTTCTGAAGCCAGATGACGGAGACACGCAGGCCAAACAGGGAAGTCTGTGCGTGATGTGATAGGCAATATAAAGCCAGCAAAGGTCTGGGATCAGGGAGGTCATTGTAATTATCAGGAAATTCACATCAGATTAAGGCCAATTTTGCCTCCCCACGTGTCTGTCAGCTGACACTTCTTCTGCCCTGTGAGAAATGCAGAATGCATCTGCTCCCCCTTCCACATGACAATAGAGAAAAAAGCAGGACTAACACTTCGCCTTTGTGCAATTCACAGGAATAGCAGGAAAAGCCTTTTGGGAAGGCTCAATACTCACAGAGAAAACCACATTAATCATCAGCCTAGGAAACTGGAACACTCCACAAAACCATTGCTATGGATTCAATATTTACACAAAATCTGGAGGTTGAAGTTCTTCCTTTCCTTGCCACAGAAAGGAAACCATGAAAAGCTGCCAGAAAGAGAATCTCAGTTCCTATTTACACTCGCCAAATTCATCAAGGGCAACATTCTCATCTTATAGATAAGGAAAACAGAGTCGCAAAAAAGACAAAGTGTCTTGATCAGTAACATGTTCATACACTTTTCCTGACCACGCACATTTTGAGGTGAGGAAACTGCAGCCCCAAGCGTATAATGCCCTGCCCAGCATCACACAGCGAGTGAACATCCAAGCAAACAGTTATCCCCGTTTGCCCCGCTGCTCTACCCCACGGACCAACCAAAGCAGGCGAAGCAGAGAGAAGAGGAGGAAGGTAGCTGTGCTGTGTCTGAAGAAGAAAACCAAAATAAGTCTCATTCAATCCGGTCTTTGGGATGAGTAAAACCCTTAGTAATAGAGGAATCTGCAGACATGTAGTTGGGTTTTGGTTGAAATCATCGGGACCCTCTCTACTGTGTTTCTCGGAACAGCATCTTTGAGTTTTCCACAAGGGAGTTTCCCAGAGGTCTTATTTACAAGTATGGTTTTGCTGGAGCCCAGCCCAGACTTCCTGGGTCAGATTCTTAGGGTGGGGCCCTGGAATCTAAATTTCTAACAAGCCTACCCAGTGGATTTTATACACACTGAAGTACAAGAGCCACTGTGGCTTACATTCTTGACCAGACGATATGCAAAGAGTAAGTTCAGATCTCATCCCCAAGGTGGGGGTCAGACCAGACAGGGGTCACCGTCCTGCTTGTGTCCCCAGGCCCCACGTGCCCTTTCAGCCCCTGCTCGTTGCTCAGCACAACCCAGCCCAGAATTACTCCCCCTAAAAGACACTTCTCTGCCATTTTAATTTCCAAAACCTGTCATAAAAGCAGCTCTTCTCTTCTAATGAGGTAATTGGTGCCATAATACCATTAGGAGGGCGCCCCTGGCGTGCAGCTCAAGTAAGAAAGGTGTATTAAATGATTTACATTTCTTTATTTAGCTGAAACACTAGTTCTAGACTTGCTAAGTAATAGGATGTTGTTAATGAGCCATAGCATGGGGCTCATTTAATTCAATACTGTAGCTTTCTAGCTAATTGAGGCATTGTTCTCCTTTACCCCACAGTCCAATTTTTCCTCTCCCAATGCCAGGGGAAGAAAGAGAAAGGAAAAAAAGAAAAAAGAAAACCATTCAAGGGTCAGACAGCAAAAGTAAGAACCTCCATAAAGTCTGATTCCCAGCCAGGTTATGGCAGCCCAGCCTTCCAGGGAACGAGATTCCCTATGTTAAGAGCTGACTTTGCAGGTTCATTCTAGGCCTAAGCTGAACCCAGAGGCCTGAAGAGCCCCAGGCTGAAGAACCTGGTTACAGTGTCCCCATCCTGTGAGTTCTCCTCTCTGCAGGAGCCCAGGGGAGGCCTGACTTGGGGTCATCTGGCCTTGTTAGTAAAAGTGTGGTCCATGGGCGAGCATGACGTGGCGGCTCACTGGAAATACAGAACCCATGTCCCACCCAAACCTACTGCGCCAGAATCCAGATTTAACACGACGCTCAAGGGGTTCTCATGTGCTGCAAATTTTAAGAAGCACTGGTCTAGATCCTTCCAGATTGAGTCACAACCTCCCAGGCCTCCCTCGGTGAGAGTTCCCTACTAGAAGGTAGCCTATTCCCACCCCACAGAAACATTACTCTTTTTTTAAAATGTGGGACTATTCTCATGGAGGAAAAAAAACTTTTTTAATGAAAACAGAGAGACAGAAAGAAACCCAGAGAGAAAGAGTAAAGGCCAAAAAAGGGTTGCTGAACTTGAGAAGTTCAAAAGCCCATATTTCACTTTGCTCACATAACCACAGACCTCTCCTGCATCACACCCAGACACTGCAGCTTGGCCTCTGCCAAGCCACAACTAATGGAAAGCCAGGAGAGCCAGGAACTCCAATGCAGAGACCAATCTTCCAACCTCAGGAGCTCAGTGTGTGGGAGCAGCCAGAGGCCTTAGAAGTTATGTCTCACTCCCTTCGTCCTTCAGAACGAGAAGCTGAGTCCTGCAGGGTAAGTGACTTGTCCGAGCAGCCCAGTCTCGTTAGGGGCAGTGCTCGCTGGGATTGGGCCCAGGTCTCCTGTCTCCCGTTCTCTTGCCCTCACACAATGAGACCTCAGAGAATCTGTGCAGGGATCCTCTTAAGATCAATATGCAAAAGCCATTTCACAAATTTGCACAATATGAAACTATATTCTTCCAGAGCAAATGTGACATTACTCAGTTGCAAACACTTCTGTGGACAGGTAATGTCAAGGAACAGGTTTGACTGCTGGTCTCCAGATTACAGATTAGCTGGAATAATGGGCAGAAAGTGATAAATAACCTGAGCTTCTCTCAAAAACTTGAACTGAACTCAACACTGCAGATGTTTTATTCACAACTTTTTATTCTCTTTTCTTAACTGACTGCTTCGTTCCTTCTATCTTTTACACCTGTACATTATGTGTGTGAGAAGACAAGTACCACCAACTCAATGGAGTCTCTCCACAACTGACTATGAATGGTTTGGCTGAATGCCCAAAGTCACCATTTATTTTTTTCTTCAGATGGACAGCCAAACTTGAGAACCAAGTCAAAATAACATAAATGCCCCCTCAAAACCAAAAGTCTCAACCACCAACCCATCACCTAGCAGACCACAAAAAACTCAGATCCAAAATAACCAAGTTTCCCCAGTGGGAAAATCCACAAAAGAAAACCCACTGTAAGGACGGTGCTTCACAAAATCCAGCTGGATAAACCCCAATTCTGAAAACCCCCTTCTTCTGTGACCTCCTGAAGCCAAACCACCGTCCCATCTCAACGCCCTCTGCAGCCACCATCACCGGAAGTGTCAAACATCAGTCTCACACTCATTCTGCCATGAACGTGAGGTTTCTACATCCAGGACTTCTGGAATCACCCCTTTTTGTGGTATTTATTTGGATCCTGAGCACCCTGCCATTTTTCTAAACTGAAGGAAAGGGGAAAAACAGAGGAGAAGCAAACGAACGTTCCCCACAGCGATGTGAGTGACTGCTGTGTTTCCATGGTTTGCTCTCCACTGTTCTCGGTGACCCCTGCAGATTTCCCTTATGAGTTAGTGTCCCGGAATGTCTCTTTATTAGGTGTCTGGAGAAGTAAGGCTGTCCTGATGCCAGCGCCCCCACACTGAGGACTTTATTAGTTTTTTAATTTTCTGTCTGGGTGCTCCTGCTGCATCAAACTTTCCACAGCTGTTAGGAGCTATTAAGTCCGTAGCCTCATCAGGCCCTTTCCCCACCCCTGCCCTTCTGAAGAACATGGGAAATTTCTGGACACGCTACGTGGAGCCTTTAAAATACGGATACTTTGTCTCTCTGGTGAGAACGTGTTGGGGTCCAGATGGGGAGAAGATGTTCTGCCATAAGAAAATCTGGTCTGGTCCATGCCTTGGCTTAGCACAGGGCTGTTCAGGCAGTGTGGGGACCCTACAGGAGGGAGGGGCAGGCAGAAGTGAGAACCCACTCTTTTACCCATTCTGCCCAGCAAGTAGGGGACCGGAGTTGCCGGGGTGTGGGGGAAGTGGGCAGCTCAGACTGTTTTTAGACTGACTTGGAATCTGGCCCAGAGCTCAATGCCCGGTTCAAAGCGTTCCCTCCTGAGTGGACATTATAAGACCTGCAGCGAAGAATAAAACAGAACGGCTTGCAAACATTCCCCTTGTAGGCGCACAGCTGTGGTTTTGTACAACAGGCCAGTGCTATTGCTCCTGTCTCCCCTGAGAGGGGAGCACGAATACCCAACCACTCCCAAAGCCCCTCCCTGCCAGCATCCCTGAGATGCCCGGGCAGCCAAGATGAGGCCCAGCAGTCCATGAGACTCCCAGTGTGTAAACCCAAGAGCAGGTGTGCACGTGCGTGCATACACACACACACACACGCACACACACAGCAACCTGGCTCTTTCCCATAGCACCCATGCATCTGGAAGGCAACACAATCACTCGGCCAACACAGGCAGGACAGAGTAAGGGCCTTGAGGGTCCAGAGAATTCTTAGCCTCGCTCTGGCTCCAGCCTGCCTGGCAATTTGCTTTCCAGCGACTGCCTTTAAGCCTCCCTTTGAGGAGACTTATTTGCAGGGTGAAAGAAAGCCTAGAGAGAAGAAAAACCTTTGGAGATACCCGCCTGGGGAACAATTTTGCCTCTGAGAGCAAGTTGGTATTTGGGGTTAATCCCTCTGTGGAAACACTGGGTTGAAAGCCCAGAGGAGGTCAGGGGTCTGATTACGGCTTCTGTTTACATATAAACTTCCTGGTCCTAGGAGATAATCAGAGCGGTGGGGGAAGGGAGCAGGGAAAAAAGGAAAGAAAGGAGAATTTTTTTAATTAAATGGCCTTCCCTCTTAAAAATAAAGTCAACAAAATAAGGAGGAGCTTGTGGAATCAAGGTTTGATTTGAATGTCTATGTACAAATTTTTCTTTTACATTTTTAAGTCATGATTTACATAATGGAATTGAAACATCTTCTGAAACAAAACTTGAAATACTGATACAGGTTGATATGCATAGGTATATTTTTTTAAAAAGATAAACAATAGGAAAGAAACTTCAGTCAGTTATCTTCTGAGAATCAGAGGGACGCATAGACAATGAAACTAGTCAATGTGCTCGGTTGTCTTGGATTTTTTGAGATTGGGTTCTGGTTTGATTCTTGTTTAGCTTGGTCAGAGAAAAATCATCATGAAGACTCTACAACAGGCAAATGAGCTGAAAATTATGGTACGAAGGACAATTTGAAACTACCATAAACACAAACATATAAGAAAAGTCTAAATGACAGTATTAAAGCCAAATAAACCCATACTTTCAAAAGAATCAAGAGGAAAAAATACTTCTTCCACATCCTCTAAAGAAGGCAAAGCAAAGCTATACAGCTGAGGAGGGGCGGAAAAAAGCACAAAATGGTTATTTAAAGGGACAGTTAATCTTTAAGATTTAGAGCTTGAGCAACTTTTTAGTAGATGAAATTTAAAAGGCAAAATAGTTTCTTTTTTGTTTATTTGGAGAGAGAGAGACCGGGAGTTAAGAGTCTGTCCCGGATATACTTAAGAACATTAAACAAAATATCCGTGAAGAAAATGTGGCAACTCTATTGTCTGGGACATTTAAAACCAGAGAAGACTTGGGTGTGTAGGATTTACATCCAAAACAGTCTATAATAAAAAAGAGACCCTAAATACTTGATCACTAGTTTCCTTTTGTGTTTTTCACTGGTGATTTTTTGAGGCTTTTGCAAATATTAAAGATAATTCTCACCATTTACTCATGTCAAATAAAAAGAAAGCATTTCTTCCATGAATCTTCTTTCCACTTTGAGTTTCCAACTGAAGAATTTTGGAAAGCCAACCAGTGACATTTTGACAGTTAATTTACCAACAGAAGTACTTTTTAAAAAGTGAACAACAGTTGAAGTCAAATTCAATAGGCTATTACTTACCCCTTTGAAATTTTTTTTTTAATTTGTAATTCTCTTATTTTTCTCAATGAATTCTGTGATCTCCCTAAATCTACTTGGTTTCTTGCCTGCTTGGCCTTTTTCTTTTTCTTTTCTTTTCTTTTTTTTTTTTTTTCTTTTTTCTTTTCTTTTCTTTGCTTTTTTTTTTTGAGATGGAGTTTCACTCTTGTTGCCCAGGCTGGAGTGCAATGGCACAATCTCGGCTCACTGCAACCTCTGCCTCCTGGGTTCAAGCAATTCTCCTGCTTCTGCCTCCCGAGTAGCTGGGATTATAGGCGCCCGCCACCATGCCCAGTTAATTTTTGTGTTTTTAGTATAGACAGGGTTTCATCATGTTGCCCAGGCTGGTCTTGAACTCCTGACCTCAGGTGATCCACCTGCCTCGGCCTCCCAAAGTGCTGGGATTACAGGTGTGAGCCACCACGCCCAGCTGGCCTTTTTCCTCTTTTATTTCTCTCATGAGGATGGTTTCCTGATATTTTACAACACAAATCCCTTCGGAGCATCTAACAGCAGAAGGTGGCTGTTTCAGTAGCAGGAATAAGAAGAGACGAGAGAACAAAGAGAAAGAATGACACAGACAAACAACTCAGCAACAGGCCTCCAAAAGTTCACGCACTGAGGAGGCCCAGAAAAGCTGTGACTGAGACATTGTGAAGAGATACCTACCGCAAAAGGTTTGTGGGTCTTAGGGGCAACCCCTTGCAGAATTATTTTTGAAAAGGTGAGGCATTTCGCCAGGCTGAGTATGGTGGCTGAATAAAGGGGAAAGAATCTGGGACCCAGTGGCAAATATCAGAGGTTGTCAGAGAGCAAGTGGTGAGTCAAAGGGTGACATCAGACTATGTTATGGGCAGGGGCAGAATTTAACAATGAGCTGCCGTCTGGGCTTCAAAATGCCAAGTGGCGGGACCCGAGGTCTGCGGTGACTATGGCCAGGATCATAGAATGGATGCCCCAAACCAGGACCCTTTGGGGAGAAAAAAGAGGGAGTTGATTATAATTATACTGGCGCAACCTGTGTGAGCTCGGACTGCCCTAGGCAAGTCCAGACATTGCTGACCCTCATCCTGAACTACCCGCCTACCCCCAAAGTCTAGGAGACCAAGCTTGGCTGCCCTCAGCATCTCCTCCAGACCAGGCTGGGCCCTTAGCTGTGCTTCCTCTTCCCCAGGGGAGGAACCTCTGCCAAGGCCAGAAGTGGAGGAAGTTCCGTGGTCAAATGGGTGTGAGAAATGGACTATTCCACTCTTACCCCTTCTTGCAGATTCCTAATATATATCGTAAATTAAAGATGCTGAGAAGACCTGAAGTAAGTTAAACTGCTGAGCATTGTGGAGCCTCCGATTTCCCCAAAGGTGCTGGACACGAGGAGATCTTTTTCTGCTGAACATCTAGGACATACAGGCAGAAACTGCTTTAAACCTTTGGAGGCAAAGTCCAGAGGGAAGGTCTGGGATGACAGGTCAGGTCTTGGTCTCTTGGAGGTAGAAGCCCGCAGAGTACACGGGAGCTTCTAGCATCCCTCAGGATGGCACCAGCAGATGTTCAGCTGGGTGAAGTAATATAGGAACCTACCAAGGCATAGCCTAAAACCCTGCAGAAACACGTCCGAAGTCATCCCACGCCATGAACAGGAAACCTTGGTGTTCACAGAAACATAGGCAGGCCTCCCTGCTCCACTGATGCATCCCATCAGATGGGATGGGATCCACGCCATCCCATCACACAAGGATGGTTATAAGGACTGCATTTGACATCCAGAAATGGTAAGCCTGACCTGAACTCAGGCTAAGACACAGAGAACCTGTTTCCCTCTAAGCATTTCATCCACCAGTGACCTGAGGCCACACTTCATATATCCTGCCATTTCTCTGGTATGTCTGTCCCGAGGGGAATGCTCCAGACCGTCTGGGCGATAAAACTGCAGTCAAGTCCTCTCTAAACAACAGGTCCTGATAAGGGCGGTGATGAGTGAACACAAAGACCAGGAGTCAAGGCAGAGGTTGTCTGGGCTCCAGGTGAAACCCACGTCACAGGCTGTGGCAGGGCAGTACCGTCAGGCACTCCATGAGACAGACGCAGCTGGTTTCATAGACACAGTTCTCAACCGGATTATTGCAAAATTGTCTGAGTGCATTTCCTTGTGACTGGCCTACTGCTATTTCTGTTTGTTCTCCATGTTGCAGCGTGAAGGATTTTTCTAAAACGCACACTCATGCAGGTCTTTCAGAGCATCTCACAATGAGATGACGAATCCATCAGTGGACAGGGAAGCCCTACATAAAGGTCATGGTGAAGTGAGGGGTTTGTAGAGATCAATGATTTTCATCAACAAAGTCCACACTTCTGCACATGACTCCCAAGGCTCCTTATGAGAGACACGACTTCCCAATCACTCCTCCTCTCTCTGCTCCCACCCCCTCTACTACATCCACTTACCCCCAGCTGCTCTTTGATCTCTAAACATAGCGTTATTCTTATAATCCCTTCTTTTCCCAACAGTGTTCCTTGGCCCATAATAGCCTTGTCTCCCTAGCAAAGTCTAACTCCTGTACTTTAAGACCCCCCTGAGATTTCACTGTCTTAGCCAAGAAGACTTCACCACCACCTCTGCCCCTCCTCCACATAAGCCGAATCCAAGCCTTGGTGGGCCGACATCACTTTCCTTGACTCTGAGCACCTGAATGCAAGAAGCTGTGGGATTGATTTCTTTGTCCTCCATGCCTTTCAGGTAGTCACTGCTAATGTGGAGGCGTGGACTAATACACAGAACCTTGTAGGATGGCATGCAAGATTCAGACAGTTTTCCTCAGGCGTTAGCATTTTAAGTTTAAAATAAGAGGAACCAGAAAAATGACTTCGTGTTGGAATCTGAAAAGAATGATCAGGCCGGACGCAGTGGCTCATGCCAGCACTTTGGGAGGCTGAGGCAGGTGGATCACCTGAGGTCAGGACTTCGAGACTAGCCTGGCCAACATGGTGAAACCTTGTCTCCACTAAAAATACAAAAATTAGCCGGGCGTGATGGCGGGCACCTGTAATCCCAGCTACGCAGGAGGCTGAGGCAGGAGAATTACTTGAACCCAGGAGGCGGAGGTTGCAGTGAGTCAAGATCATGCTATTGTACTCTAGCCTGGAAAACAAGAGCAAAACTCCATCTCAAAAAAAAGAATGATCAAAATGCGTAAAATGTGGAAATGGACCAGGGCTTTACAATCATGTTTGAGAAAAACAATGCTTGTTGGAATGTATCATCCTGTCAACTCATTTCCCAAAAGAACTTGGGAAATTAAAAGAACTAAGACACTTCAAAGGGACCTAAAGCCCACTTCCCTCAATATCCATAATCCACATGAGCCCGTCAGGGAGAAGGTGTAAACACTGGGATGGGCAGGTACCGTCAGCTCCAAGAGTAGAGATTTCTAAGAAGGAGGAAATATGGGAAACGGGAAGAGGCAAGGACTGAAGTAAGAAAAAGAAAATCAAGAATGACTGCATCTAGGAAGTAAGAAGAAGACCCGAAGACTTAGCGATAGTCTTGGTTACTTACTCAGAGCTGCAAGTAACCGCGATGTCCATGTCAGGAAGGAAGGACCCAGTCCAAGGAAGTGCATATGGTCCAAAGAGCCAGGATACGAAAGTAGGAGGCAGGGAGGCAGCTCTCTTCAGGATGTAAAGCTGAATAAGCAACCCCGTATGTTTGCAGTTCCCTGGTTAATTTCCAGCCATAAAAATATGCCCCAAGATTTATAAAAATATCCCTAAAACATTCCACATGTTTCTCAAGGCAGAGGGTAATTGTTATGAACAAATCCACACAAACCCTTGTGCCAAGAGCAACAAATTGAGGATAAGGAAGGAATAGGAAACATGAAAAAGAGGGCTGGTCAGAAACCAAAATGAATGACAGATGTGGGCCATCCTGCCCTCCCAGCAAAACCAGAGAGCACCTTACAGCACCTCGAAGGCTTGTTGCTGTGGGGAAAGATCCAGCACAGCCGTCCTAAGGGGTATTTCCACGGTGGAGGATGCTCTGGCAGTGCGGCTGCAGGAACCTCAGGTAGGAATGACACCATAACCCTGCAGAATCTTCCCTTGACATGGCAGCCTCTGGTTGTGGAGGGAGATCATCCAGGCCAACCCCGCCTGTCCCGGAATCCCCTCCACACGGGCTGCTTCCTGTAGTTAGCCAGTTTCTGCCTCGCCACTCTCAGGTATGTTGACTTATAGAAAGCTCACCCCATATTCAGCCAAACTCTTCCCTGGAGACTAGGAGAAGAGCAGGAAGAGTTGGGGGTGGGAAGTGTACTTTTCCCCATGAGACTCCCTCCAGGTACATGAAGTCTAATGTTCCAAGCTCAACATCCCTCAGTCCCTTTACTTTCTGTGACATGAGTTCCAGTCTGCCACTCTCCTAGCCAGTGACCTGGGGACATGCTCAGGTTAGAAGAGAGTGTGGAACTCCCAGGCCAGGCCTCCCTCCCTCCACCACTCTGTAGCCGTCAGAAGACTGTTCTGGTGCGACACCAGCTGTGTCTCCATGCATGCGCGCGCGCGCACACACACACACACACACACACACACACACACAGAGTGCTAGGCCCTTGCTACAATGTTTAGTCACATGGAAAACAACTCCCGAGCTACCCCTTATCTGCCCCCCACAAAAAAATTCATCTGAAAAATTTGTTTTGTTCCTTGCAAAAATCCATGGTGAGGATATCAGAGTCCCTTGTGGCTGCCACTCGGTCAGTGTCACCCTTCCCTCCTTCCTTCCTCTCCACTTTGGTCCTTCCTGTGCTGAGATGGAGCCTTATCAGGGCCTCTGCCCCATCTTCAGTTCTGTATACAGTTGTACTTTTCACCTCCCAAGGGTGCCCCTCACCCCTAATAAGCACGGCCAAAGAAAGAAAGTTCACAAGGCATACCATGGAACACTGAGGGGCGCCGAGTCAGGAAACATTTAGTTCCCACCTAACTAAAATGAGATCTCAACCCACCCAGGCTGGAAACAGAGGGAGGCTCTCAGCCTGGTCAAAGGGGCTGAGTCCCTGAGCCTCTAACACCTGCTCCTGGGCTCCTCCTTCCGCTTAGAGACCCCTGAGGGCACCTCAGGTTGGGAATCCAGCCACCTCTTTGAAGCAAATCCAACCCCGGCCCTTCAAGACTGGCCATGGACAGAGTCTTCCCACAGGGGAGCAGCTGGAAGGAGCCAGGGCTGTAAGACCTAACTGCATGAAAAAAATGGCTGCTTGCTTCTGCGTAGTGTCTTGCAGTTTACTGACCATTTTTATGCTGATCATCTCATTCAGTTCTCAGCATAATCCAGTGATATGGATAGGACTGGAGTTATTTTAATTTTCCAGATGGGGAAGTTGAGGCCTGGAGAGGAGAAAACGTGAATTCCACAAATCTGTGTAACAAATCAGAGAGTTTATTTTAGAACCAAAGTCTCTAATCTCTTTCTATGAGTATTGACACACTAACAGTCTTAAAATGCCCCCTGCCCCCGCCTTTAAATACTGTATGTATTCAGCAAGAGCCCAGTGAAGGGCCCCAAAAGTTGAGACTCAAAGCGAGCAGCCCCTGTCCTGCACTTCAGCCCTGAACCCACGATGGCACAGTGGCGTCCTCTGAGTACAGACATCTGTATGAGCCCAAAGGAGCACATGGCCACACCCTGGGGCACTGCAGGCCCTGCTGATGCGGGAGGAACATTCCCACGGGTGAACACAGTCTGCACCAGGCTGTTGCTCTGGGAGATGAGAGAATCAGCAAGCAAAGAGCTGCCGGCCCTGCCCAGTCTCTCAGGGGCAACAGCCTAGGCCCGAAGCTGGCAAGCGCCTACCGATTGGGTGTGACTCGGCTGGGTGCCCAGTCCTGCAGCCCGTCCAGGTCTCAATTCCTGGTAACACCCTAGTGCTTCGCCCTCTTGCATATGGGAGAAGAGTCATCAATCTGGCTACAGCCCAACCTCAGCAGCTGATTGGAACGGGAGCAGAAGTCTTCACTAGACTAACCCTTTTTCCACTAGCTTGTTCAAACGTGAGCTTTAAAGCTATTATTTCAAAGGACTGGACATTAGCCTCATAAAATATGTCTCTTTTCTAAACAAGCACGTTTTGTCATCCACAACAGGAACACATTTAGCACCCTTCTAACTGACAACCTGGAAAGAAATTCCTGATGTCATTCAGCAAAAGCGTTTACCAGGGATTTCCTACATGCCGTCACACAAACATTAACCGACGGGCTCACCACGGGCAAGACACTGTGCAAAGTGGGATGTAAAGATACCAGATAGAGGATTTGGATTGCTCAGTTCAAATCCCAGCTCTTGTATTTAATCGTGGTATGACCTTGGGCATGTTACTCAACTTCTCTGTGCCTCAGTTCTCTTATATGCAAAATGGTGATTCTAGGACCTAGCTCACAGAGTTACGAGAATTCAATAAGATGGTCACATCTAAAAATGCTTTAAACAGTGCTCTAAATGCAGAAAGCCCTTGATAAATGTAGCCATTGTGAAAGGTATATTTTTACTTCTTCCTTTCAATATCCCAATGAGATGGGAATTGTTACTATCCCCACTTCACAGATGAGAAAATTGGTTCAAGGCATTAAACAAGTTTGTCAATGTCATAGTGCTAGTAAGAGGCAAACTCAAGACCCTAAACAAGGTTTGCCTGAATTCCATGCTCTTATTCACTGTACTGAACAATGCTACAATCAACTTTTCCCCCAGAAAATGAAAGAAAAACACACACGCTAGCACGCAGGCACCACAAAAGCTCTAATATAAATTTGGAAGCTTCCTGGTCCCTGAAACCCCTCCACCCCAACCCTCGTAGAGCCTATGAAAGATAGGTCAAGAAAGTTTGCTTCAAGAATTTTCTTCCCCCACCCTCCCCCAAGTTTTTAATTACGAATAATTTCAAGCATTAAACAAAGTCAAAAGAATAGAACAATGAACATCCATGTAACTGCTACCTAGACTTAACAATTCTTCACACTTTTGTGATCGTAGACTTCTCTATATTTCTGCCAAAACATTTGAAAATTGTAGACACCGTAACATCAACCATAGCGTCACCCTTCTCTGTGATTGTTTGTTATAGTAAAACGAGTCTTGATAATAGATTCTACCGAATTACTGTTCATATTCTTGGGTGTAATTTGCTTGTTATTATGACAAAGGCCTTCATTCTTAGGGGCACACGATAATAAGGTTAAGGATCTCCAGGAAGACCAGCCTGCATTATCCAGGTGGGCCCTAAATCCAATGCTAAATATCTGCTAAGAGACACACAGAGAAGAGACACTCGAAGAGAAGGAAAACGCCCTGTGAAGGAGGAGGCAGCTATTGAGATGACGCAGTCACAAGCCAAGGGATGCCTGGGGCCGCCAGAAGCTGGGACCAACAGACGGCTTCTCCTCCAGAGCCTTCAGAGGGAGTGTGGCCCTGCCAACACCTTGGGTTCAGATTTCTGGTCCAGAACTGAAAGCAAATACATTTTTGTTGTTTTAAGTTCTCAAATTTATAGTGATTTGTTGCAGCAGCACAGTCCTAGACAACTAATATCCCCTCGTCACGGGGTCCCTGATACATCTTTGGAGCGAAGCGTGTGTGCTGAATTGAAAAACTGAAAAAGCTGAGA